>NC_133511.1:100478148-100785462 GCF_049354715.1 Callithrix jacchus | reverse complement strand
AATTACCATGTACTTGTTATGACAGCTTCTAGGGAGATTACATTTCTGTTAAACACAGCCAGCTATAATTTAGGAAGATATGCTTGAAAGTAACCAATGAGATGAGGCAGTCTGGGGAGCCCAAGGACTAGAGACCAATGACCAGCCATGCAGAGGGATGTGAACCCTCTAGTGTGCCCCGCTTTTCTCCTGGGAAGACAAAGGTGGGGTCCATCTGGTGGGGAGGGAGTAGTCCCTTTCTACTCATCTCTTCTACATTCTCCTCCTCCCTCTCTCCAGTCCAGCAACACGGGCCTCCTTGGTTTTCCTCTATCAGTCCAAGCACAGTTCTGCTTTAGAAAGAACTCTGACTTCTCCTGTCTGGAACCTGCTTCTACAACATCTCAGTAAGGCTTAATGCCTCTCTTCCTTCAGTTCTCTGCTCAGTTTTTGCCTAACAGAGAGACCGTCCCTAACTATCCTTTTAAAGATAGCAATTCTATATTTACTCTGACTGTCTAGTGGACCTCTTTACCCAGAATTCTCTAGACTTTACTCCGTTTCTATCTTAGCATCCCTCTCCACCTGTTGACTTACCTTTTTTTCTTAAGGGTTTATTTGTTTAATTTCTGTCTCCCTTACTCTCTCTGAAATCTGAAAGGTACACGTGCAGGAACATGATATATTTTGTTCATGCTGAAAGTTCTAGTGCCTAAAACATACATGCCACATAGTAGGCACTCAGTAAGTATTTATTGAGTGAATGAATTCGATTGACAAACAAAGGTTTAGGACCCAAGTGTGCCTCTATCTTTAGTGCTAGGCATTCTTGGGTGAGTTCATGGGCAAGTTCCTAAACCTGCTGAGCCTTAGTTTTTTTCTTTTGAAAGTAGGGATAATCATAGAAATCTGTCTCTGGGGATTGTTTTAAGGATTATATGCAACATAATAGTTAGCATTTGTTGCATGTTTGCTCTATGTCAGTTGCTCTTCTGAGTACTTTGGCTGCCTTAGTTCATTTAATCCTCACTATAACCTCTGAGGTAGGTATTTTTATTATCACCATTTTATTACAGATTTTATTACCATTTATATTAGAGAAGGGTAAACTGAGGCTCAGAGACATTAAGTAAGTTGTCCAATGTCACATTGCTAGAAGTGGCAAAGCCAGGATGTAAATACAGTATCTGGCTTCATGGACTGCTGTCTTACGCACTAGACTGAGTCTTATGTAAAGATCCTGGCAAAGCACCTTGGACACATAATCATCATACAGTGATTTCTAACCTATTGTTAGAAATAGTAACAGTGAATTCTGGTGACCACAGCCAAGTTCCCCAGAATATTAATAAGTCAGAATATCCATCAGTCTCTCACCCCTCCTCAGGGCTGTCTCATTCCATTTTTGTCTTTTCCCTTTCAGGGGCAAGGCATTTCCTTGGAAACGGTGGCAGTGAAATTCAAATTCTGCCCTCTTTCCTGATCTGTGTGATTTCCTTGGGCTGGACTCTCCAATAAGTGGGACCAACCTGTTCTTCCCAAAGAGACATGCTGTAGAGCAGCCCCTGCACTATTCAAAAAGACTACTGGGTTTCCTGTTTTTAAAGCAATATTAATGAAAGGTTGGGAGGCAAGGTGCCAGGTTTTTCAAGTAAATGAAAAAGCAAGACCGAAACTTGGTTTTAAGTATCTTTTGGGAAGACAGGCAGCTGAAGTGGAAGGTATTCCTATCTCCAGCAGCCAGCTCCTCACCCAAGAGCCCACTGTAGACCTTGTATGGGCAAGGGAGGAGCTTCTTTGCAAGTTCAAGACCACCCTGAGCTATAGACCTGATTATAAATGTGAGCTAAAGATTTGTTTAATGAAATCAAGAGGATTGGACTATTTGCTCTGGGCCAAGCACTGTATATAAAATAGATTTCTTATGACAATATCATATTGCTATGGTGGGGACACCAGGGTAGAAATTTTGACTGCTAAGCACTGCCTTGGGTACCAAGTTTCTTTACTGTGTGCCTCTGCACACTTCCACTTACCTCTCTGGGCTTGCTTTCTCCATTCACTAAACAGGGATGAAAACATAGATTCCTAAAGGAATTTCAACTTTTCAGTTGATAGTCATTAGGTACCAGTAGAAAATGAACACAGCCTGCAAGATGTGTGCACATCTTCCCCAAGAATCCCTGAGTGGTCTCTGGGGGCTCCAGCTTCAGGGCTCATTTAATATTCCTTTTTCCCATGCATACACAACGCTTCATATTTCTCCCAATCAATGTGCCCCAAGAGAAAGTTTTATTCTCTGAGGTGTACTAATTACATCTGCTAATTGCTAAATCAAGCTGCTGTATCAACACAGTTTAGTTCGAGTCAATTTTGAATATTGCCCCATTATGATAATATTTGGAGAAAAACAATATCTAGATTTCTTTTATTCAAATTAACTCCCTTTTCTGTTTAATGTTGCAATTAATTTCTTTGTGTGTGCATGTATAATGTACCTTTGGATAGCAGCTATTATGCCAGATATTATTCTCTTTGGTAAAAATCTTAAGCAGCTGGAATCATGCCAGTAATAGACATGGAGAAATAAAATGAAGATTGAAGTGTGCAAGAGAATTTGCTCAGTGGGAGAGGTGAAGTGTGTGTATGTTTGAGAGAGAGAGGGAGGGAGACAGAGAGAGAGAGAAAAGGAGAGAGAAAGAGGGACAGGGAGAGAGAGAGAGGGAGACAGAGAGAGAGAGAAACAGAAACAGAGACAGAGAAATAGAGAATAAGATAGCCATTTTTGGATGGGCGGAGTAGCTTGCACGTGTAATTCCAGCACTTTGGGAGGCCAAGGCAGGTGGAGTCCAGGAGTTCAAGATCAGCCTGGCCAACATGATGAAAACCCATCTCTACTAAAAGACAAAAATTAGCTGGGTATGGTGTCGCATGTCTGTATTCCCAGTTATTTGGGAGACTGAGGCATGAGAGTTGCTTGAACCCAGGAGATGGAGGTTGCAATGAGCCAAGGTTGCATCACTGCACTCCCTCCTAGGTAACAGAGGGAGACCCTGCCTCAAGAGACAGAGAGAGAGAGAGAGAGAGAGAGAGAGAGAGAGAGAGAGAGAGAGAGAGAGAGAGAGAGAGAGAGAGATTTATTTTTTTCTGTTTCTGTAATGAAGTATCTACATGGGAAATGGCATGATGCTAAAGAGGCCACAATGACTCTCTCTCCCTGCTCTTTCTCTGGGCCCATGTGTCCTGACCCAGGGAGACACCATTACACCAGCTATACTCAGTGGCCTTCAGCAAGCAGAAACTGCAGAGCGCCCCTACCAAGAAGCCAGCCCTTCCCTTTGGCGATCTGCCCACAGGATACCAACATCTGCACACCCAGCTCCAGTATGAATGCATCTCACCCTTCTACCGCCGCCTGGGCAGCAGCCGGAGGACATGTCTGAGGACTGGGAAGTGGAGTGGGCGGGCACCATCCTGCATCCCTAGTGAGTCAAGGCTCATTCTCGGGCTGGAGCATCTTCCATCTTTCACAGCTGCCTGTGAAAAACCATTAACTCTGTTGAAGACTTTTTGAGAAAGCATCTCCAATGCTTTCTCTAATTTGATGATAGCTGAAATTCCATAGTTTTATCGCTTTGGCTTTTTTCCTTTGGGTTAACCTTACTACTCAGGAGAAATTGACTCATTAAATCTTAGAGTCATACTTTCTTGGGTGATTCTATCATATTTACTTGGAGGAAAGGGTCATTAAGTCACAAAGTATGGAAGGGGTTAAAGGTGCCAGAGGGCCTCAAGTTATATAATCTTGGCTTGGGTACTTATTATTAAGCAATGAGGTACTAGGCCGAGGACCAGTGGTTTATGCCTCTGATCCCAGCACTTTGGAAGGCCAAGGTGGGTGGGTCATTTGAGGTCAGGAGTTCAAGACCAGCCTGGACAACATGGTCAAATCCTGTCTCTACTGAAAAGACAAAAATAAAAAATAAATAAATAAAATTAGCAGGGCGTGGTGACACATGCCTGTAAACCCAGCTACTTGGGAGGCTGAGACAGGAGAATCATTTGAACCTTGGAGGCAGAGGTTGCAGTAAGCCAAGATCATGGCACTGCACTCCAACCTGAGTGACAGAGTGAGTCTCTGCTTCAAAAAACAAAAAACATAATGAGGTATTAATTACATCATAAGGTTATGATGATGAATACTGAGATAATATGCGGAAGTATCTGGATTAGGGGCCTGCAGTTACTAAGCTGCCTTCCCCATCCTCTTCGTGAAAGGAGAACAGTATGGTTTAGTTCATTGTTGTCATGTCTATGAGGATAGTCACGATATTTTGAGTTTGTTTACATGTACCATCTCATTCAGTCTCCTGAAGAGCTCTGCGAGACCATTGTTATTGCTCTATCCATTTTACAGGCAAGAAGAGGCTCTGAAAGATTAGAGTACTTACCCAAATTCCTATTGTTAGTTAGTGCCTGGGATCAGAACTCAGATTTCATTTGACTGCAAAGCCTCCAATTTTAGCCCTAGCCTTTACAGCCAGCTGTGTCAAAGAGGGTTCATTAATATTTAAAGGGAGAAGAAAACCAGGTTACATGGCTTAGCGGTCATCACACCCATAGGGTTCACCTTTCGGATCTGTGCTCTCTGGTTGAGTGACAGACTCTCCTTTGGATGACAAAGTCTGAATTTATCTTACTAAGCTGGTACTTTCTCCATAGTCTGCGGGAAAATTGAGAATGTTACTGCTCTGAAGACCCAAGGTTTGCGCTGGCCGTGGCAGGCGGCCATCTATAGGAGGACCAGCGGGGTGCATGATGGTGGCCTACACAAGGGAGCATGGTTCCTGATCTGCAGCGGTGCCCTGGTGAATGAGCGCACTGTGGTGGTGGCTGCCCACTGTGTTACTGACCTGGGGAAGGTCACCATGATCAAGACAGCAGACCTGAAAGTTGTTTTGGGGAAATTCTACCGGGATGATGACCGGGATGAGAAGACCATCCAGAGCCTGCGGGTAAGAGGGGGCCTGGGCTTATACATGGAAGCTGGGGCTCTGGCTCTTGCAAGCCCTGTCCCCTTAGCATGTCAGCAGCCAACCTGGAGCCTGGCATGTAGGAGTATTCAATATTTTACATGGACAGATACTAGACGGGGGCATCTAGAAAGACTGTGGAGGCTTTTTTCCACCTTGATTAATTTATAAACAAGATAGAGGCAAATGTATCTATCATTTTGGTCATCAAAAGTTAATCACCTAAGAGTAAAATGTACTTCTCCTAGTAACATATGTCACCTAGGTGTGTATGTCATAAACTGTGACAAATTAAAAATTAGTGAAATTATTTGTTTAATGGCTGGCTCTGCCTGAAACTGTTAGTTCCATGAATGTTGTGATTTGTCACTGTACCATCACTGCGTGGCACAGTGCCTGGCTCAAAATAGATTATCAATAAATATTTTTTTAATAAAAAAGGTTAACCACCTATAACATTTGGGTACTTTCCTAGGTAGGCTTTGAGGACAGAGATGTTTTACCCAAGATATACTCCTAACAAAGTTACAACATATGTCTATTTTTCCCTGCCTCCCTACCTCTCTTTTATTCACCAACCCATCTGTCTATCCATCCATCTATCCATCCCTACTTCCATCTATTCTTCCATCCATCCCTTCATCTATCCATACATCCATCTATCCCTCCATCTATCCCTCCATCTATCCATCCATCCATTCATCCATCCATCCATCTCTCCATCTATCCACCTACCTGTCCATCTATTGTTGAGCCACCACAATGTGCCATTCACTGTAAGTAGGCACAGAAAAGAACAGGACATGTTTTATTTTCTCTGAAAAGTCCAGTTGAGTGGGAGAGACAGACCAATGTATCATGATCAATGTGACACAAGAGAAATCCTAAGGCAATGTACTCAAAGAAGATTGAGGTAATAGAACATATACCTAAAAATTTTACAAGATGTGTGCTCCTAGAGGCTCCCATCAAAAGGCATGACCAGCAAGGACTGGGAAAATTAGGAAGGACTTGGTGGAAAAGTCTTGTGGAACATGCTAAGCATGACTCTATTTGCTGGCTTGAAGGTAAATGAAATGTTTACGGTGGACCAGAGGCTGAAAACTTAGCCTGTGAGGGTTTGTCCCTTGATGGTGCTGACACATATTTTAAATCATTTATTTATTTGCAAGCATTGTTTGATGTCAAGATATTTCACTTAAAGATTTGGAATTCACTTTCTAGCAAAACTAGAATGCTGGTCCCGCTTCGGCATGGAGTGGTTGACTGCAGTGACGTGGCCACTGCCCACCTTGGATGGGTGTGCAGCCTCAACTGTCCATTTCACTTACTTAATCCTCCCTTCCAGACCCTAGGAGGCATTTCAGTTTGCAACACTGGAAGTAGAGCAGCTGCTTTCCATGATTCCTTCAGCAAAATGTCTCCAAATAATTGTAGCTGCCTCTTAGACATTTTCTCCCAATAATTTATCCCCAAGACTTGCCTGTTCCTGTCTACTGTGGAGCTGGCTCCTCACTGTCACTGCCCATTCCTTGCATTTGTAGATTTCTGCTATTATTCTGCATCCCAACTATGATCCTATCCTGCTTGACACTGACATCGCCATTCTAAAGCTCCTAGACAAAGCCCGCATCAGCACTCGAGTTCAGCCCATCTGCCTCGCTGCCAGTCGGGACCTCAGCACTTCCTTCCAGGAGTCCCACATCACTGTGGCTGGCTGGAATGTCTTGGCAGACATGAGGAGCCCTGGCTTCAAGAATGACACACTGCGCTCCGGGGTGGTCAGCGTGGTGGACTCACTGCTGTGTGAGGAGCAGCATGAGGACCATGGCATCCCAGTGAGTGTCACCGATAACATGTTCTGTGCCAGACAGGACCCCGCTGCCCCTTCTGATATCTGTACTGCAGAGACAGGAGGCATTGCGGCTGTGTCCTTTCCAGGACAAGCATCCCTTGAGCCACGTTGGCATCTGATGGGACTAGTCAGCTGGAGCTATGATAAAACATGCAGCCACATTCTCTCCACTGCCTTCACCAAGGTGCTGCTTTTTAAAGACTGGATTGAAAGAAATATGAAATGAACCAGGCTCACACCCTCCTTGAGAAGCATTTCTGTGCATCCATCTATACATGTGTCATTGCCTGAAGCAGTGGTGACCTGAAGTGTGATTTTGCCTGTGAACTTGGCTGTGCCAGGGCTTCTGACTTTAGGGACAAAACTCAGTGAAGGGTGAGTAGACCTGTACTGCTCATAGGCTGATGTCTCCTCCACTACTAGGACAGCCAATTGGAAGATGCCAGGGCTTGCAAGAACTAAGTTTCTTCAAAGAAGACCATATAGAAAACCTCTCTACTCTACTGACCTGGTGGCCTTCCCCACCTTTCAGTGACATGAATGCCATCAACTTGACCAGGGAAGATCTGGGCTTCATGAGACCCGTTTAGAGGCTCTCGAGTTCTAGAGAGCTGCCTGTGGGATAGCCCAGGGCAGCAGAGCCTGGATGTGGCACCTGCTTTTGTGTATGTGCAGCAGTACAGTCTGGTCCTTTACCTTCCCCATCTCTTGTACACATTTTAATAAAACAAGGGTTGGCTTCTGACCTACAAAACAAATGTGCTATGCTCTTATTTCTGTATGCTGTTTCTAGGAACTACACGTATCAGGGCTGATGGCTTGGTGATAGCCCTTTAAAACAGTGCCAAGAGCTATCATTCCCAAATAGTGTGTTTGACAAAGCCAATGCCATCTTTTTAATACCAGCTTTTAGAGCTTGGTGGGTCATGGGCCCCTCAAGGGAGGAGAGACATTGGTACCCTCCCACAAGGCACAAACAGAGACAAATACCAGAGATTAGATAATTTCTAGGTTGCCTCTGCTTCTCATCTTCTAGATCCAGCACAGAGTCCTGCTTTGAACCTCCATAAATCTTCATAGAATGCTTTTATAGCATCTGAATTGAAGTCATGTATTTACTCACACTAGGTTTAGAAATGCCAAGAAACTGTAGCTTCACTGTCGTCTATAACTTACGTGATTTTTCTCTCAAGCCTCACCCTCACCTTCCACTGGATAGTGAAGGAAAGAAAATGAATTCAGTCTAGTCAGACACCTTAAGGAATCCTGGCACTGACCCTCCTTTTGGGGTGACTTACTCTTTCACCCTTTCTCCCCTGCTCTCCTCGCCAGTTCTCTTCACTAGGCTGGTGCTTTAGAGGGTTACCTACCTTCAAGCATTGGGATGAGAATGGGGACCCCTAAGTTCTTGCTGGTTCTTGGGTAGTGTGTGGTGGGTCTTTTATTTGTTGACATTTAATGCTAGAGTCTGTAACTAGTGTAACTTGTGCTATGTTCTCTATTTTACGGGGCCCAGCACTCCTTCCTGCAGCCTCAGCTCCTCAGCTCCTGCTGGAACTAGTGTTCCTGGCATCTGGTGATAATTCCTATTTGGCCCTGGTCAGGGTCGCTCAGCCTTATGGCCACAGTGACAACCTTCTCTGGCAACTGCCCAGCCACACTCTCAACAACCTCCTCTTCCTCCTTTGGGGAATTGGGGGAACTTTTTGGTCTTTTCCATACCACATGAGAGCTGAGAGCCCAGGCTTGTTACAGAACATCCTGGGAGACATTTACCTCCTGTAGACACAAACAGGAACTCCCTCGTTCCCTTAATGTGTCTCAGAAAACTCAAGGGCTTTAGCCTAAGATAGGAGGTGAGGATTTTATTTGTTACCCAACCTGTCTCCCGCCATGTCTGGGTCTTGACAAAATCCCATGAGCCAGAAGAGAATTTCTTCTACTTTCTCTTTTTGTCAGCCTTTCCTGGGGCTTTCCATAAGTCACATCTTCCTCCTTTCATTCAACCCTCCATGCCCATCATCCTTGCTTAATCAAAGATCAATGTGTTAGTTATCAATGGTTGCGTACAAATTACCCAACACTTAGTGGCTTGAATGGTAAGTGTTAATTCTCTCACCGTGTCAGTGGGTCAGGAATTGGTGAGCAGCTTAACCTGAGGTTGTCATCAACTGAAGCCTTGACAGAGGCTGGAGGATTTGAGTCTATAAATATTTATCAGGTCACTCAAAGGTTTTTCTTTGTTAAGCCTAGAAAGCTTGGATCTTAAAAGGTGTAATGGAACTTGGATTAAAGAGATAGATCTGAATTCAAATTCCCGTCTTTTAAATTCTTTTCTAAAGTGACCTTGGGCAATTACTTAGCCTCTCTACCTCAGCTTCATCACCTGGCAAAATGGCATAATAAAATCTTGAGATTTTGTTGTGGTAACTGTGACAATTAAGTGAGATGCTGTGGAAAGCAATGAATATAATATATGGTATATAGTCTGGTGCCGGTAGTGCCCGCAGGGTCAGGACTGTTCAGCTAGGCACAGCTCAACAACTGCCTCGGGAGGCACTCTACACATACCCGCCCACACCCTCCATCTCCTGACTGTGTCCTGACCCTCCACCTGGAATATCATATTCTCCACTTCTTTGTAACACTCTCTTTACTACTTGAGTTGTTTTCTCTTCTTGTCTTACTACTCGGATTTGGTTCACATGTACCTCATCTTAGCTATGACTCTGGCCCCCTCAGAAGCTGAAGCTGGCCTGCAATTTTGGTAATAACATCCCAGTCTGCTTGGTTCATGGCTCCTTGGCCATTTGCCACCACCTTTAGATCTTTCTACACTAGCACTGCTCTTGTGGGCTATGAACACTTGATCACACTCACCTAAGACTCTGAGGCAGGCAAAGAGAATCAGACACAGCTTGTCCCTTGGCCATATCTGACTGCTATCGGAATGCTGTCTATCTCTCTTTGTAACAGAGCCCTTGCCTGCTAGCCTAGAACTCCAAAGCTAGAAATCTTGAGCATATATCAGTCAGGGGCTTTTCAGAGAATCATAACTTTTAAGAGTCGTATACAATAAGGGATTATGATAACCACACAAAATCATGGCCACTGATGGAGAAGTCCTGTGCAAGACTGTTGCCTTTGTTTCTGGCATTGGACCTAAAATCAACCAGTCCAGTGGTAAGGAAGGAAAACTGGATGTGAAGTCAGCAAAGCAAGGACAAGTGGAAACCTGTGTTTGTCTCTTGCTGCCTCCAGCCTCCATGACGTGAGTGACCTGTAGTAGAAGTGGGTGCCCTTTGCTCATAGCTGCACAATCACCTAGTCCAGGACTCAGGGAAGCCAGAGAAGGATTTCCAGCAGGCATTGGAGGAGCTATGGGCCTGTGGGCTTTCTCATTCCAATAAGGTGAGCTGACAGATAGTAACACTGTTTGTGAGCTGCCACAGTGTCTGATGTGCTCTACCAACTCTCAAAGCCTGAAAGTAGTCACTGCTTCACTCTCCTTTCCAAATCTCATGTAAATTTCTCTTGTGCTCACTCTAACCTGGAACCATACAGGGAAGGTAATTCTGCAACCTAGTTTCAGTTGCCCTAAGCAGACACGGAACGAAGCCGTCACAAGTCATGGAATACTAATGCTGGAAAAGTGGCTGTCAACTGAGGACACCTTCAGGGAGTGCCAGAGAAAGCTCCTGCTTCATCTAGAATAGTTTGGTTCTGATTTCTTTTGTGGTGATTGCTTTGTTTTTTTTTTTTATGTATCCATGTAGCCCCTGACATCTGACAGCTAGGTTTTGGTGCCCAGGAGTTGATGTGGCACTTCCAATGAGACTGTGATGTTCTCTTGTTGAAGATAAATACTCTCACAGAATGTCAATACCTGTTAGGATCATTCTGTGACTGTGATGGGTCAAGATACGAACAAGACCACTTCATACGTAAAAACAGACAAAAGCCAAGTGACTATGTAAACTACAAAAATGCCAAATATTCCCCTCTCCTAGTTAATACGAGGGACGGCTGCTTCTTCATCAATTACAGTGGGAGCCTCTTTATAGTCTTTTTCCTTTTAGATAAGACTTATTACATGATCAATTATAGAATCACCCCCCCTTCCTGACAGCATCCAATCCAGAACAAAACCCCACCTTGAAACCTAAGACCACTTAACAGAAACTCAAATCCTGTAAATTTTTTCTAATGCTCTCTTGAGGAGACACCCCATAGTTCCCCATGATGTACATGTTGCCTCATTGCAAGGAGAAAAAATCCAACTTGTTCAATTACCAGGTACGTTTCTAGTGGTCTTTGGCTGGAAGGCATTGACTATATATTATAAATCACACATACACAGTCATATATGTATGTGTATATACATATATGCACACACACATATACACATATGAATATACAGACCCTTCCTGGCTTACAATGGCTTGACTTAGAACTGTTGAACTTCATGATAGTATGAAAGCAAGATGCACTCAGCACAATCATGTTTCAAGTATGGATGCAACCATTGTTTTTCACTTTCAGAACCATGTTCAATAAATTACATGAGATACTGATTTCATAGTTTATTGTGAAATAGGCTATTAGATGATTTTGTCCAACTGTAGGCTAATGTAATGAGCACATTTAAGGTAGGGTAGGCTAAGCTATGATGTTAAGTAGGTTAGGCATATTAAATATATTTTTGACTTAATGATATTTTCAAATTATGAGTTTATTGGGATGGAACCCCATTGTAAGTTGAGGAGCATCTCTATATGTATAAAAGCATCTTCCCTCATCATACAGATTTTACTAAATTTTATGTATCAAATAAATTTTATCATATGGTACACAAACTTTAGGTAAAATCTATATGATTTAAACAACACTTTCCTTTGGAGTGATCATATTTATACACAAAATGGACTTTTCATGAGTAACTGGGTAGTCAACTCACACTGTATTTTCTTACATTAACTCCAAAAGGAATTGAGAGAGGGGCCATTCGAGGATAGTAAACCTTTCATTCACAGGTAGTTAGAACTTTCATCAAGTCACTGGCATGATGAACAGGAAGGAGGGAAGATATTGTACATAAGGAAAGAGTTTGGAAAATACATAAGATTAAACATGGAGGGGGCTGTCTTGGGGAAGGGCAGATTGTTTTCCACCACTAACCTTTTATTACAGTGACAAGTCAGGTTGGCCAGCCAAGGCGAAGCCCATTGGTGGTAGATCTCAAATGCTAGGGGTTTCTGATTGTCCACTTGCAAACATCAAGCTCTTTATGATGTCATCAAGGGAGTGAAAGGATAGAAGTGGCATTCTAGAAAGGCCTGTCAGGATGGCTGTACTAGCCAGTGGGCAGTGCTTAAAAGACCGAGACTGTGGTCAAATCCTAGCTCTGTCACTTATAACCTTGAGCATGACACCCAATCTCTATCCTACAGTTGCATCTCATTTGTAAATGTGATTGACAATTTTTGAGGATTTAGCATTCAGCAAGATACTGCATTCAAGATTAAGTATATGGACAGTGTCTGGCCCAGTGCACTCTACAAATATTGGCTGCTATTATGGCTGTTGTTGTTTTGTTGGCATTCTTTGAGAGGAGGAGACTGGAGGTTGAAAAACCTGTTATGAGAAACGTTATGAGGGATTGGGGAGGAGAAAGGAAGTTTTAGAATGCTGTTGAGGTCCAAGTATGCGGAAGTAAGTTTGGAGTGGGGTCAATAACAGGAAAGAATGGGTAGAAATCAGTGAAGCAAGGATTGGAAGAACCAAGAAGGGTGAGAGCAAGAAGCAATGAGATTGTGTAAGTGGGAGTTGTCTGTATAGATTTCTGAGACACTGCAGGGACTGCCGTAATTTTTAAAATACATTTTCCCATATGCGTATGTGTATGGGGTGGGCTAGGGATGGTATAGGCTGGAATTGTTAAAAAGAACCAGGCTCAGCTGGACAAGCAGGAAATTTGCAGCCATCCAAATCTCTCCTTTCCGGCATAGTACCCATTATCCTCTGCAGTATGGGGTTTGAATATGAGTCTTCACAGTTCTGTGGGATTTATGAATTTTCATGTTGTCAAATTCATCATCTGCCCAATACTTAATGGGCCTTCCACATTTACTTCCTATATCAGAATATTCATCAATTAAGTATCTTCCATTCTGAATTCAATTCAGCATGGTGATTTCATTAATTTTCCACCTGTCTGGCATTCATTCATCAGCAAAAATTATTGATGTTCCAAAGGTCTCGGAACACTAAAGGTGGGCAAAATAGGCTGGCACTGGCTGTCAGTCATATCGCCCCAGAAGAACATGCAAAATTAGAAACCATGGTAAGAACTAGGAAGGAAAATACAGCATGCTGTGAGAATCTATAGCAGGGGGAACTGATTTAATCTGTAGGGGATATGATAAATGGTTTGCCTCCCTGGAAAGGTGAATGATGGCTGCGTCAAGAAGGAGGTAACTACCAGAACAAGGTTAGGGAGTGAGGAAGAGCATTCCCGACAGAGGGAAGAGCAGGTGCAAATACCTTGAGGTGGAGGGCTCCTGGTATATTTCAGGAACTTCTAGAAAAGCAGAAGGCTGCAGGGGAAAGTGTGAAGAGGGGAACAGTGTGATGTGAGGTTGGACATGGAGTCACACCATGCAAGGCCACTTTAGAAGCTGGGGGAACTGGATGAGAGGACATTGCCAGGGCCACACAGTATATATTAAACCGCATGAATTCCTAGAATGTGCACTGGGAATTATTAGTGGAGTCATCAAGCCATCGGTAGAACCCAAGGCTTTGAATGTGCTTTTTTTTTTTTTTTTTTTTCTTGGAGACAGAGTCTCACTCTGTCACCCAGGCTGGAGTGCAGTGGTGCGATCCTGGCTGACTGCGACTCCACCTCCCAGGTTAATGTAATTCTCCTGCCTCGGCCTCCCAAGTAGCTGGGACTACAGGCACACACCACCACACTCAACTTTTTACTTTTTTATTTTAGCAGAGACAGGGTTTCTTTCACTGTGTTGGCCAAGCTGGTCTCAAACTCCTGAACTCAGGCAATCTGCCTGACTTGGCCTCCCAAAGTGCTAGGGTTATAGGCATGACCCACTGTGCCTGGCCTGCATTTGGGTTTTTGTGTTGTCCTAACCTAAACATGAATGAAGACCTTGAGTCTCATTTCATTGATACAACTGCATGTTGTTCTAACCGAGAATTATCTTAAATGGTATCAGATGAGTTAAAAGAAGAACGCTGACAGCCAGTGGAAGAGCCAAAGAAGTAAGACACATATCTTTACTCCTGCCTTATTTTTTCTCCTTCTTTAGTATCCTGTGAAAATTTTGAGTGAAATACTTTGGATCCCCAGGGCTTGGGGAAGTTTATCTTTTCGGGGCTGTTGGAAAGAACATTTTGGAGTGGCTTGGTAGCAATTTGTGGTCTCTCCTTGCTTTTCTTGGCACCAGGACTTGCTTTCCCTGGCAGAGCTCTGCCCGGATGTGCTGTTGAGGCCCAGCATTTTAAGAAGACTGTCTCAATGGCTGAGTTCTTTAGGGCTCACTTCACGTTTGTATTCCGATTCACTGAGTGTTTATCCAGAGGCTTGGACTAGGTTTGATGGAGAGCTTTGTCAACAAAGAAAAAAAAGTCAGTAGATAAAATTAGGGAATAGTTTTCTCAGGTGAGGAATACATTGAAGTCTGAATTCTTAGAGGAAAGCAAACCGCTGTTACATTTCTGAACTTATGGTTTCTAGGAAAAAGTAATTCCGCACAAATGAAAAGGAAAGGACAATCTTTCTCAGTGCTTAAATATATGCAATTTAGGAAAAGTTGTTTATTTTCCATTGAAAGAGGAACAGGGTGTTATAAATGGAGCAGTATCCAGGTGCTAATAAAATGAAACCTCAGAGTGAACTGGGATAACTTCCAATTCACTGCATTTATGCAAAGACATAATTTAGTCGTTTAGTCATTGATTAAAAAAAAAAAACTCTGAATCAGTAATCTCAATTTAAAACTAAATTACCTGGTTGCTATCTCTCTCCTTCTTTATTAAGGAAAATCATTTTATAAGAAAAATATTTTTGGGAAGTGATACACAGCCTCTTTCAGAATAACCACGGAATTTCATAAAGAAGCGAGCAGAGAAAATAGAACAAGAATCACAGCGCTGGATTTTCTGAGGTCATCAGATTCTAGCTTGGGTCCTTGATTCAGTCCTTTATCCAAATCACTTAGCATTTAATCACAGTGAGCTGCTGTTCAGCAAAGAAATCCCCCCAAAGATAAAAAAAACATCCATTCTTTTGTTCCTCACGAGGCTGTCACTACGGAATATTGTGATGTCCTAGCAGAACAAAGGGAAGGGGGAAGGTGGAGGCATTACTGGCCATCATTGTAAGGTTAGGAGAAACTGGGGGTAGAAATTAAAATAGCAGCAATCACTCTCAAAGAGTATTTCCACCTTACACAGGATCAAGCAGTTAAAAAGGAGACAGCTGTTCTAATTCAAAATGTTATGGTTTTTATGGTGGGCATACAGAATTTGCACCACCCCTGACATTTAGTCTCAAGTCATCTCGTAGTAGAAATGCTGACGGAGGGAATGATATACTGAGAATTCACAATTCATCTTTTTCCATTGTCTCCTTTCTTCATCTATACTAAACAAACGGGATGAATTCACACTCTTTCCAGTAGAATTCATCAGGCAGTAAGCGTAGCTATCCACTGTGTCAGCCTTCCCAAGCTCTCTACTTAATGAGACAATTTCTGCCTGCAGAATGGATTATATTTAGGCCAAGCTCTCAGTCTGAACTGAGATTTCTATGAAGTAATATATCTCTTTTCTCATCAGCTAAGAAAGTGAGGTAAAAATAGAACTCCTGACTTCTCTTTTGCTAATGTGTGTTAACAAGAAAAGTGAATGAACTCAGTTTGTATCTTACAGCTCCAAATACCCGTAAGGCAGATTATTCCCTTGAGTCTCTATTCAGTGACCACCACCAGACTGACAGGGCTACAGGCTGGCTCATTTGTAGCTGTACTGTGTGGTTGAAACCAAAGCATTACCACCAATCTTCTGGGTGATGAGAGTGCCAGCAGCTAGGAAGCTGACATCATAAAGATGATAACAGCTCAGTGTGCCAGGAACTGTGCTAGATGCATTACGTGACATAGCTTCATTCAGTTCTCATATGAGCCCAGTGGATGGGGTTACTACTATACCCACTGGTGCTCAGAGGGTTAAGTAACTTACTGAAGGTCACTCAAAATGGAAAGAAAGAATGATGAACTCAATTTGAATCTCGCTGCTCCAAACATGGTCAAGATGGATGGTTACCAGGTTGGTCTAATTCTGAAGACTGTTATAATGTCTGTGGCCACACTGACATTCTTAGTTCAATGTCCTGGTGCTGCCACTGTGAACATTCTCCCCCAGCTACTAACTGCTCCAAACCTACTTCTTTTTCTGAAACCTTTTCAATTTAGTTTCAGGATTCTTCAGTTTCTCTCTTGCATGCTCTTGGCTTCAGAGCCAACATTATCAGGGAATAGTATCTTTCCTCTGAAATTGGAACACTGTATAATAATTTTCATTCATCCTAAAATAGCTCATATTTTTGAAAACTAGCAAACTCGTATTAGTTGTCTCATGAAGGAGCCTTTAATATGTCTTCTGTTTTACTTAATTCAAAAAAAATATTAAGGTGTCTAGTCTTGTAGTTAATGATAGGGTGAAAGTGTTAAAGACAGATCCAGACACACAGCTTATAATTCCTTGGTCATTTAGGCAGGCAGAGGACAGACACTGTATTCACACAGTGTATTCATAGTACATGCCAGGACCTGTGATATCTGCTTTACATATGTAATTTTTGAAGCTACAAAAATTATTTCCATTTTACAGAGGAGGGAGTTTAGGCTCAAAGAGATTAGGTGACCTACCCAATGTCATGTGTGGAGAAACTGGGATTTGAACACAGGCCAGTTCAACTCCAAAGCCTAGATTTACTTTACCAAGAACCTTTGTGAAAAGTCTGAAAGGACAAATCTGTGACCAGAGTGGCCCTGACTTTGCAAAGAACCACAAATATGAATGCCCCACTTAACGAGCTGATGGTGGTTAGTTTTCTCATTACCAAGTTTTGGAGAGCATCAATCATCTCAAAAAGCAAAGCAGATGAAACAGTAATTGCACTTGGGGGGAAAAGTCAATTGATATTTCTCAGACATTACTAAATGACGGTGACTTTTGAGTGGCTAACCCTTGGGTCACTTGGCTGTTACTGATCTCTCCAGGTCACTTTCTTCTGATAAACTTTGAACATTGAAACATTTCTCCTTTGTTGTCATCATGAGGGGGATGGTTTTATTCAGCAGCCTTTCATGGGAAAGCAATTTTGTTTTCCACTTCTCTTTTCTGTTAGGAGTTCCCTCCCACCCAGCCTCCCTTATGTGGAGCTGCAATGGCCAATCTGAAGCATTCTGAAGGAGAGCCAAGACAGGGATGAATTCCTTAGAAGAGCACAATAGAAGGGAGAATCTTTGTCCTTTCTTTGGTCCAATTAAACTCCTACAATAATTGCAGAAGAATGTTGAGAAATGCAGCATTTAGGACAGAAAATTTGAGGCCATATTGTGACTTCTTCCATGGTATAAATATGCCTTCTTTTGATATCTAGTAAATGGTCTGACACAGTCTGTTTCTCTGCTAGAACACCCCATAGTAGAGAGGTCCCACATGTTATGGGGGCTACCTGTTCCAATAATGATAATATCCTCCTCCTAAGTTGCATAGCAGGGAGGTTAAAAGCAAGAGTTTTGCCGGAAGACTGCCTACACTCAAATCTGGCTTTATCCATTGGCCCTGTAGAGTCATTCTTCACCCTCCTCCATCCTCTGTTTCTCAGGGAGGTTGAACTGAAAAAACTGCATGTGAATTGTTTCAGCGGACTCTCCTGCCCTCCAGCTTCCATTTGGCTTTGGCCAGTATAGAGCTCTGGAGAGGAAAGAAGGACTGGAGGGAAGTGAGGATTGGAGTGTTTATTTCCAGGTTCCCTTCCAGCAGGTAGCTAAGGCCACAAAGGTCTCAGCTCCTATCAAGTGGCTTTCTGGATGGAGAACGCTCCTCTGGGTCCTGGTACCTCCTTTTGGCTTAGGATGGGCAATTGTTCCCTACTGTTAGTAGCCCAGGGAGTCTGCCCTGTCCCTTAGAGTTTCCCTACTCCCTCCCACAACCTCCTAAATGACTCCTTTATTAAACTTACCACAATTTACTTAATTTAAATATGCCATCTTTTTTAGCTGAAAAGTACAACAAATGCAACCACTTAAAAAACAAATACAACCACTGACTGTCTAACCTTGGGCAAATTCCTTAATTCCTCTTGGCCTCAGTTTTCTCCTCTGTAAAATGGTGGTTTAAT
Organism: Callithrix jacchus; assembly: GCF_049354715.1. Taxonomy (NCBI): domain Eukaryota; kingdom Metazoa; phylum Chordata; class Mammalia; order Primates; family Cebidae; genus Callithrix; species Callithrix jacchus. The sequence goes on along the minus strand of NC_133511.1, from coordinate 100,767,164 downwards.
AATATTTTCTGCAGAAGATCATCTTAAGAATGAAACAAGGTACAATACATAAGGTGCAATACATTATGCACATAGGAATTACTAAGGAAATGCTAAGATCGTGCGACTACCACGAAGTTCTAGCTCCCACACTACCTTAACTCAACTATAGTAACTCACTTCTGGGAACTTGGCTTAGGTTTTCAGTCAAAAATCAATACAGCAAGAAAGAAAAAACCCCTTATGATCAAGATTCATTTTTAAAATCCCTTACTTCACCTATCAGAGTATGATACAGTTGATTTTCTCATATTCAGTCCTGCAGAGTAGTCCTTGTTGATGCTGAAGTTTGAGAACCCATGAACTAGACTTAAGAAAGGTAAGGCCAGGCGCGGTGGCTCAAGCCTGTAATCCCAGCACTTTGGGAGGCCGAGGCGGGTGGATCACGAGGTCAAGAGATTGAAACCATCCTGGTCAACATGGTGAAACCCCGTCTCTACTAAAAACACAAAAAATTAGCTGGGCATGGAGGTGCGTGCCTATAATCCCAGCTACTCAGGAGGCTGAGGCAGGAAAATTGCCTGAACCCAGGAGGCAGAGGTTGCGGTGAGCCGAGATCACGCCATTGCACTCCAGCCTGGGTAACAAGAGCAAAACTCCGTCTCAAATAAAAAATAAAAAAAAAAAAGAAAGGTAAATCTGTATGCAAATGTCAGTCTTCTGCTTTTGCCATGACTACGGGGTCCCTACAGGAGACTGAGAGATGCCAGCAAATTCCAAGGCGTTCCTGCAGCTTGTGGGGTTGGCCTTGTTCTGTTCTTCTTCCAAGGTTCTATTAATTTACTGCCAGCTATGAGACTTGTAGTTTGCTCTAAAGATTAACAGGAAACCTTGGGGATCACACGGCAGGTGGGGATGCTAGGTTCTCAAGACAGCTCAGCTGTAAATTACACTGGGTGAATGCTGCTGTTCCCATGTGTCTAGGGTGGTTCTCTAATGAGCTGAAAAAGATGTAAGCATTTCTCACACATCCCATTTAATCCTCATGACAGCCCTGATGATGGCCATTATTACCTTCTCCAGTTTGGGGATGAGGAAGCTAAGATCTTGTGCCCAGAATAAGGTAACACAGAGTCTAATACTTGGCAGGGATAGTATTTAACACAGGACTGTCTGATCCAGAGCTGAGTTTTTATTCGGCACCATCGCATGCTGTACAGTGGCTTACCATCAATGCTCTGCGTATGCACAATATAAGTAGAAAACTCTGTGTTTTTATGGCTGCTGACATTGGTTATCTAGAATAACATACAAGTGTTTGCCTGGGAAGTTTTTCATTTCCTGTATTTAAAGGCAAGAGGATCAGCTCTGCATCAAATCTTCCCTAGCAATTTCTTTCCAAAGGCTAAATGTACCATGCTCCAACTACTTCTTGGGGCCCTATTTCTAGATTCTTCTCTATGTTGTTAAACTACTTCTAGTCCAGTGTTTCCCAACTCTGCCTGTACAGTGGACTCAATCACCTGGGGAAGTCCTTAAAAAGTACCCAAGTCAGTCCCCCAACCCCACAAGATGGATGGACCAGAAATCTCTGAAAGGTGGTTTGAGTATTGTTATTTTCTAAAAGGCTCTCTCAGAACGTTTTAATGGGAAGCCAGTGTTGAAAATAACTGCTCCAGTTTGTTAAAAAATAATTGGTGTGAATATTGGCAAAAGCCCTCTGGCATGAAGAAAGAGAACCAGTTTCTTCTAGCTAATGTTTGTTAGCCAGAATTATCTGTGGCATAGTCCATGTGACTTAACAGACCTGGTCTTCCAGGGCAGCTGAGTGCAAATGTTTCTCAAGCATAGAACGGGATGTCAGGGCTTACAGAAAAAATGGCAAGCAGGAATGATGACTCCCATCTAATCTGGCCATGCTAGATGATTCAGCTGGATTCTCTCATGTCCTGAGCATTGAAAACATAATGAAGAGGTTTTATATTGGATGTTTAAAGAAGTGAAAACAACTCTATCCTTTTTTCTGTTTCCTTTTACCTTGTGTTTATGTTCCACCAGGTGCCTTGCTCTTGGCAGTGAGTGTGAATGAATGGCGCGGCCCAGCCCCCGAAGCCTGTGAGATGAAGGGATTGTGATGGAGTAGTTCATTCATGCTCATGTTAAAGGGGCTGCTAACAGCAGAGTGGTGCCACTAGGATTATTAATGTCTAGATCTGGGAGAGATTCCGATGGCCTCTTTTCCAGTTGCCACTTCAGCAGAAAGGGAAATAAAATCCCTACACTGTAAAATTAGAATACGAGACTGTAAAGTTTGTATATGTGACAACTTCAGATTTAAAGTCACACACTCTTGACAGGGCTTAAGAGGAGAGAGTGTCAAGCATTATACCAAAGTGAAAGAAGGTTGCCTTTCATCTACAAATTATTTTTTAAAACACATTTACCAGGTTAAACAATAATTTTTTTTTGGAAGAGTACCCAAAGTCAAATGCCCTAAGATGAAGAGATGCTTATGAGATTTTTTTTTTTGTTTAAATAAAGAAAATGCAAAGTTAGAATGGTTCTAAAGGAATCAGGAACCACTAGAATCCTGTCTAGTGGTGCAGACAGGATTGAAAGAGAAGAGGGAAGGGGAGAGATGGAGAAAGGCATGGACGGAGGAAGACGTTTGGATTCAGATTTTGGAAAGGAGAGTAAAGGAAGGAGGTGAGCAGAGAGTTTTAAAAATTCTATTATATATGTTTTTCTCTCTTTTGCTTATTTTTCTCATCTGTCTATTCATACTTGCGTATTTTGCCCAATGAACTATCTTCTAAGAACCCTTAGAATGCACCGAACATTTTTGGAGGGTTTTCTGGGTGCCAAACGCCAGTTTAGGAGCTTTACCTGTCTTCTCCATTTCATTTAGTTCTCTTAGCACAGAGAAGTGGGAGACTTTTAGTCCCATTTTACAGATGGGATGAAGAGAGATATGGAGGAATTTGCCCCAGGTTACTCCGCTAGAAGGTGGTGAAGAACTCAAGCCTTAGGCTATCAGCACCTGACATTTTAACTATCAATCGGTCCTGCTGGGACTCCCGCTCCTCTAGCACCATCTCCGAGGACCTGCTCAGAGTTTGCACGTGGCCGGCCGCGTTCCATCGACTAACAAGGTCCAGAACAGCGCAAATCCGAAGAGCGCCTACCCCGGGGGAAAAAGAGAGTCTGTTTAATTATCACTGCTGCCCTCCAAGTGAGCTCTTCTGGGACCCATTGTCTAGATGAGGAAAGTGAGGCTTTGCCTGCTCTGCCGTCACAGGGTCGGCAGGTATTGGGGCCCTAGGTTCCTGCTGTGCTCCAGAAATAAAGCTGCCCGGGTCTCGTCATTTTTATGCAAAGCCATCCAGGAGGTTCGAACTCTCCCTAGCACAAGCCCATCTGTCTCCGCGGGCCGCCCCCAGACTCGGAAGCAAGCGGCGAGCAGCGCCGAGTGGGTAGAGAAGCGTCCCCCGCCACTCACCTCCGCCAACTCTGCGGCTTCTCAGCCCGCGCCCCCGCGAGGCCGACCTCTCTCCGCCAAAAAAAAAAAACCCCGGTCCCCCTCTGCACCCCGCCCGCCGCCCCCAGGGAGCTGCATTAATATTAATCTCGCTGAATAATTGAAGGCCGGAGATTTATTCGGGCTTCGGCGGGGGAGGGCGCGCAGCTGGGCCGCGTTTAGGGTCCACCACCAGCGTGTTTCAGCAGCTCGATTCCGAGGGGCCTGGGACCCCCCCCCAGTGGTGGGAGGATGGGGTGGGTGTGCCTGCCTGTGAGCTTGGGGGTGAGTGGGAGTTGAAGCGGGTGCTCCGGGGAGTGAGGAGGCAGCGCCAGGGGCTGCTCCAGGGAGGCGGAGACGGAGGGGCATCCCGGGTCTCTGCGCCGTCGCCTGCGCTTCACCCCGCACGGGGTGACCCGGGGCCACGCGGTCTTCAGGGGAAACAATAGCGACTCCTTAGATCTTGGGCTCCTGCCACCGGCTGCCCAAGCCTTCCCGGACGAGCGGCGGGGCCTCTTTTCTTATTTGGCTAATTTATGGCGAGAGGCTGGGGGGAGGGATGGCAGAGGAGGGACCGCGTCTGGAGATGGGGGCGGGGGGCGGCGGTTAAAGGAGTTGCCCGAGGCGGCGGCGCGGGTGATGTCAGCTCTCGACGAAAATAGAGAGGGATCGCCTGCAAATCCCCAGCTCCGGCGGGGCTAAACCTTGCAATCCCTCCCCGGCCGGCGCCGAGCCAGGGCGCAGCAGCCTCCACCGCCTCCCCCGGCGCGCACACACACACCCGCACACGCGCACGCACGCTCACCGGCCTCTGCCACCACTCTCTGCTCCCGCCACTCGCCGCGCCCGCGAGCCCCGCAGCAAAGCACAGGTGGCAGCGGCTCAGGGGCGCCTCGCCGGTGTGCTCCTTCCTGCAGCCCTGGGCGCTTCGCTGTTTCGGGGAAGCAGCCCTCGGAGCCCCCAGAGCTCCCAGCCAAGCGCCATCCCCGCGGGCGGAGGGGAGCGCGGGTAGCGCGCCGTGGAGAGCCGGGACCCGGATTAGCGCCCGCAGTAGCCTCCTGTGCCCGTTGAGGCGCTAAAGGGCTTACCCCGGAGGCGGGTGGAAGGGCGGGCAGAGGCGCCCCTTAAATATCGCTCCTGGCCGCAATTTCGCGCTCACCCAGGCGCCCGCTCTCTCCCTCGCCCGCAGCTGCTGGATAGTGCTGAAGAGGAGGGGGCGTTCCCCAGACCATGGCATCCACGGAAGGGTGAGGGGATTTTTCTCTGTACCCGCGGGAAAGCGGGGCCACGCGCGGGGTAGTGGTGCCCCTATCCGGGATGGGGACAGAGAGGCGTCGGCGGCGGGCCTCGGAGGTGGTGGCGGAGCAGTGGCTTCGCTGGGGGTGCGACGGTGAGGAGGAGATTGATTTTCTTTCTTGGAGATTGCTGCTTAATCCTTTGAAAATGCGAGAGGCGGAGGGTTGTTTTATTTTGATTAAAAGGGTAAGGTGCGTTGGGGGCGTGAGAGTGTGAGGAAGAAATCCTCTTGAGGTTACTTTTGAGATTTCAAAACAATAAGGGATTGGGCACAGTGTGAGCAGACGCGGGGGTAGCAGCGCCTCCGGCGAGGTGCCCCAGACCCAACGCCAACTGACTGGTGGGGCCGGCCGGGAATGAATGAGCCAGGACCGGCTCCTGGGGCGGGGCGAGGATCAGCGCGCGCGGCCTTGAACTCCAGGTTTACGGAGTCGTCCTGGAGGTGCTGGGCCCGCTGCGATCGCACTCCTTGTCCCTGGAAGGCGGAATCTCCCTGGCTAGCTCTAAGGAAGGGTGGAAGAGATTTGGGTGCTTCCCAGGAGGAGGCGGGAAAACGTGGTTTGGGACAAGGGCAGGAGTCACCAGACTCCAGCGGGCAGGAATAGCATTGACTTTCCTATTCAGCCCGAGGGCCTGGAGTCCTGTCCTGCCTCTCGAGACCGATGTTGGCATGGGAAAGCTCCCTCGCAGTGACAACTAAGGATTACTGTCTTGAGCAAGAGACAGAGGGGGCTTCAGGGGACAAAAGGATTCTTTGAATACTCACACATCAAAGGAAAGGTCCATGAACACAGTCCTTGGACCAGTATCTCCCAGAAAACTTTTTGGGGTTGGTAGAACCTGAATGGCCATGAAAAGACTGGGTAGCTCAGCCCTTTGGCTCATTCTCAAAATTGCAGTTGGTCACTTGCAAGAGATCACAGGATCCATGTTATGTGAAAAGCAAATATCAGGGGCTTCTCTGGGCTCCAGCGGTGGTGTTGGCGTTTTCCAGTGTCTCCTAAGAAATTTTACCAACTCTGCAGGCTTGTTTCAGGGGAATGGATCTCTAAGCAGGCGTGAAGAGCTGGTATCCAAAGCCAGATCTCTAGACTGCAACCTCCAATAGAAGGAAAATATTTCTCAAACTGTCTCTCTGTGTCCAGGAGAAGGAGCTCATTCCTTTTCTGTACCCCGGTGTCCTTCCAAACATCTGGCATCTTGTCACTGCATTAAATTTCTTCTCTTTCTTTGCCCTCACTGTTTTGCAGTGTGGACTTTTTGATTATTATTTCTCCAAAAAGATGTTTCAGGAAGACAACTGTGTACAAGAAGGGTGGTACCTTGTGCTAAAACAGATCTCTAGAAATAGATACGATGAGCCCATATGGATCAAGATCAGTACCTTCCCATGTCTAATTAAAAAGGCTTCTATATTAGAAAAGATATGAAAGCATTTCTGGTTGCCTTCAGGGACCTTCTAGACTTATCCTTGCTTGTAAAGGCAAGGGTGGAAAACATCTGTGGACAAGATGGATGATGTTAGTCTTTCAAATCCTGCGACCAACTCACTCCCTATTTTGATGGCCAGATAGAGTAGGAGGGGTTAGGACAACCCCAAACTGAGTATGTTTAGTTCACTTTTGTTCTAAATGAAAGCTGCCAAATGATTTGACATGAAATATAAAGCCAAAGTGATTTTCAGCATTTTAAAAAGATTGCCATCCAATTAATCCCATCTTTTGTACTGTGTATGGTTAAGAAAAGATTCCTCAAAGGAACTTTTATTTAAGAGATGAAAGAATTGAGAAAAGGTGAACAGCTGGGAAACAAATATAGGAAGATCTATGATCCATTATTGTTTAACAGCAGTAATTGATGAGCAGGTGACACTCTCAGAAGCCCTGGTCTTTCCTTTCTTCTTCTCTTCTTTTCTTCCAGGAGCATTTACTGAGCACTTGTTGGGAGGAACTCTGAGTCGGGGGTATACAGAAATGTAAACAGTCTGGGATCTGCCTTTTAGAAGTCTAGCTCCATCCAGTCAAGGATTTGTATTAGTAAATTGTTCATGTGGAATCGTGAGATCTCTTGCCCCTTCTAACATCTTTGGTTAATGTGCCATGTAAAGGAAAATTTACTAAGACTCTTCAGGCTGCCTCCTTTGTTAGATTTTGTCCTTTAACAGTATTGAAATTGTTTCCTTGAAACATACATTACTTAGAAGGAAGCAAAAATAGCAATATAGTTATATGCTTTCAATTTATATGTTTTCATTTCAACTCTGTTTGATCCAGAATGTTTGGGAGATAGGATAATATGGGAAACTGATCATTCTGGTTCACATTTATTTGGTGATGTCATTAGCAGCAGCAGAACATGTTAATTACCAATTTCTAAATAATTATTAGAAGCAATAGTGACATCTTATGTTTGTTTAACACTCCACTTTCAAAGCTCATTTGTGTACCTCATCACATTTGATTCTTCCAATAACTCTGTGAAGTAGGCAGTCCAATAAGAATAGACTTTAAGGATTAAATTATTTATAGAGAATATAATACCATCTTTCCAGAAAGATTTCAGGACTTGACAAAGCTTTGGGGTTATCTGAAAACGATGTGTGCTGGGCATGCCTGAGGCAGATTCCCGGCTTTTTCTCAAACTTTCGGCATACGTATCCTGCAAATTGCCTTTTAGGATATTCTCTTTGTAATCTGTGCACTTGGTCTTTGCTTGTGCAGAGGATAGGAAAGCACATTCTCGTTATTTGAGAGCTTTGATTATTTGGAATTGAGATTATTAGCATCTGGTTTCTATAATAATCAATAGTGAACTCTTCAGTAGTTCCCAGGCCCTGAGAGGTATTTTCCTGCAAAGCAAGGTCTAATTTGGTAGTTGAGCATTCTTTTTTTCTGAGTCCCCTGTCATGGCTAAAATTACAGAGATGGATTTTAGGGCCCTGACCCAAATTGGAAAGAAATTATAAGTAGTTGGTGGCAGACAGGCTAGTAGTGTCCATTACTGACGGGGTCACAGTGGAGTGCCCAGATGCTGAAGAGGCAGGCATTTTAGAGGTATCGTCTTGGAGGCTGGGGATGGCTAGGTCACTCTGTATGTCAGAGACCCAAGGCAATCCATCCTTTGATCAGCTCCCAGGGGCCAAGGGGTCAGGGTGAAAGTCAGCCATGAGGGCCTGAGCTTCAGTTTGACTTAAAGAGAAAGGAAAACAGAAAACTGCTGACAGTGGGAAAACCCTGGCAAGGGAGACCCCTTGAATTTATTATTTCAAGCAAATAAATTCAAGCCATAACCATTGCCTTCTTCCTTCTCTCCTTGGGAATGAATTTGAGGTCAGCTGGAGGAAGAGCCCACAGAGCAAACTTATTGGAAAGTGAGTGGAGGATATGAGGCTTGTGGTCTAGAGGGGTTTGCAGGTTGCATGCCTCAGGCTTGGCTGGAATTTTCATTTCTCATTTTCTCATTTTCAATAATATAGAAATCAGCCTCCTTGGGTAAAATAGATATTAGTAGAGCTATGAGAAAACCATTTCATGTTTACTAAAACAGTCTCTTGTGAGTAATTCAAAGCTTAATTCTCAGGAAATAATTTCTAAATCCAGAGGAAACATGTTATTAAAAACCAAAAGACAGGTCTGTTCATCAGTATCAACGGCCACTTCTTTTCCTCTTCCATGCAACGCAGTGAGGTGCCGTGTGTCTCCTTCGTTGGCGTTGGCTTTAAGGGATGTGTCAGACAAGGAGAAGTCCTTCAGCGACGATGCTTCAGCACGAGCAATATATTTAACAGTTAAGTGTGAGATTTCTGGGTCAGTGTGCCATAAATCCTACAGTTCCAGAATTGCAAAGCTTTTTCATAATTTGAAGCTCAACACAGAATGATTTCAATGTAAATCCTCCCCTCCCTGCTCTCCTCCGTGGCTGTGTCACACAATGCCCTGATTTCTGGTTTCCCCCCTTTTAAGTAGTTTCTCCTACTAAATTTTTCCACCATTGGACTGGCTTGCCTCTTGGAATGAGCTGAATCTAGTCTTCATTTCAATCGCTTGCTACAATTATTGTAATCTAATAAAACACTGATAGTACTAAATCTTCTAGCAAGAGTAAGCAGAGGCATCGTTCTCAAAATAAAGTGTTAGCTTTGTTTGCATTTGAAAAACTTGTCCTTGCAGTCTGAAAAAACATCTGCCAAACACCAGACATTGCCTTGCTTGCAGCTTTTGATTTCATGCCCTTAACAGCTTGTTGGGGGGCAGGCAGGATGCTTCATAGAAAGGGTTTTAGAATCCAGATTATGGCAAATCTTTTTATTTACCGGGATCGTGAGCTTGCTCTCTCTTCCCTCTGCCCGCCCCTCACCCCACAACTCTCTAAGGGCCAACTCCTTGCAATGAATTAATTAAAGGAATGTTTAAAAATATCTCATCGCTCTATCTCCACGTGCTCCATCATTGATTGGAGGCAGATGGGCTGCATATTTGTCGGTAGAATAGAAAAGGCCTAGCATCTCGTTATAAATCTGTCTGGTTGGTTTTAAATGATGTCGGAAAAGACAATGGGCCTGCAGTATTAAAGGAGGATGAAAGGAAGATCTTTAAAATTTTAAAGAGCAGACCTCATTTTCTTAGTGCTTTGGTTTTTCTTTAAAAAAAATTGTTGTTTCTCAATGATGTTGATATTTATTTTTCATTCGTTTATTTAATGTCTCACTTAGACGAGCAGATATAACTGTTGTTTGCTGAACTGCCGTCTGGAGTATTTGGCAATCTCATCAGTTGCTTTAGAGTGTGGACTCATTGAGCAAGGACTGTCCTTTGAAAATGGAATGAAGGGAATGAACTCGATTTGGCAGCTGGACTTGATCTGTGTCAATCCTGGTCTCTAGGATAGATGCCGGCAACGTTAAAGACCTTGAATGAAGTGTTTGGGGTCAAGAAGGGAGACACTGCCCGCATGCCCCCCTCTATATTAGAGGCTTCATTTAAATCACTGCGAGTACTTTCTTTTACATTTGGTCGGGGGGCCATCTGTCACTTGCTGTTTGTAATCTGGCACAGGACTTTCTGTTGTGTGGTTCTGCCGTCCCAAGTTCCCAGCCACTGTGCTGTCAGCGTCACAGAGCTGGTGATGAACTTGGAAGTGAGTCTGAGACCTGTCTGCCTCCAGCTTTGCTTTTCCCAGCATTGGACATGAGGTGCTGAGTGCCTGTGGACTGTATGTGGCCCATGGGTATATTCTTTTAGGCTTACAGAGGATTTTTGAATACGTTTCAATTGTTCACTTATACTTCAAAATGGTTTACCTTAAAGAAAATCCTGATTCTGGCTTCTCTTAGAAATTGGGAGATCTGTTGGCAAAGAACCTTCCCTTTTACCTTGGTACCATTTATTGAGTGGTTATACCCCAGTATGGCTTTAAACACTTTAATGTGTATTAATTTATTTAATCCCTACAACAATATGATGCAGCAGGGATGCTCTTAGCTTCATTTTACAGGTATAGAAACTGAGGCACGGAAAGAATAAATGAATTGCCCAAGATTTTGCAGCCAGTGAGTGGTAAAGCTAGGCCTTCAACCCAGGCATTCTGGCTCTGGGATCCAGATCCACAGTTACTAGGCCACACCTCTTAGTCCAGCAGGACAGGGGTTGACTGGGGCTGAGAAATGGCTGTCTCTTGAGATAGGGCATATACCTTTCAGATTTGGCACAGTGTGTTCTGGGACTACTTTTCTCATGTTACTTCCCTGACCCTTTACCTCTCCAAGGAAGCTATAGAGAGATTAAAAGCATGGGTTCCACCCTCTTGGTATATACCATTGCCTGGTGGTTTGGGATTTGAAGAATTATTCAAAATCTCACTTCTATGTAAGGAAAGATCATTCAGGCTACATTTCCCCCCACCCCCTCCACCACCACCACCACCAAGCACTTCTTGTTTTTTCCTTTAACTTTACTCTGGGTTGTACTCAATGGAGAGGTCTTTTGTAATTATTGGTTTGGTTGTCAGAAAGCCAATAACATTGTCTGGTCTAGAGGCAGTGCTTTGAAAGAGCCCAGGGCATGACCACATGCGTCCCATCCTTTGGGATATTGAGCCTTGGGTATGTGCTTTGGCAAATGTAACTGAGCATATAGCAACCCCTGGAATTTATTTTTTCTTTCGTAGTCTTCAGGTGTGGCTGTTTAGGGTTGTGGCTTATGCTATTTCCTGAAACAGCTACTGGTCTTGCCCCTCTAGGAGTGGGAATGATGTTTATTTCACAGCAGATGCAAACAGTGATAAGCTAAGGATGTCTTCTGAATTGAGGAAGAAATCTTCCAGAAGCCATATTTTTGAACGTTTTAAACAGTGGGACAGTTTGCTAATCACCCAACAGATGGCAGTAATGTCAGCACTTTGTCCGCACTGGTGGTCTGACTCCCTTTGGAAGCCCTTCAATCCTTAAGGAATCCCAAGTCCCATGGCGTTTTGTTCTCTTTTGATTATAAAAACTTTCTCCACCGAGTATAGAATTTGGTAAAAGTGAGGCAATTGTCATATATCTACAGTGTTCAATATCATCCTAAATAAATACAAATTGGATCAGCCAAGCTTATGTGGCTGTATATATGTGACTTTATTACATCCTTGACAAACTCCTAGGGAAAATTATGTTCATTTTACAGATGGAAAATCTGAAACTTAGGGAATTTTGGATTTTATGTGCCTACTGGGTTTTTGGTCGTCTAATTATACTGTGTTTCATATTATCCATATTTTGTAATTAATCCACATTTTTTTAAAATTTCATGAATCCTTCCTTTATTTTTTATTCTTTTTTTTTTTTTTTTTTTTTTTTGCTCCAGTGGGTGTCTTCAGTAATTTCATTCAAAGAAAGCAGGACAGCCAAGTGTCTCTGAAGAAAAAATAATGTAACAATCTTAAATTCTTAAAGGATAAGAATTTAAGAGTCGATACCTTAAGAAGGACAGCAATTATTATAGAACGAAGTTATTCTTTGAGTGGAGATGCGACATTCAAAATAAAATGACACCATAAAAAAGTAAGAATAGGTTTAGGTAATTGAAAATGATTGTCAGATCTATTTTTAGACATCAAACCAGAGAATTTCAAATGGAAGAAGGAGTAGTACATGAAGGGAAATAAGGTAAAAAAAAAAAAAAAAAAGAGAGAGAGAGAGAGAGAAAAGAAGAAAATCATTCTTTTCTCTTAGATATTAGGGAAAACTAAGAGCTACAGATTGTGTTTAATCTCAATCTTTACTTAAAAGGACAGTTGGGCTGGACATGGTGGTGTGCACCTGCAGTGCTGGCTACCCAGGAGGCTGAGGCAAGAGGATCTCCAGAGCCTGGGAGTTGGGGGCTGCAGGGAGCCATGACAATGCCTGTGAATAACCACTGCACTCCAACCTGGGCAACATAGCAAGACCCTGTCTCTAAAAAAAATAATTATGAAGGAACAGTTGGAATCTGGTGGATTTGTTAGGAAAGTGGATGGAAATCAATGTGAACAAAACCCAATTAGACAAACCTGTTCAAGAGTGAAATGGATGGATATCAACCAACAGGATACATCTCAGACATTCTAAAGTGGCTGATGGCACCTGGGGGATTGGTTCAGCTATCATTTTTTCTATTTATATGCAATATATGGTCTAGAAAAAGTGTAAAGAATAAATATTGGGCTAATTTCTCAGAATAGGTTAGAGAGTAATGGAATTATAGACTGAATCTACTTCCTCAGTATTTTTCTGGAACTCAATGCCATCAATCAGCAGACATTTGTAAAATTATCGTAGAATCTTAGCACTGGAAAGATCATTGATTTTAGATCATAATTAATTGCTAACATTTCAAATGTAGAACTCATTATCTATTAGTCTGGCAGCACTGAACTTTAGATGCTTTTCACAGATATTGATACATTGGGGTTAAGGTGGTGTTGGTTGGTCCCAGGAAGCAGATTCTGAGATGGAGACTTGTGTGCCTGGAGTTTACTGGGAGGAGCTCTCAACATAAATCCTCATGAAGGAGTGAAGGAAGCCAGGGTGGGCAGAGGGAGAGGTTGAAACAGTCACACCAAAGCCTCCCTACCACAAGGAGCTCTGGAACAGGGATGGCCCTTCAGAACAATCCAGATTTGAGGAAAGAGGTTTTATCTTTCTACCCCTGTGTTAACCAGCCATTAAATAGAGCTGTGCTAGAGCAGGGGACACGGCCCTGGGTACAGGGCAAGATTTGGGAGGGAAATATACTTAAGAGCTGTCATTTATCCAACATGCCCAGCAGCTGGGCGAATGAATCATTCAGTCCCGTGGCGGGATACGGATCTGGGTAGCATATCACAGTATCCGCCATTGTTTCCAAATTCAAATGTTTGAAAGATAATAAAATAATGAATATGGTTGCTTTTGATCAGAATATCCAGGCCTCTATAAAGCTATCACCTGTTATACCTTGCTGGTCAAACGATACAAAATTTCATGTAGTCAGGAGGAGTGACCTATTGTTCCGCATGGTGACTACAGTTAACAACAATGGATTGTGTACTTGAAAATTGGGAAAATAGTAGATTTTAAGTGGTGTCACCACCAAAAAGTGACAAGTATGTAAAGCAATGGATACATTAATTAGATTGATTTATTTTATTACACAGTGTATATGTATATGAAAGCATCATGTTATATACCATAAATACATACAATTTTATTTGTTAGAAATAAATAAGTAAATAAATAAAGCTATATCTTAGAGCCGTATCTTAAAAAATAAAAACCGCAAATATTGCAAAATGGCATGAAGTAAAAAAGTGAAAGACTATCTCTCACCCCAATCCTGTTCTCCAGAAATAGTCATTTTTTTTTTTTTTTGTCTGCCCTTTAAGACAGGGAAAGTGGATTCTGGGGAGAATGCAAGGTCATCATCTTCCTCAGTTTTTTTTTTTTTTTTTTTTTTTTTTTGACAGAGTCCTGCTCCGTCACTCAGGCTGGAGTGCAGTGGCACAATCTCAGCTCACTGCAGCCTCCACCTCTCAGGTTCCAGTGATTGTCTTGCCTCAGCCTCCAGAGTAGCTGGGTTTACAGGTGTGTACCACAACACCTGGTTAATTTCTGTATTTTTAGTAGAGACTGTATTTCACCATGTTGGCCAGGCTGGTCTTGAACTTCTGACTAGGTGATCCTCCTGCCTTGGCCTCCCAAAGGGCTGGGATTATAGGCATGAGCCACTATGCCCAGCCGTCTTCCTCAGTTTTAGCTATGTCTCACATAGTCACCAAGTACAGATGACAGAAGCCCTTTTCATTCCAGTCCTTCCAAGGGTGCTGTGTCCAATGGAATGATGGTTATCTGAAGGTTCTGCCTTAGAGAGATTAGTTACATTAATCTAATTTCTATCTAGAGTGGTGAGTATAATGGAAAGGGTCAGAATGGATAATAAATAAATATATTGGGAACAAGAATGTAGCTATTATTGATATTTTCAGTGTTGACAGCAGCCATTTTCACACTCCTACCAGTGTCATTTCCCATGGAGTCCTTACCTGGGGAAAAGTGAACAATGAATTAGAGAAATCCTTTCTGGAATATTCACTGCATTGTTCTGTTGATTCAAGAAGTCAGGTATTCTGTCAACTTCAAGCCAGAGGTATGTATATATTGACATTTCTCTACTCTATTCCACTGGTAAATATTAAGATGTTCAGAGGTGAAAGAACACTTTTGTACACACAACCCAAGGCCTTGCAGATTATATCTCTATGAGTGTTTTTCCTTATTTTCTTGCACCTGTTGACTCTGCTTTCTGAGACTAAGACATTGAGTATCGCTGTGTTTGTGTTTTTATCAGCACAGCACATTAATCCCAGTGACTCAGCTGTAGAGCAAGCCAACCAAATCTCATTGGAAATTGCCTTTCTTTTCTTTTCTTGCCTGTTTTTAATAGTTACAATTCTGTTATTGACCATGGCAGATAGATATTATACATATTTCCAGTTTATGGGTAAAGATGTCACTGCTTACATTCAATCTACATTTAGGAAATACATTTTGCACATAGAATGTAACAGTCAAATAAAAGGGTATGAGGGATTCACTATTCACTGTCAGAGAAATTATTACAAAAACTTTTAACCTGTTTGTTCCCTGGACCAGTGGCTCCTTTCCCATAACACAAACACATGACTTTATTAACAATAAGAACAAAATCCTTAAATACACCTGACATACCTGAAACTGGGAACAAAAAGAGCTTTAATTGGACTTACGGTTCCACATGGCTGGGGAGACCTCAGAATCATGGCGGGAGGTCAAAGGCACTTCTTACATGGCAGCAGCAAGAGAAAAATGAGGAAGAAGCAAAAGTGGAAATCCCTGATAAACCCATGAGATCTTGTGAAACTTATTCACTATCATGAGAATTGCACAGAAAAGACCAGCCCCGTTATTCAATTACCTACCCCTGGGTTCCTCCCATAATACATGGGAATTCTGGGAGATATAATTCAAGTTGAGATTTGGGTAGGGACACAGCCAAACCACATCAAGGGGGATGAGGTACTGAGACCAGTTAGAAGATGGCAGCAATAATTTAGGTGGGAGATTTTCACCTGAAGTAAGAATAGAAATGAACTTGGCTTACCAGGCTCTAAGGATATTTAGAAGGACTTGGTGACTAAGTGCAATAGGGGTGAGCAGGAGGAAGGGCTTAAAGCCATCTCTCAGGCTTCTCAATTAAGCAAATGGGGATGAGGTAAGTGCGGAAAAGGAATTCAGGAGATAATTTAAATTTGAAGAAGACAGTGAATTTGGTTCAGCATACTGGCTCAGCATTTGTGATGGGGGGGATATTAGTAGAGATGCTCACTGGGCAGTTGGAGTCATGAGAGACTGGGGCCATTAAGGAGCGTTATAGACATAAGGGAGCTCACCCACACAACGTCATGAGAGGCTGGGGCCTTTATTTGTATTACAGATGTAAGGGAGATCACCCACGGAGAGTATGAAGCTAGTGAAAAGAATTGGGCTGAGGGAAGAATTCTGGGAAGCTCTAGTATCCAAGGATGTGCAGAGGGAGGTGATTCACGGGATGCAGGGTGCTGAGAAGTAAGGAGAAGAGTCAGGAGTGAGCAGGTGACTTGAAGTGCCTAACACTGCCACACGCTATGGAAAGGTCAAATCATGGAAGGATTGAAAAGTGGTCATTGGATTAGTCAATTTGAAGTCCATCACTGGCCTTTGCCAGAGCTGGGTCAGCAAAGTGATGGCAGCCGCTGCCATGTTGGTGTGGGTTGAGAATGGGTGGAGAGAAAATGAATGCAAGTTATTTTTTTCCATAAATAGTATTCAAGAGGTAGATGGTACTAGGAAAGCAGATCAGGTGAGAGCAGGATTACGTTTTGGGTTGTTTTAGTTTTAGGCTGGGTATGCTATAAGCCTGTTCATCTGCTAAGGGAGAGGCTTGATTAATGAAGGCGAGGTCTTGAATTCTCTGTGGAAGATACTGATGAAGGGAAGAGTTAGAACCCAAGGCTAATTCATTGCTCACTTGGGGGTTCCTGCAGGAAGAGCAGGGTGGCTCTGTGAGACTGATTCCACAGCATAGGGGAGCACAACTCAGAAGGGACAGGGAGGAAATGGTTGCCTGCCTAGACGGTCAAGTCCACATCATCAACCCTGGTCATCCGTGGAGTGACAGATGGGGCAGCCAGCTTGTCCTTACTTCTGTAGCCTCATTACTCAGCAAGCTAGAGTTAGCTATATTTTAGTAGTGCTTGCTGTTTTTTTTCTTTAATATTTACCTTTTTAATCGTTTCTAAGTCTCCCTAGTTGTAGTTCTTCTCTTTCTTCCCTTAGCCCTTCATCTGTGCTCTTGCATAGTCTGTGAAAATTTTCTTGAACTCAGTTTTAATCCCAGTCTTCTCTTGGGCTCTGCATTCCCTTTGAATCACTTCCTGGGAATTTGCATAACATATGCATCCTGATAACTGCCAAATTATGTTTCTATCTCAGACCTTTATTCCAGGTTCTGGATTCATATATCATACAACCTAATTGTTGTTTCCATTTATGCAATGCATAGATATCTGGAAATTACTGAAGTACAATGGAACTCTTGATGTTTTTTTCCTACAAACTCTCAAATTTCTCCCACTCTCAAATTTCTCCCATCTCAGTAAATTCTATCCTTCAGCCTCAACTTACAAGCCTATTCAGTTCTACCTCAGTTCCTCAGTTCCCACCGTCTTGCCCAAGTTTGCATTCTCTTTTCCAGAACCACTTTCAACCCTCCACCTACCACCATTCCACAGATGACTGTCACCATCTGATCCTGAAGCATGCTGCAGTCCTCAGTTTGAATGCCATTTCCAGAGAGGCCTCCTCTTCCCACTCCGCCTAAAATAGGTCTCCCTTTCCTAGTCCTACCTCATTATCCCTGTTTGCTTCCTTCTCTGCATCAATTACAACTTTTACATATTTTATTTATCTGTCTGTTTGTATCTACCCCTTCACTGAACGGTAAGCACTTTGAGAACTAGTTCATCATCACATCTCCTAGATCCTAATTGCAGTGCACTCAGTAAGCATTCGTTGGCTGAATTCTCATCCTTGTCAGCCTTGAGAAGGAGGAAGGCTTCTCAGAAGAGGTGATGTTTGAGCTGTGCCTCTTCCAGGGACCGTCCTTACTACACTTCGTTCAGACCTCTTTTACAGCAATTCATCATAACAGAGTGTGCAAAGTGTTTTCTTGTCTGTCTGTTCATTATCCTGATATCTCTCTGAGGATCAAGGCTACATTAATTTCTTTGTGCCTCACCTTATTACCATTATCACGATGAATGTTAGCGTAATCGAATTGCCTGTTTTGCAAAAGAGATAAGCAAGTGCATAAAGGCGACAGAAGGGAACAAGTGTAGGAGGCAACAGATCCAAGGTTGAGAAAACATGTCCTTTCACTTGTTGGGACATGGTCATCTTGGTAAGGGTCTGGTGGTCAATTGAACGTCCCCATTCCTGCCTACCAGTCAATAATTACTCTTTGCTAAGAGTTAATAGGGTTCAAGGAGGTTACGAGAATAATCAGTTGGGCAGCAGCTCACCTAGTGAAGCCAAAAATGTATTTGTCACAGTCAATCATGTCTGCATGCTGCTGTCTGGGAAAATTATAAACTCCTATATCTGCAGTTCTTTTAAAATGCAGTGAAGTTTCCTCAGTGGAGGAGTCTTTGAACTCATCCTCTGTCTTTCCCAGCATTCCTGCCTCCTCTTAGAATCATGTCTATTTCCTTTCCTTGTTCTTTGTGAAGGAAAACAAAGAGAAGCGAGAGTAATTTGATGTTCAGATACAAAGAAGGGATTTCTTAAGTCAGAGCTGATTTTTCAATTACATTAGTAAAAAACATCCAGGGCTTGAAAACTGATTTAGAAAAAGAAAAGTTACCAGAAGCAGACAACATTGTTACGTTAATCTTTTAGCTTTTTTTCTTTTTCCTTCCTTTCCTCCTTCCTTCCTTCCTTCCTTCCTTCCTTCCTTCCTTCCTTCCTTCCTTCCTTCCTTCCTTCCTTCCTTCCTTCCTTCCTTCCTTCCTTTCTTTTTTAGACAGAGTCTCCCTCTGTCACCAGGCTGGAGTGCAGTGGCATCATCTCGACTCACTGCAACCTCCTCTTCCTGAGTTCAAGTGATTCTCCTGCCTCAGCCTCCCAAGTAGCTGGGACTACAGGCACGCATCACCACGCCCAGCTGATTTTTTTGTATTTTTAGTAGACATGGCGTTTCACCATGTTGGGCAGGATGGTCTCAATTTCTTGACCTTGTGATTTGCCCGCCTCAGCCTCCCAAAGTGCTGGGATTACAGGCCTGAACCACCATGTCCTGCCAATCTTTTGACTATTAAAGAGACACTTAGTATATTTAATCAGTTTCAATAGAGTTTCCTTACTCTGGTTTTCTATGGATCTAGAAATAATACCTTGTAGTTGATATGTGTGTTTTCCAGCATCCTAAATAAAAATGTTGGATATTCTTATATTTCCTGAAATGGAGTTCTTTTCTGGAGTTTTCTGGTGACTGGACATGTTGGGGGATATTTATTGCATCCTGGTGGGATATGAGAAAAAAGCCATGGCTGGCATCTTCTTTCTTGACTGTGTGAGTCTTCACAGTGTGAGTCCTGTGATTGGATGAAAGACCAGTTTATAAAATCCCCTTCCTGAGCCTTATGGGAAGGTCTTCAGCTGAAGCTGTCCTCATCATCTTGATGGAAAATGCTAGAATTCTCCTAGATTCAGAGCTAGGGCACGCAAACTGCTGTTTCTGAAGTGAAAGTAGAGTCAAAGCCGAGATGCTGGGTTTTGTTGTCTGCTCTGATAGGGAAGCCATTGTTAGTTGAGAGAACCAAGAATATACAGATTTTATTTTTACTTTATTTGCTTTCTCTCTTCCTCTGAAGACTCTCAATGGGGTTCAAGGCAAGTAAACTCCAGATCTCAACACAAAATTCACATTTGATTCTCCAGTGGTCCGACAGACCTGAACAATTTGCGCAGCAGGGGGCACTGTTGAGCCACAGCTCTGAATTTTCCTGCTGCTTTGAAGCGAGAGCAAGACGGCAAATTACTTCTTTCCCAGGCCCGGCACCAGCTTTGTCTTGATTTCCAAGAAGGGAAGCCCAACCACTTTGTTTATATTCCAAGTGACCTGGAGTAACAACTGGGGACCAGCTCTCTGGAGGCCAAGGCTACACCTGGGACAACTGGCTAAGGTTGAAAACGAGTTGACAGCAGTTGCCATTCACCCCCAAATCCTGGGTCCTTATCCTCATCCTTGTCTTTGTCCTCTTGGATTCCCCTGGGAGTCATCAGCGGGGGTTGGAACGAGATTTGCTGGTTCCGGAGCTCGGGTATGTTCAGCCTGGTTTTGTCTGGGTTATTGAAAAATGTTTTAAGGTGAATGGGGCAATCCTGGATTGGAAGGGAGGGCTTTAAAGCAGGAAGTCTAGGCACTCAAGGGATTGAAAACACATTTGGAAAGGGTTGGAAAGGCCCCAAAATCAACAACACAGGAATGGAGGCATGAAAACAGGTCTTTTCAAAATGACTTACCAGCCACCCCCAAAGTCTAGCTTCCAACCCAAAGGGAAGCAAGCAACAAAATTAAAATAGGAGTGAAAATGATGTGTTTTTGTTAAAGGGTACACTGCCTTAAGAGGTGCCCGTGGAGAAGCAGGGACTGATCCTTGTGTCTGTGTCCATATGTTTGTTTAGAGGGGACTTTCCCTCTTTGCCTTTGAGCTAAGCTCCTGAGGCAAGCCAGCAAGAGGAAGATGTTCCCTTGTTTTCTGGGAGCAGGAATATCAGGATTCTGTGCAGCTGAGGTGGCCGTGATGAAGCAGGGACTGGTCCATGCATCCATATGTTTGCTTAAAGAGGACTTTCCCGGCTGCACACGGTGGCTCTTGCCTGTAATCCCAGCACTTTGGGAGGCTGAGGCTGGCGGATCACAAGGTCAGGTGTTCGAGACCAGCCTGGCCAACAGTGAAACCTCATTTCTACTAAAAATACAACAATTAGCCGGGCATGGTGGTGTACAACTGTAGTCCTAGCTACTTGGGAGGCTGAGGCATGAGAATCACTTGGACCTGGGAGGCAGAGGTTGCAGAGCTGAAATTGTGCCACTGCATTCCAGCCTGGGTCACAGGGTAAGAGTCCATCTCAAAAGAGAGAGAGAAAAAAAGAGGACTTTCCCCCTATGCCTTTGAGCTAAGCTGCTGAGCCAAGTCAGCAAGACAAAGATGTTCCCTTATTTTTAGGGAGCAGGAAAATCAGGATTCTGTCCAGCTGTGGCTCTAGTGTCTAGTTAGGGGGCATTTTTAATTAACCCATGAGTTCTCATGCCATAAGATCACAGGGTATTTGTTGAATAAATAAATGAATGCAACCAAAGAGCTCAGTGGATGAGTTCTGTACTTCAAGAATGTCTGGCTTCTCCATCAAGAGAATCTTAGATTATTTGGGCATAAATATGGGAACCCTGGGAAGCAGGCCCTGCTTTATGGATATGTGACTTAGACAGTCCATGGTTTAAGGCTCTGCTGTTATCATTTTGAAATTTTTAATTCGGACAAGGGGATTTCAAGGTTTCATTCTGCACAAATTATGTGTAGACCCACACATTATGTAGGCAGTCCTACAGGGAAGCCACACGTGTGCAGGCTTGTATGAAATCCTCTTACTGGTGACAGTGAACATGGTAAAGATGACAGATGACCTTGAGACAATCTGCCTTCTGGCAGTGCAGTAGAATATTCTCATAAGTCGATACTTTCATAAAACAGCTTCTGAGCCAGTGTTGCACGGCAGTTAAGAGGATGTGTTTTGTAGGCAGAAAGACCTAGGCAAATATTCCTGTTCCACCACTCATTACCTGTGTGACTTCAGGGAATTTACTCAGTTTCTTTATCTGTTAAATAGGACAATATCACCCACCTGATGGGGTTTTGGAAAGGATGAAGGCAGGGTGTATGTGAAGCGCTTGGCATAGTGCCTGGGACATAGAAGACCCTGTGATGGTGGCTGTCATTGTTCTTGGAATAGCATTACTGTGTTCCTTTTAGTCTGTTGAACTTAGAAGGGGTTATCCCTCAGTCTCTTGAGTTTGCAAATTAGGCTGCTAACACTTGGTGCAGACCCACAGGTATGTTTGCTAATTCTTTCCCACAGAGCCACAGGTGATAAGATTAGAAAGTAGGCCCTGGGCTTCTTTGATCAAGTGAGTGCTGTGTTTGCACTAGAAGGGCTGTTTGAAGATTTTTCTCTTAGGTGCTTTTAATCCATAACTATTTTTACTGACAACGCTTCTGACTCCAAATGCACGGTGTCTTTCGGGCCACCAGGCGAGTG
Organism: Callithrix jacchus; assembly: GCF_049354715.1. NCBI lineage: Eukaryota > Metazoa > Chordata > Mammalia > Primates > Cebidae > Callithrix > Callithrix jacchus. The sequence goes on along the minus strand of NC_133511.1, from coordinate 100,745,478 downwards.
TCCTGCGAGTCAATTCAATTCTGATATTATCCATCTGGACTGTGGCTATCCCATAGGTTGAGGACTCAGTCCCACAAGGCTGCCTTCACTTCAGGTGTCAGTCACAAGTCCCAGATTGTTGCTGGTACTCCTGACTGACAGGCTGTAAATTCAGGGGGTTTCCACAACACCTTCCTCAAGTTCAGTAATTCCACAGAACAGCTTACAGAACACAGGGAAACATTTTACGGATATTTACCAGTTTATTATACAGGATGCAACTCAGAAACAGCTAAGTGAAAGAGATGCCATGGGCAAGGTATCGGGGAAGGGCTCGGAGCTTCTGTGCCTCTCTGCGTGGGTCACCCTCCCAGTTCCTGGATGTGCTCACCAACCCAAAGTTTCTCAGACTGCATTGTTTAGGGGTTTTCATGGAGGGATTATTACATAGGTACGATTGATTAAATCATTGGCCATTGGTGATTAATTCGACCTGTGGGTGGCACTGAAAGTTCTAACCCTCAATTTTTCTGGTGAGCAGTACCCATCCTGAAGCTTCAGCCACTGGTCATCTCATTCACATACAAAAGTCACCCAAAGGTTTTAGCCATATGCCGGGAACTTGGGACAAAGACCAAATGTTTTTTGTTATATCACAACCCTATAATATCAAAGTCTCCCCAAACAAGGTGTACCTGACTTTCCACTCATTTGTTCATTCATTCATTCATTCACAAACTTTCTAAGACTATAGCTGATTGTTTCAGTTGATGTTGGGTGGGAGACAGGAGAAAACGAGGTTTCAAGCCTAGGTCAGGCAGCCACTAGGCAGGGGCATCATGGAGGGCCCCGAGCCTTGGAAGGAGGGGGTGGACTGGATGACTGTTGCTTCCTTTAACACTGAGGGTCTACCCTCACCAATATCAACAAGTGGTGCTTTAAGATTTCCAACCCCTTAAAGCATCTCGAAGGTCAAGATGAGTCTGACTGAGAAATATGTGACAGAATGTTGCAATTAGCAGGTAAGTAGGTACATGGATAAAAGGAATGTATGTGGTATAGAAAAAAATGCTCATCTCCCAAATAAAACATTAAAAAAATAGCATGCAGCTAGGATGTGTAAACCAAAAATAAAATTCTAAGCTCCCAAGTCAATGAATGGACCCCTTCTCCCAACCAAAATCATTCTAAAGCTAACCTGAAACACTAGTACAAGCCATGATAGGGATGGGTGGTTGGACACGCCTCATTATACCCTCCTTTAGTTGGAATTCAGGCACAGCTGACCAGCATTAACATTAACACAGAGACCTTAAGAGTGACAGAAGAGACTCTTCGTAGCAATAAGATATCTACTGATAGATAACAGATCCTGAAAGAAATCAAAGTATTTCACCCACAAATATATTTTTTAACATTTCGAAATGCCCTGCGAAGGCTGTCTCTTGTGGGGGAAAATCTACATTTTGTAGAAAATCTTGTTCCCTTTCCAGGTCTTCTTTTTTCTGCTCCAAGAGAGAATTAACTAAGAGTCTGGCACATTTTTAAGTCTGATAAGAAACACTTATAGTCTATTCTCTCTGAAGTCAGCTACCTGTAGACCTAATCTGCATAATAAGAATCTTGGTCCCGACAATGCCTTATCTTAACCTGGATATTCCCTTCTATTGACTGCAGGTCTTTAAATAAACTCTTTCAACCAATCACCAATCAGAAAATCCTTGAATCTATCTATCATACTTCCTTGCTTCCAGTTGTCCTGTCTTTTGGAACCAAACCAATGTGCACCTTACATGTATTGATTGATGTTTTATGTCTCCCCAAAATGTATAAAATGTATAAACCAAGCCATAGCCTGACCCCTTGGGCACATATTCTCAGAATATCCTAGGGTTGTGTCACGGGCCATATTTGGCTCAGAATAAATCTTTTCAAATATTTTACAGAATTTGACTCTTTTTACCAGCAAGCACTGAAAGACTTCTATTTGATTATTTTTTGGGAATCAAGTAGTTAGACTTAAAAAAATTTATCTCTCTATAAATTGTTATGGGATTGATTTTTCATGGATATACCTATAATATGTGTGGTTGGAGCAAGCCATATTAAGGGACCATTGTGTAAGGGTGGAGAGTTTATCCATAACATATTTATTCATCCTAGATGAAATCTATATAATTAGACAGAAGCATGATCTTCAAAAAACCCACAGTATTTATCTCATTAACCATCAATAAATGTCTTTAACATTGGCATATTTTATTTCAGATGCATATACACATGTCAATACATTTTTATAGTGGGAGCATAACCTACAGATTTTTGCAAGCTACAGTTTTTATTTAGCAATGTGTTGTGAACAGATGTTAATAAGTGAATCTATAAACGTGTTTAATGGCTGTATGTAGTTTTCATTCTTTGGATATACCATGACTTTTACAAACAATCTCCTATTGTTGGATATTTAGCTTATTTCTATTTTTTTCACTATTATAAACATATTGCATAGTCACTTTATGCTGACCTGTCTCAATATTTCTTAGGGTAGATTGCTAGAAGGGAAATCACTGGGTCAAATGGTGCACATACTCATTATTTTGACACATGCTGCCAATTAGCCAGTGTCTGAAGGGGCAGGAGAGTCTCCAACGCAGTGGTCTTTTTGAGTCCCCCTCACCGCTGTGTCTCTTGCTGGGAATTGTGGTATCAAATGGCTCTGGGGTTCACTTTGAATTCCTCATCACATGGCAAAATCTTGGGCCAGGTTTGGACTAAACAAAATCTTCTGTATTTGGTGAATTTTTTTTTTCCTAAGTGGGATCTTTATATTTCCCTAGTCTTCTCTGACATCCTACATCAGCCTGTGCTGAAATTGTCATTCCTAAAATATAAATTGTAGCACATTCTCTTATTTCTTTATCTGTAATTGTGCAGAGTTGAGATTGTATTTCTAAGAACTTTGCTCTCTTTTACTGAGTACTTTCTCTGAAATGATGGCTCCTGACTTTCAGTGCTGGTTTCTTCTTTTTGGCCCTGCAAATGGAAAGAGCTGAATATCTCCTCTATTTTGAGTAGGAACAGATGATCGAATACACTGCGTACAAATGGAAAAGGCATCCTATATCTGCAGCATCATCATTACCAGGTTTGATTCTCTTGTTCATAACTATCTTGTCTCAAGACCCAGCATTGCCTCCTCCTTCTCCTAGCCCCACCTCCTGCTGTGGTTCTCTTGATTTTGTACCTACGTTCTACATTCTATGGTGGTTCATCTACATAACAAAGTGCAATGGAGAACTGAGGAAATCTTTTAGAGAAATCAAACAGGGAAAAATCATACAAAATGGCTGAATTATCTGGGTAAGTCAAGCTCAAGATGTTTATAACTAGAGTACTTAAAAATACTTGCTTTAGTTTCCCATGAGCCTTAGGAGGCATTTGCAGGAGGCCAAATGTTGGTAAAGACCAACTCTTGGCTTTCTTAGGGATAAAGGCAGACTAAATCGGGAGGACAGCGAAGTGGGGGCAAGAGGAAGAGGAAAGAAGAACAGAAAGGCCATGTTAAAGGCATCTGTGGGTAGGGCTGCCTTTTCCACGCTGGTAGGAACAGATTGCAAGCTGAACATTGTTGTTTTGTGAGTAACTTACAGGCTGATGCAAATAAACTCCCTCAACTGAAGTGTCTCCTAGAATCTGATAGTGACCCAGCCATAGGCAGGGAACGCAGGGTTTAGTGTATTGTCCTTCCTTTCCATTCAGGAAGCTGCGGAAACACCCTCTGCTTATTTTCATGTGTTTCACAGCAGAGCCGAGTCAATGCAATGGAAGCTAAGCCAATGGCTGCGTAGGGTAAGACTTTGCCTTTAGTCAGTGCTCTTAAGATTAGGTAATTGACATTGCCTCTCTGATGCAGTCGGGCAGTGGTATGACTTGCTATTCCTGGATAAACTGTGGACCCCAATAACCTATTTGAGCAGCCTTTACTTAACCCAGTGTGGTGTTGCTGTAGGCTTAGTATCCTATGAATGGACCATTTCCTATTAGTGCTTCAAGTTTGGGCTGTGTCTCCTTGATCCAACTCAGGCCATATATATATTTTTCTTTCCAACTTTTTTTTTAGGTTCAGGGGTACATGTCCAGGTTTGTTACATGGATAAATTGCGTGACACAGGGGTTTGGCGTACAGATTATTTTATCATGCAGTTAATAAGCAAAGTACCTGATACATAGTTTTGTGATATTCACCCTCCTCCCACTCTTCACCCTCAAGCAGGCCCCAGTGTCTGTTGTTCTCTTCTTTGTGTGCATCTGTCCTCAGTGTTTAGCTCCCTCTTAGGAGTGAGAACATGTGGTGTTTGTTTTTCAGTTCCTGCATAAAGTTGCTTAGGATACGGCCTCCAGCTGTGTTCCTGTTGCTGCAAGGGACATGATTTCATTCCTTTTTATGGCTGCGTAGTATTCTGCAGTGTATATGTACCATGTTTTCTCTATCCACTTCACCATCAATTGTCGTCTAAGTCAATTTCACGTCAGATCATTTTTTTTTTTCTATCCCCTTCAAAAGTGAGAGGGGCCAGCACATGTGAAAGTTGGAGATGAAAGCCAAGTAGGCTTGTATGTTGCATGAGAGAGTATGGTTCTTTACTTGTCATCACTGTGGATGGACTTGGAATGTTCTAGCACCCTTGTTATCCTGAGGCCCACAGTCAAAGCATGTTGAGAGACCCAGGTTTTAGTCCTGCCTGTGCTGCTGGCTTCTGGATCGGCAATCCTTCTTTCATATCTCACAATATGCTTTGTGAGTTTTAAAGACTGGGAGAAAGAAGAAAATGGAGTTTCTTCATGTCTTTGTTTGGGTTGGTGTAACACAATTCCATAAACTGAGTGGCTTATAAATAACAGAAGTTTATTTCTCATAGTTCTGGAGCCTGGAAAGTCTAAGATTGAGGTGCTAGCAGATTCAGTGTCTAGCAAGGGCCCACTTCCTCACAGATAGTGCCTTCTCACTGTGTCCTTACCTGGTGGAAGGGGAATGAGGGGTCTCTCTCCAGCCTCTTTTATAAGGGATCTAATCCCTAATCCCATTCATGAAGGCTCCACCTGCATGACCTAATTATCTCCCCAAAATTCACTTCCAAATACCATCACCATGGGTGTGATCATTTTAACATAAGAAGTTTGGAGGGGGCTGAGCGCAATGGCTCACACCTGTAATCCCAGCACTTTCGGAGGCCAAGGCCGGTGAATCAACTGAGGTTGGGAGTTTGAGACCAGCCTGACGAACATAGAGTAATCTTGTCTCTATTAAAAATACAAAATTAGTGGTGGCGTATGCCTGCAATCCCAACTATTTGGGAGAATGAGACAGGAGAGTCGCTTGAACCAGGGAGGCAGAGGTTGCAGTGAGCTAGACTGCACCATTGCACTCCAGCCTGGGCAATAAAAAGTGAAACTGCGCCTCAAAAAAAAAAAAGAAGTTTGGAGGGACACAAACATTCAGTCTGTAGAAGCCCAGCAAAAGTATAAGCCCGTGGCTCAGGTGTATTTGGAGGTTTGCTTCTTCCTGCTGAGTACCCAAGCTTTAGGAGACTCGCATGCTGCCTGCTTCACTGTGTTTGTCACCGCCCCTTGGGCCTCTCCTTCCTGGGTGCTGGCTATGCGGGGGTCTCGGTGTCTCTTACCTTCCCCTGAAGGTCATGCTGCTCCTTTGGACAGTCCTGGTGGAGGGGTCAGGTGGGAAGAGTGACACTTCCCTTTGCTCTCCTGTCCCTTAATTCCCCAGAGCTTAACACACACAAGGGCACTGTCAATGTATGGGCTTTATCCAAGATTGAAAAGAGAGAGAGAGAATCTTAAAAATAGCTATTCTCAGAATTTAAGAGAAAAAAAAAAAAAAAACTAAACTTTTGATAGGAACTCGCCTGAGAGATTAGCTCTGTGCTGGTGCCTGGCTTGAGGTCTATCCTCCTCAGAGGAGGAGAAGTGCTCCTCTTTCAGCCCTCTCCGGGGAGAACTCCCACTCCTGTCCACTGTGGATGCCCATTGCCCTCCCTGCTCAGGGACAGCCCCTTGTTGTTCACAGGGGGCTGTCCCTGAAGTCTGAGTTAATCACTCTGGATAGCATGGCTGGGAGCACCAGCAGGGAGGACACTCTCCTCCAGGGCCCTGGGACCCTTTGAGCATTGACTCATGCTTGTTCACAGGGCACACAGACCCCTGAGTACAGATGCTTTGTAGACCTACCAAGGAGAGAAATGTTTTTCTAGAAGGCAACATACCTGCAGCTGTATCCTTCATCTGCTACAAGAGAATAGTTGGCTTTATTGTGCCTTGACCTTTTCTCATCTTTCAGCTTCCATGTCATGCCCAGTGGCTTAACATTACAACAGAAATGGGACTCAGCACCCAGTACTGTGCCTCTCCAAGCCTCTGGGCCATCTGGCCCTGGCCACTCACACTGACTAGATCAGATCTACAGGTTTGTTTATCTGGGGTTCCAGCCTATCCTTGGCTGGTGGGATGGTGGCCTTGCCGCAGACTGGGAAAAAATGAAGGTGGGGCAATGGCGTGAAATCTCTAGGAAACAGAAGGGGTCAGCCTATTAGACTTATTTTGGCTTTTTCTGCTGGGTCACCCAGTTGTTTTCTTTTTTTTTTTTTTTTTGAGATGGAGTTTCGCTCTTGTTACACAGACTGGAGTGCAATGGCACAATCTTGGCTCACCGCAACCTCCGCCTTCTGGGTTCAAGCAATTCTCCTGCCTCAGCCTCCCGAGTAGCTGGGACTACAGGCACGCACTACCATGCCCAGCTAATTTTTGTATTTTTAGTAGAGACGGGGTTTCATTCACCTTGTTGACCAGGATGGTCTCGATCTCTTGACCTCGTGACCCACCCGCCTCGGCCTCCCAAAGTGCTGGGATTATAGGTAATTTTTTTTTTTTTTAATCAGGAGAGTTAAAGAGTTATCTGCACTTCCATATTTTTGAAAAGTGACCTTTCTCTCCAGCAGGTTCAGGCTGCCAAATCGGTGTACCTGCTGTCTATGGACACCAACATCACAGCCACCCAGAGCAATGGGGCAGATCCCTGTGGTGCCTGAGCAGCAGGCTGAGGCTTTGGAGACCCATTCTGATGTGTCTCTGATCCCTCCACATGTGTCTGAAGGCACGTGGGAGACAGAGTGTGGACCTCAGGCCTTTGCAGCAACATCATGAGAAAACCAGGATTCCTCTGATGCCTGTAGCTGGCGGGTGGGTAAGAGGAATTTACTTTAAAGAAGAAGTTAGACTCTGGGGTTGAGGCTGGGATTTGGTCAAGGGCGGAGACAAAAGGAGGTGATAGAAGGGAAGAAGCTAGAAAATTGCCAAGGGAGGAAGGAAGGGCTCAGTTGAACAGAAAAGTCTTCTTCCTTTATGAGGGGACTGGAGAATGCTTTGTCCTGGTTATAGAAGAGGCTTAAGGGCCGTGGGGCCTTCTCTAGCCATTTCCACCAGCAGAAAGTCACAGGGAAGAAGAGGAAATATGAGAAACAGGCCCTCAGTGATAAAAGGGAGTCTCTATTCTCCCCCATTCTTTAAAACCAGAGCATTTTGAGCAAACCACTATTAAGACACTTGCTTTATTGATTTTTATAACTTTTTATTTGGCTATTTTTGAGGGTTGAGGGGAGAGACAAATCACTGAAGGAAATGTTCAAAGCTGGGAGGAAAAGTGGTTGGTGATTTTTTCCCCCACGCTTGTAAGACATCCTTTCACATTTTGTCTGAATGCCTCTTCCCAGCTGCCAAATCCTAATTTGATTAAAGGTTTAGCAGTGAACACCAGTTTAGAATTGTTTTGCCATCTCTGCTCAGGACAATAGGCAGTGGAAAGAAGTGAAGAGTGGGGTGTCAGATGCCACACAATGGGAGGTCTGGGTGCTGTGGGTCACCTGCAACCACCTAGCTTTGAAGTGACTGGGAAAGGGCCTCCTGCATTCACTATGGGGAGAGGTCAGGAGCTAGGCTGAACTCTGTCTTCATCGTGGCAGCTTTAGAAATCAGAAGAGTCTCCTGGGACCAGCTCAAGCTGCAATAAAAGGCAGTGCCATTCATGCATTTAACAGATCCTTCCAGAGAGGCTGCTGTTCTGCTAGGCATCAAGTGCAGCCCTCTGGGAGACTGACGTAGCCACATCTGGCAGCTGCATGCAGCCCAGCAGCTTGAGACCCTGGGTGATAATGCATCTTGGGCTTCTGCCACCTGCTAGCACCACATCCTGACCTAAACCTTCACACGGGACACCTGGCACCAAGAGGGAGCGTAGAGATGTTTGAATCTGGAACCAGATACTTACTCAATGAATGACTTGGCCTCTTGGAGCTTCAGGTTCCTCATAGATTCCCACTGTAAAGTAGGTATGATAGCATCTATCTTAGAGGGTTATAATGATGGTCATCTCTCATTTGACCAGTGCTGGAACATATAGGTAGATAGGTGCTTAGAAAAAGTTGGCTATTTTGAAATATACTATGATTTAAGCACCATTGTGCTTAATACCCCCTTGACACACCTAAAGTTGAGACTTCAAGATGTATAAAACCTTCCAAATGGATTCATGCCACATTTATCTACCCTCCCATCCAAGCACTGCTGAATCTTCCAGAAGGGGAGGTCCTAAGGGTGCCACGCTTGAACAGACACTGGGAGGGACTTGGCATCCCTTCCAGACAGTTTTCCCAAGATCCTCCACGGCCACTGGGAAAAAAATATGGGAACCCCTGAGCCTTAATTTAGGCAGCCAAAGGGTGGGCCTTGGGAGCTCTAGCTCTCTCAGATTTCTGGTTTGGCAAGATGGAGTATGAAAAATAAACTCAGCAAGCATTTAACTGCTGATTGGCTCTGGGAATTCCCATAGTCCCTAAGGCAGATCCCCTGGCCCCAAGCGTCTGAAGCCAGCTTCCTCCGCCTACTCCTGGTGACTTCCACTACCCTAGACACATGGGGGCGCTGCAGCCCCACTCTTGCCGGATGCCCTACCTGTCTGAACCTTGAAAGATCCTGATTTTCCTCTGTATCTGGGTGAGTTCATATTCTCTGTGTCTTCCTATGTAGAAAACAGCAAAAGCTCAGCAGTGTACTTAGAAAATAAAACAGAAAATGTGCATCTTCAACCAGGAAACAAAAACTTACGCAAGCAATACATTGTTTTTTATTGTACAAACACTTAAAAGTAGGTGTAAGCAAAAAGAATTCCCAACATGCTATGAGAGGGGTTCAGAGCACACACATGTGAACAAACACATAGAATAGGACAGTTATGAGTGATTTTTATTTATTTATCAAGATATCATTCCACATACTATTTGTTATTAGCTTTTTCACTTAAAAAGAGCCCTACTAAACATTTGCAGCCTTTCCCATGCTTTTTTTTTTTTTTTTTTTTTTTTTTTTAAAGTGACTTTGGATATCCAGAGCTATCAAATCTGAGGTTTGAAGCCCTTAGGTATGAGCGTTGAAAGTGAAAAGCAAGCTGTTTTAAGGAAAATTCCTAACCGAAGCAAGGGAAGACTTAAAATGCTTAAATTTTGGTCACACCTGAGCGGTATTTGTTTGCATGGCAATTAGAAGGCAGTTAACTTGTCCTAAAACTAAAACAGCAGTTAACAATCTTTAAATTCCCTGAGGAGATCCCTTCTTCCCCAGTCAAACCTGTTCCCATTTTCTTCTAGACTGGCTGACTGTCAGGTGGGCTGATTGGTTCTCCCTGCTATAGAGGTAGAATTCAGGGCTGTGTCTGGATAGGAAGGGTTTTGGAGGGTGTATGGGAAGGTACACACAGGGTAGAGATGATAGCACAGGCTTTGAGGTCAGACTGGCAAGGGTTCAAATCCCAGCTCTGTGACTTGTTGCCCAGTCTCGTGGCCTCGGGCAAATTACTTAATGGCCCAGAGCCTCCTTTGTAAAACTGAGTCATGATACTCTGCAGAATTGTGACTGGCAGATGATAAGCACCCAATGTTCTTTTAGGGGTTGACAAAGTTTTTCTGCCAAATAGTGCATATTTTAGGCTTTGTGAACCATATAGTCTGTATCATGATGACTCAACTCTGCTGTTGCAGCACAAAAGCAACCACAGACAACAGGTAAATAAATGAGCAAGAATGTGTTCCAGTAAAAGTTTATTTACAAAAATAGATGGCAAGCTGGATTTGACCTGTGGGCTGTAGTGGACTATCTCTATTCTTAGTTTTAAAGAACGCTCATTTGTAAAATAGCAAATGGAAATCCTGAAAGGTGAAATACTTAAGACCCCAAAACCTTGGCTGGGCCCAGTGGCTCATGCCTGTAATCCCAACACTTTGGGAGGCTGAGGCGAGGGGATCACCTGAGTTCAGAAGTCCGAGACTAGCCTGCACAATATGGTGAAACCCTGCCTCTACTAAAAATGCAAAGATTAGCTGGGTATGGTAGCACACGGCTGTAATCCCAGCTACTTGGGAGGCTGAGGCAGGAGAATCGCTTGAACCCGGGAGGCAGAGGTTGCAGTGTGCCAAGATCATGCCATTGCACTCCAGCCTGGGCGACAAGAGTGAAACTCGGTTTCACACACATACACACACACACACACAAAATAATAAAAATACTGATAGTTAAAAAAAAAAAGACCAGAAACCTGAGAAGTAGTTTTGGAACGAGAATGAGGAACTCCATGAACTCAGCCTTGAGCTCCTCCCTCACCTGCTGGGCTCTCTACTTGTGCATGTGAATGGGAAACTGGGCCAATTTATCCAGTGATTTAAGTATTGAGTCATTTTTTCTTGGAATATTCGAATATACGAAATAAGAGTTAAAGAGGTGTTGGTTTTTTTTTTTTTTTTTTTTGAGACGGAGTTTCGTTTTGTTACCCAGGCTGGAGTGCAATGGCGCGATCTCGGCTCACCGCAACCTCCGCCTCCTGGGTTCAGGCAATTCTCCTGCTTCGGCCTCCTGAGTAGCTGGGATTACAGGCACGCACCACCATGTCCAGCTAATTTTTTTTGTATTTTTAGTAGAGACGGGGTTTCACCATGTAGACCAGGATGGTCTTGATCTGTTGACCTCGTGATCCACCCGCCTTGGCCTCCCAACGTGCTGGGATTACAGGATTGAGCCACCGCACGCGGCCAAGGTGTTGCTTTAAAGCACTTCATTCTCTTATTGATTCTTTTACTGACTCTTCTACAATTATTTTTTTTCCTTCAGTTTTTGGTCATTTACGTATTTAGTTTATTTAAAAATTAAATTAGGTTTGTACTTGGGAGTACACGTGCATGTTTGTTACGTGGGTATAGTGCATACTGGTGGGGACTGGGTTTCTGGTGTACCCGAACTCAAGTAGTGAACATTGCATCAAAGAGGTAATTTTTCAACCCTCACACCCACCCCTTTTAGAGTCTCCAGTGTCTATTATTTCATCTTTATGTCCACGTGTACCCTATATTTAGCTCCCATTTATTTATTTTATTTATTTTATTATTTTTGAGATGGAGTTTCGCTCTTGTTACCCAGGCTGGAGTGCAATGGCGCAATCTCCGCTCACCGCAACCTCCGCCTTCTGGGTTCAGGCAATTCTCCTGCCTCAGCCTCCTGAGTAGCTGGGATTACAGGCACGTGTCACAATGCCCAGCTAATTTTTTGTATTTTTAGTAGAGACGGGGCTTCACCATGTTGACCAGGATGGTCTCGATCTCTTGACCTTGTGATCCACCCGCCTCGGCCTCCCAAAGTGCTGGGATTACAGGCATGAGCCACCGTGCCTGGCCCTTACCTCCCATTTATAAGTGAGAACATGTGGTATTTGGTTTTCTGTTTCTGAATTAGTTCATTTAGGGTAATTTGACATGCTCATCCTTTCTGAGCAGTTGAAGGTGCTCAGAAACATAGTGTTGGGAAACAAAGGTGAAGGAGGCACAGGCTGTACATGCTTGCAATCTGGGTTAGGGTGTTACTTTCCATAAAGACAGTCTGAGTGGAGCATGGTGGCTCATGCCTGTAATCCCAGCACTTTGGTAGGCTGAGGATGGAGGATCACATAGTCCAGGAGTTCAAGACCGGCCTGGGCAACACAGGGTGACTTTGTCTCTATAAAAAATGCAAAAAAATTAGGCAGACATGGTGGCACACACCTGTAGTCCCATCTACTCAGGAAGCTAAGGCAGGAAGATCACTTGAGCCTAGGAGGTCAAGGCTGCAGTGAGCCGTGATCACACCACTGTACTCCAGTGAGACACTGTCTCAAAACAAAACAAAAACAAAAACAAACAAATGAAAACAAACATGTCTGAGATTATTTAGAATGATATGAAAAAGAGTTTGTTTTGCCTGGCATGTAGTTGCATAAAAGATGAAAATGTGAAATTGATAAAACTCATTTTTTCTGCCTGCTCTTTAGCAATGGGATGAAAATATTTTAAATAAATCTATGACTCATTAGGTCTTTGTGTTTTCAGTATAAATTATTGAAGGCCCATTTTCTGGAAACAAATCCTGGGTAAACCCCACTCTCCTAATTGAGTCCCATTTCCTCCTTTCCCAGAGGGTTGATACGGAGATTGAACACAGTCTTTGGATTCAGGCATGCTTGGGTATAAATTCTGCCTCTACCACTTCAACACTGTGAGGCTTAGGCCATGGTTTCTAAGACTCAGCTTCCCCATCCATAAATGAGTATGATAATGCTGACCTCATAAAGTTGTAGTAACAATTAGTTACAAGAATATATGTTCATTAAGAAAAAAAGTTCATGTGTGAAAAATGCTTTTACATATGAACTTTTATATAAATACGTTTTCATCACATAGCTAATTGAGTCTAGAAATGATGTGTGTGTTTTTGTTTTTTTGCCACTTCCTCCTCCTTCCAGAAGGGTGTGGTGAGAAGCGGAGAAAGACATTTTGGTTCCCTTATTTTAAGGTCCGGACGCTTAATGGTGTACAGACTGCATTTTAAAGGTATCTTTTCCCTACGCATTCACATCTCTGCCTTATACATGTATGATTTCTGTCAGGAATTCAACATTCACAAAAAAATGGCCCAGACATTATTTTAAAAAAGAACAAAAAACAAACAGGCCTTTCAACTGTTACCATGGCAACCAAACACTTTCCCGTCAATTATCCAGAAGTGAATTATTAATGAGCTTTGTCCGGAGCATAGTCAGAAAACATACCCGTTACTCTCCAGAGGAAGGTAAAATATGGCTTTTGTAGCAAGCACGATCACAGTGTGGAAAAGCAGGGGATATTCTTGCCTCCTCATCCAGTGTGGGAAAGAACCCGACAAGCCGGCCATTGACATGAGAGCCTCTTCAGTGGCCAGAGACCCCATGTTCCTGGTGTTTTGGGATTGCATACAAAACTGGGCCCCTCTCTGAGTCACTTTTCCAGAAGCAGCATCTTGAACTGGCATTTCTTCCCACCCCCTACCCCAGAATGATTTGACCTGTTTTGTCTTAGAGAATTATCTCCCACACATTAAGGCAGCCATCTCCAGCAACTGATTGACCAGAATTAAGTTCATACACCAATTCCACAGGAGAATGGAGGTGCGGGGAGGTGCCAGAAAATGGGAAAGTCAGAAAGTCTGTTTTTGCAGGTTACTGGGCGTGGTGGTTCATGCCTGTAATCCCAGCACTTTGAGAGGCTGAGGCAAGAGGATTGCTTGAGTCTAGGATTTCAAGACCAGCCTGGGTAACATAGCAAGACTCCATCTCTACAACAAATAACAAAGAAAAAAAAGGTTGTAAATCATTGTTGCCCTTTGTTCTTATTTAAAAATGAAAAGCACTGCAGATTAGTCACCGGGCTTATCAGACAAAATAATTTTAAGAGAATTTACGGAAGCTTTCTAAGTCCCAGTTTCCACATTTGTGAAATGGGTTTAATGGTAGCACCAACATTGTTTAGGGGCGGTTGTGAGGATAAATGCATAGGAAGTATATGGAGAAGTTCCTGGCACGCACTAAGCCCTTTAGTATGTTAGCTATTGCTTTTTAAATGATTTATCCCTAAACCATATATCGATATTTCTTGAAGGTTGAATCACCTGAAATCTGTTATGATTTCAAAACGCAACCTTTTAAACTGATGGGTTTTTTTGAATTTTCAAAAATGAAAATGGATTTTCTTTTGATTTCTTTCAGAAGAAAATGCTTGAAATCGTCATGTGAGTAATACCATCTTGAGGCCTTTCCATTAGCACTTTTCTTCAGCTGAGTCTTGGTTTACACTGGCATCCCTGAACTTCACTACAGTAGTGACTGAGGGTGTCAACATCTGGAAACTATATTTATTTTAAAAGACATCTTGTTTTTCTGGCACAATGAAAGAGTGAGGAATGAGAGAATACAAGATAGGCCTAAGAATTTAGATATTCCATGGAAAAAACAAACCTGAGTGTGTGAAAGAAATATAGCAGGGAACATGGTTAAGACACAGAGAAAAGAAAAATGTCATTATTCTTATTTATTTATTTACTTGAGACAGAGTCTTGCTCTGTCACCAGGCTGGAGTGCAGTGGAGCAATCTCAGCTCACTGCAACCTCTGCTTCCCAGGTTTAAGCAATTCTCCTGCCTCATCCTCCTGAATAACTGAGACTACAGGCCTGCGCCACCATGCCCAGCTAATTTGTTTTGCATTTTTGGTAAAGATGGATTTTCACTGTGTTAGCCAGGGTGATCTCGATCTCCTGATGTTGTGATCAGCCACCTTGGACTCCCACAGTGCTGGGATTACAGGCATAAGCCACCATGCCCAGCCAAGTGTCATTATTTTTAAAGCTTCGCTGTGCTTCTTGCTTCTGTGTCCTTTGTCTAAATTCTTCTAACTCTGATGAGACAAATTCCACACAGAGTTTCACCCAGAGAACCTGTAGGGTCAAGAAAAAAATACTATTATAATAATATATGATGATATAAGATTGGTTAGAAGATGCTAAGGCGAATCCAAGCAACCAGAGAGAAATAAAACCAAGCTCCATGTCTTTGATGTAGGATACCTTGGGGAAAGATCAAGTCAGGAGAGCAGATGACCAGCCTGGCTCATTGTGGAATTGGTATTCTGAGATAACTTACAGGTCCCAAACCATGTCGCTTTAAGGTGTTCTGAAAACCATTTGACTGCTACCCATACCTTTCTGCAGGTTCTTCTACCTAGGGAAAATGGGAGGCAAAGCACTGCAAAACCTTTAGGCTTTAGAAATAGACAGACCCACTGTGTGACCTTGGAAAAATTGCCTAATCTCTCTTAGCCTCAGTTTACTCACCTGATAAAAGGGAGATAATATTTCCCTTGCAGGGTTGTGATGAGGATGAAATGGGAAACTATCTGATATGTGCTTGTCATAGATTATAAACACCTGTTACCTCTCTTCTATGTACTGAAAAAGCCATCTATTACCCTAATTCATAAAAAGGAGAGGAGGGCAGGGATGGTTTGAGCTTGGACATTTTTGGACTTTCTCAACGACAACTTAGAATGGAGCGAGGGGAAACCTTTTATTTTTGAATATTTCTATTTCACTGTCTTGCTGGGTCATTCTGGGGCCTCTAGAAATTGTATTATCCCAATATAGTATGTTGTCAATCATTCAATATGTACATACATTTTTATCATCAAACTTCTTTAGTCTATCTTTTTATAAACCACATATATCTGGGAAATTTAACCAACTGCCTTTCTACAATTGGTGCCATATTTAGCCAGATGGTTACTTATTGGGTACACAATTGTGTAGGGAAGCCATCCTGCACCGAGACTCTGAGACCATGGGCTTCCTATCCTTGGCATCTTACTGTCACCTCTTTTGGCTTTAGAGAGGTTGATTACTGGGCTTTCTAAGATCCTTCTAAATTCCTCAAATTCTATGGTTCAAAGTCTTTGTGTAATTGTCCAATGGAGCAAGCATATAAGTGGCCAGACTTTTGTGATGAAACTCCTTTTCTCTAAAGCCAGTGAAATTTCTGAACATTCAGAAACTGGTACACTGAGGAATATGCTACAGGTCAAGTGCATAGGTAACTTCAACAAGCAAATAATCTTCAGTGATGAATCAATATCTTCTAATCCACTGAGCCTAAAGCTGAAACTGTCTGAGATTCATTTAAGATTCTTAAATCTAATATGTACTTGTCATTTTGAATTATGGCCATATGTCTTACAGATGGTCTGAGTAGGTCTTCCTTATTCAAGAAGGAGGAAGGTCACATCCATTATTTGTATATTGCTTTTTAAAAAAGATTCATGAGATTAAAGGATGAAATCAGAATTCAGACAATCCAGGAGCAACCTGCACGGATGAGAATAATCACCTTCCATATTCCATGTGGCATCTGAGGTCATCCAAAGTTTGACAAATGAACGTTTTTATGTATTTTCAGTTAAAATATTTATAAAATTATGGTATTAAAAAAATCATTCCTAGATCTCACTGACTTCGTTGATGAATCACCCACTCACTGGTTTAAGTTACGTGTGACAAGACAGCTTCTATTACTATTTTGTTTCTTGTTCTTGGATTCTATGAGACATCTACACTTAACAATATGATGCTCTCCTTTTTTATTTGCACTAGGGTGAATGTATTTCTCTTTCAAGCAACCAAAAATGTCCTGACTGGAACAGAGGAGGTGATGGCAGGCCATTGATAAACTTTGCTATGTTGTGGCAGAACAGTTTCTGTCCCTTTTATCTTGTTAACTGTCAGTACTCCAAACAAGTGAGTGAAACAACTGCCATCCCTTCAGCACGAAGAAACCCCAAGGAAGGAGTCTAGAGGGAGATGTCACACCACAGACACACTGAGTGACATGGTATCATAGTGGCCACTTCTCAAAATATCAGCACTGCCCTCCAGAACCCACCCAGCCGACAGTGATCAAGCATTTGCCATAACCCAGACACTTGGATAGATGCTGGGGATATAGAGATGATAAAGACAGGGTATTTGCTCTTGAGTGGTTTATTCCATAATAATAGCAACAACTTATAATAGAACTGTTTGAAATGCTTTATGTATGTTAGCTTGTATGATCTTCAGAACAACCCCATGAGGTGGGTACTATTCTTACCATCCCTGTTATAGACAGGGAAACTGAAACACAGAGAAGCTGGGTAACTTGCCTAGTTACATCACTAGTGAGGAGCAGAAACAGGATCCAAACCCAAGCAGTCAGCTCCAGAGCTGGGCTCCTTCCCTGGCACATGCTGCTTGTACTTTCCTTTTCTCTGATAATCCCATAACATCTTCATCTCCTTAAGCCATATAGCATTTTCTAATGCTTATTTCTTTCATGATAATCATTATAAAAATAACAGCAACAAAAAATAGGTTCAACCGAAGGCAGAAGGCAACACAGCAAAACGAAAATTACATCACTCAGGTCCCGTTACTGTTGTCATTTTAGTTATATCCCTTTATGTTTGTGTAAAACAATACATAGTGTTTTCAAGCATGCTTTTTTCACTTAGGATTATGCCAGAGTTTTCCCACTGTATTCTTTTTTGATATAACTTTTAATACTCTATCAGTTTGGGTGTTTTTCAATCACAGCTACACTTTACAATTGACTTAACTGATTCCTTACTCCAGGACATGTAGGTTACTTCTAACACTTCTCTCTCATAACACTGTTGTGAACATCTTTGCATATACTTTTTTTCTATATGTCTGATAATTTTCTTAGATGGTGGTAGGCTTTTAGCTTTTGTAGCCTGCAGGTGAGAAAAGCAGGATCAGCGTTCAGATTCAGGTTCAAAAGAAGCATTTAAGCTTTTTTCACTCCTAGAGAAGTGGAAACAGTCATACCTTAAGGGTCTAAAGCATGATCTAGATCATCTAGTTCATTCACCTACATTTTAGGATAATTTTTTTTAGACTGAGTCTCGCTCTGTTGCCCAAGCTGGAGCATAGTGGCGTGATCTCAGCTCACTGCAACCTCCGCTTCCCGGGTTCAAGTGATTCTCCTGCCTCAGCCTCCCAAGTAGCTGAGACTACAGGTGCCTGCCAACATGCCCAGCTAATTTTTATACTTTTAATAGAAACGGGGTTTCACCATATTGGCCAGGCTGTGCTTGAACTTCTGACCTCAAGAGATCCACCTACCTCGGTATCCCAAAGTGCTGGGATTACAGGCATGAGCCACTGTGCACGGCCTTAGGAGAAACGTTAACACTTATGATTTGTCCCTTTGGAAATATCATGTATCTTCTTCCTATGAAATGGATTCATAGAGTTTCATTATAAGTTAGCTAAACAAAGATTTCAGTGGTCTAGTTGCCTCTGTGACTCATCTTGAAGAAGCACTCTATGGAATGATAGGCAATCAAACGTAAGAGAATCAGGAAGAAACAAAATAGGTTTAATAGAAACTCAGTAATAGTGAAAATATTCAGAGGTTGACATGGAAAGTACAGTAGGAAGTAAATGGCAAGTAAAGGTCCAACAAGCAGTGGGTGATTCCGTGAAAAGACAGCAATGCATAATCATTTACCACAGGCCTTGTAGGAACATGGAGCTAAGTTTGACTCCAGTTCTTAGTTGCTGTGTCATCTTGCACAAGTTGTTCCATTTTTCTAAGCCTCAGTATCTTCATCTGTAAAATGGGTGTGTTATCATACTTGCTTCATGAGGTTTTTGTGGGAATCCAACCGATCATGTAAGTACAGATATAGTTACTGTTTGTTGACTTTGTGTATTTTTACAATTTCATCATCATTTTCTTCATTATCACTTCACTCAGTGAAAGGGGACTATGTGATAAGAGATCAGTACTCACTGTTGCAGAACATGAAAATTATCATAGTTTTGTGTTTCTGGGAAAGACAATAAAAGGTATAATATTGACATTTATGAGAACTACATACTACCCTTTGTTTTTCTGAAGTGCAAAGTAGAATCAGGTTGGAATCTCCCACCTGTCTTCTGAGGCAGACAAGGGCAGTTTGGGGGTCTTGGTGAGGGGGCTTGTGTCCTCTGAACCAGCATGATAGGCATGAATGGATAAGCTATGGCTTGTACTTTAATATCCCTCTGATGTTTTTAAAAATTGACAGCTACTGATCACTCTACATGAAGACTTTTTTGGCTGTTCTTGGTGGATCTCAGAGAAAGAAGGGGTGATCTTTTGGCTAAGGTAACTCAGATGTCTAGAGATTCAGCGAGCTTTGGATACAGTGGATGGAGGGCTGAAAGGCTATCTAGACTTTGCTCCTCTCCCCATCTTTCAGCTGGGCTTTCTTCTGGGCTGTTGTCCTTTCAGGCAATGATGGCTTTTGGCAGTTCAAAGCTTACAGCATCCTCAGAGTGAATGACTTCAGCAATAAAAAGTACCTCTTTTCTGATGCTTCCAGGAAGAGGCCCAGAAAGGAGTCTCATTGGCTGGGCTTCAGCCACACCCATTCGTGGGCTGACCACTGTAGGAAAGGGTTAGTTACTCTGATTGGCTGGTCTGGATCACCATGTGATGATGATCACACAATGGGAACACACATTGGGACCACAGGGAATGTGGTGGCTACCCAAAGAGATGCCTGAATGATGAAAAGGAGAGAAAAGAACCAAAAGAAGGAAAGGAGGAAAATATATGTGGCTACCGCAAACTCTTAAAAAATTTCATAATTGAGTCACTTATACCTGAGCTCTGTAATTCTTCATTCCAACTTAGTTTGTCAAGGTTTTTTCTTTTCTTTTTCTTCTCTTTTCTTCTACCTCCATTCCCACATATGTGTAATTTTGTCAAATGTGTTCTGTGGCTTGAAACTAGTAGTCACTGTAAATCCTACTTCTTTAAGCTCAGGGTGTCATTAGGAGCATAACAGCTATCCAGTGCAGCTCAGCTTCTCCCTACAGATTCTAAAAATACCCAGAGGCACTCAAAACAAACAGCGAAGCACTGAGGCTGCCTGTGCAGACACCGACACACTCACCTCTTTAAATTGCCTTAGCACTGTCACTATAGAGAGAACCAGCAACTGATGCAGCCCTTTTATTTATTTATTTTGTTTTTATTTCTGTATCTCTTTATGCAGAAGAGAGGGATCTCCTGATGGAACAGAATTGATTGGAAGAAAGGGAAACAGGGAAACAAACAGCAAACGTGTCTGCACTGTCTTTTAGCAGCTTGCTATAGACCTGAACTAGGATGTATGAAGAGATCAGACCAATCCAGGGAGCAGCACAGATTAGCTGGGATTTAAAATAAAACTCTTTAACAAGAGATCACCTACAATAACTCTCACATATGCATCCATGAAGAGGCCCAAGGATCACATTCGGAGAAGGTTAGTGCTCACAATGACCAGGGCCACAACCCGGCTTATTTTTCAAAAGCAAAGAAAAGGCAAGGCCCTTTCCATGGAATCCTTAGGTGGAGTTGAACCACCCAGAGCATCAGGATATTCTTATTTCAAGGAGGTGTTTCATTTCACAGGACTGTGGAGCCGAGGGTATTGGTATTGCATGCTGTGCATCTACAGTTTGGGAAATTGCCTCATATTGGTTGTCTTATCAAACCACTGAGCTCTTGGGTTTTTCAAAAGCAGGCTGAGGGATTAAATGATAAAATCGGATGGATTATAAAAACATGGGAATCAAAACAGGTATGGCCTTTTATAGATTGCCTGGAACAATTAGGTATCTGCTTAATATAATGAACCTGACCCAGTATTGGTGTGCAAGTAAAATCTTTGCAGTTGGTGGTTAAATGGAATCTATTAGATGTTGTTAGTGATAATCACAGAAAGAGGAATTTTAAGAGGCCATAGCTTCTAACCAACTTTGGGGATGTCTGGACGGCATTTGTTTTAGCTGCTGGGATTTGCCGCATGAGTAACAGATTGCCCAGAAGTTGTTCTCAGAGCAAGCTTCTGGTTGGCCGGTTTATGGCAGGATCCTGGGCTTTAAATTAAAAAGTTAAGCCTTAAGGGTAAGCATGAGTAAGTTCTTGGGACAGAATGTACTTAGCATTGTTTCCATCCATATGTGAGTGGAGGAAGCGTGTGTGCCCCGGACGTATGCTTTTCATTGAAATGGCCAATCAAATGTCTTTTCTCTTCCTAGACTGGTTCTCATGGAGAGTCCTTGGCATGTTCTTAAGCCTGAAGTAAAGGCTTCTAAGCTCCCAAATTGCTAGGTGGTCTCTCCCAAGGAATATGTCTAAGGCAGGGGTGCCATGTTCTTTGTAGATGGGAGTTTGCTTACCCAGGATTTCATGTCTGGCTTTAAAAAATTCTGTGTTGCCTATTGAAATTGCATTGACTAACTGTGGCAAGAGATTTGGAATAGTTTTGTGAATTGGGGCAGCCTGAAAATTGTGTTAGTAATAACAGCAGCAGCAGCAACAACAACAAAGGCTAGCATTTACGTAGACCTCCTATGTGCCGGGCACTGCCCTCTGTGCCACAAAGTTTAATGCATTTAATTCACAGACAGTGGAGTTTCAGACTTACCCCTCCATCTTCTCCTGCCCCTTCCATAAGTACATTTAGCCACGTTGGCTTTGCATCCTTTCCAAGCTGGCCAGGTATTGCCAACTTTACCTGCATCCTTACGGACAGCTTTTCATAGAGCTTAACTGAAGAGAACCACAGGTTTTATGTTCATTTGGAGACACTCTTGCCTGCTGCACTCTTGTTGCTTTTGCGAGCAGTGAGTTTGAGGCACGAGACTTACCGATCCAATTGAGAGCTTCGGTTACAGGCAGGCTTCTTTTCACCCTGTCCTTCTTATCTCCAATGCATTGAAAAAGTTCTTAATCGTATATTAGGTGATTCTTAGTTTTCATGAAAAAGGGCAGTGGATTTTTAGAGTTATTCCTAAAGACACAAATTGCTGATGTGAGTGAGGGTGAGCTCTTTTGGAGACAAAGATTTTAACAATCAGCCCGGGTCTGGTGATAATTTTAAACTGCTTCAGACCAGTTAGCATCTTTTTGACATTTCTTCTGTTTTTGGTGAATGATGTCTACTATGCAGCCATTAGCTAATATCGCTGACTTCCCAAGAGGCAGGGCCCTGGTGTCTTGTGTATCATCACCCAAACAGCGTTTCAGAATAATCAGTCCCTAAAGTAATGCTTTGCAAAGGCATCAAGCTACTTGGATTTGAGCCTGGGCTTTAGGAGCTGGGGTTTCTGCCTTTTTCTAAATTTGCATATTGCTTTTCCTTTTCAGAATTTAGAGTTCGTAACTGTAGAAGGGCTTTTGGGATGGGAGGCAGTGGTGGTGGTGATTACGATTCCAAGTGTAAAACCAATCAGTGGGGCTTGGATTTAAGGGAGTTTGTCTGCTTCTGAATGGCTTTATTCTTCTGGCTGAAACTACTGAAGGAACCTCCAAGTTCCAGACAATGCTGGTTCCATTTGCCATATGGAAGTATTTTTATTTAACAATGGCCAGTTGGTGAAATAGATTGTGAAGCTGTGTTTCTTAAAGAAAAGCCCACAATGGAATAAAGAAAAAAAATACTTGCAGTTTTCTAGATAAGTTAGAACATGTCGTTATGTAAAATGAGAAAACAAAACAAAAACTATCCTTTTTGTTTAGGATCTGAATCATCTGGATTCGACAAATATGGCAGGCAAAATCAACAGGATAATCAGCATGAATATGCCTAGTCAGGCCTACCTTTGCAGGTTACTTCTTACAGTTTGTTGGGAGGTTCTTTTCTTGGTACCTACTTGATGATTTTTTTCATCTTGTGAGCCTTCCTTGGAAACAGAATGAATGAAGAGAGCACAGACCTCAGCCACCAGGCACATATGGGCTTAAGTTCTGACACAGCGACTTAGCTGTCTGGTGCTGGACAAGTTCCTTAGCCTTTCTGAGCCTCAGTTATCTCATGAAGATAGAGTGGATCATCATCCCCCTTTGGGAATGATCAGATGGAATGACAGATGTAGAGCATCTGTTATGTAGCACATGCTCTGTGGCATTCACCTGGCTGACCTGTATAGCCCACTCTCTGAGTCGAGAACAAACCAGTGATGATTTGGCAGAAATAGCCAGTTCCATATTGGTTGAAATAAGAAAGTTGAAAAGGAAAAAGATGCCTACAGTTTCTTGAGACTCATGTTTTCCATTCCATATCCCAACTTTACTGCTGACTTGCTTGGGAAGTTGCTTAACCCCTCTGACCTTCAATTTCCTGATCTGTGAGATGGGAGTAATACTCTGGGGGTTTTGCACCTCTAACATGGGTCCCCTCTCTTCTCCTTGTTCCTCGGAATTGATGTGAAGTGGCGAAAGCATGCAGATGACACATTCAACTTCTCTGGAAGGACTGACTGGGTTTGCTTCTCAGCCATAATTGAACTTCATCTGCTTCAGTGTCTTCGTATCTAAAAGAGGCTGATCATAGTAATAATAAGTATCGTTAAATGTAATGATGTTTTATTCTCTGCAGGGCACTACTTTAAATGTCACCTCTATTATTTTATTTAATCTTCATCACTACTGTATGACATAACTACTAACATGATCCCACTTCACAAATGAGGAAGCTGAGAAACAGAGTTTAAGTAACATGCTCAAGATCACACAGCTAAGACATGGAGGAGTCAGGATTCAAACTCAACTTGGCTTTGGAGCCTACGGTCTTAGGCACTACACGTGAGAGTTAAATAAGGTAATCTGCATGGAGTACTTAGCAAAGTGCCTGGCTCAGAGTTAATGCTTTGAACTTGAGCTATATTAATCCCATGATCTGATTTCTGTTTCCTCTGCCTCCTGGTTTATATGACTCTGGGATGCTGTTTCTAGTGTGTGTTAATCATTGACCCAGTGCTCTGTATTATGGCAATGGCTCTTTGCCCAGTTCTCAGGCAAGTGGACCCCTTGCCCATGCTGTGTTAGCCCTACCACCACTGCCCAACAGATGGGGCACCCATAGCCCCTCACCTTGTTGTAGCACAGTCTGCAGCTCTCTCCCTGTTTCACATCGATTCATTTTCTGGAGTCTTCCCTGCGTTCCCATTTAGTTTCACCTTGTACCTCAACCTTTGGTTCTGCTTCTCTCACCCTTGTTTCCACCTTCTACTCTCACCCACAGCCTGGGCTCACCCCTTCCCTCTACCAGCTGCTCCGCATACCTTTGCTTGGTCCCTGGGGCCTGTCATGGGGCACAGTCTAGGGGCAGATGATCGTGACCGGCATCCCTGCTGGATTTGTCCCATTCATGAGGGGGCCCAACCTGGTTATGGAAACAGCAGCACTTGGTTGTGGGCCTTGAGATCTGAAAGAAGGTGTTGAAAGGACAGCTGCTCCTGCAGAAGGGGCAGTGAGTGAGGTGGCCACCATCTCACACGCCCTTGTCTCATCTTGTGACTAGGGCCCCTCCTGCCCCTCCAGGCTCTATCAAGTCACCGTCTCTGAGAGGAGGTGTCCCAGTGCTCCACACATAGCTCAGGCGGGTCTCAGTGCTTTTGAAATGTGGATCCCTGAGTTGTACCCAGGCCTGAATCTCTGACTGTGCTGTGTGCAGTGGGCAGAAGCCAGATGCCCCAGCCAGGCTGCCTGGGTTTGCATCCCAAACTACCATGTGCTTAATGAATCAGGCAAGTTACCCAAATCCTCTGTGCCTCAGTTTCTCCATCTGTAAAATGAAGTTGCTTAAATATTAACCTCACAAACTTATTTTAAGGATTAAGTGAATTAATCCAAATGAAGGGCTTAGAATGGGCCTGGTGAAAAATAGTTATTGATTATAATTCTGAGTTATTAATTACAATTATAAGAGTTATTGATTATAATTATTGATTGTAGATTATTACTGTGAGTTGATTATAATTTATTATTGATTATATTTATTGATTATAATTATAATCTATAATTTCTTCAATTATAATTATTGCTATGATACTAAGAAGTTACTGATTATAATTCTTACTATGGTTGAGAGTTTCTTGAGGCCACCCACAGCATCATACTCATATTTGTGTCTGGTCTCATGTTAGTTTCTTCTGGGTTATTGAGAATAAGTTTGCAATAAGCACCTGTGAAACTGCAGATAAATATCTCAAATAAATTATATGGAGTGTGTACTTGGAAGATACTAAAAGAAGCAGAAAAGTTAATCTAGCTCTGGGAGTTGTCATGTGGCTGAATGGCCAGTCCCCAGAGCCACCAAAGCAGGAGAGAGGGGACCAATACACATGGTGACACCACAAGAGAGCAGAGCAGAATAAAGCCATCAGCTGGGTGGCATGAGTTGTTGATGAAGGCTCTGTAAGTGAGTGGGTCTAGGTCCAGCTGGAAAATGACTGAAAGATGCATCTGCTCCTAAGAGACAAGAGATGCCAAGAGGCAGCCTTGTAGTTTCTCTTTATCAGGGATACTTCCTTCCCTTGCCCTCTCCATCCCTTCTCTGCTTTCCCTCCAAGTCACTTCTTTGTTCACTTCCTTCCATTCTACACTGCACTCCCGTTTGGTAGCTGCAGACAGTGGTGAAGGCACTACAGCTGATGGGGGAGCCAGATCCTGGGCCAGACCCCAAGGTGTTTTCATGCACTGCCCAGAAGTATTAATGGCTTCAGAACTCTCAGGTCACTATCACTTTGTTTTGCATTTGCTTTTTCAAATTAAACAAAATTTTGACCTGTAGCCTGGTTGAGTGAGCTTCAAGAGGAGGTAGAATAGCTTCTTACTGAAACTCTCATGTGTTCAAGACTCACCTGGGATTCTGTTAGAAATGTGGTTTCTCATTCCACAGGTCTGGGTGAGGCCTGGGGTTCTGCATTTGTTTCTGGCTCCTGGGTGAAGTGGATGATTGCTTGAGTACACTCTTAAGTAGCAAGAAGTCAGCCTGTTAATTCAGCTAATTGGACTTCTAACTGTTCAATGAAGAAGCGAAACTATGAAAGTCTCTCAAGCATCATTGCAGATGTTACCCTCTCCTAAAAACATTAAATGAGATCACAGAGTCTCCCTTTGCAAACATTTTAAGGCAGCATGGATGTGTTCCCACCCCTGGTGGTACTAAGGGAAATGAAGTCACAGGTTCAGGTTTCAGTTCTCAGGGGACCCATTAGCTTCACTTTGCTCCAGTGTTGTAGACTGCCCAGTAGCCACTGGTCACTAAGTCTTGTAGTTGAAAGATGGTGGCAGGGGGACGGACAGTGAGAACAATCAGTAAAACCTGAGAGAGGAGGTACTGAGGGCCCTGCTGGACCATGGTGGATACTTGCCTGTGTCACTAGGGAGGGAGGTAATGCAGATTGGAGCTGAGTTGGTGCTGTATCAAAGTCATGAGGAGAGCCCATAAACAAGAGGCAAATTAAACAATGGGAAGCAAAGAAGTGGGGCTCATGTCAGGAGTTTCAGTGGTGGGAGGTCAAGGTGGGTTGCTTTAGGATGAATTAGGCAAAGGGTTCTCACAGAGGGTAGCCACGAGACCTACAGGTGCTGAACCAAAGTGAACACAGATGAGTCAACTCTGCCCATTATCTCTCCAAGAAAACAGCTCCAAACTCACCCTGTGAATGAGAGAGGAAGATGCTACCCTTTGGGACTCTCTGTACCCTGGCAGAAATTGAATGATTTATCCAAATAAGAAGGGCAAGTTTTCATATATTTCATGTATTCTTACATATGACCTAGCCATGTTTTTTCTTCCTGGGCCACTGGGGATGTGCAGTTCATGCTTTACTTGGCTTGGGAGGTCATGGAAATTCTACCTGGCTGCTGGGACACAGGGGAGAGATACTCAGCACTGGGGATTTCACTTCCTGCCCATCCAGTTTTTCTTCCAGCCACTGCCTCCAGTGAGACAGCCTCTTACATAAAATGGAAAGTGTTCTCACCTCTTCCTGCACCTGCCCTCATTCCCCAACTGAGCCTTCCTCTTCACTCTTAGCTCTGGGCAGGAGCTGCTCTCTACCTCCCATGAAACCAGAGTACACCTTATAACACTCATCTGTTCTTTGGGCTTCTCTTCCAACCCATATACACCCTCTGTTACGCTGCTGAGACCCCAGTCTCAGTCTTCTTTGCTAAGACCCCAGTCTTCTTTTCTCTTGGCTAGTGAGGCACAGTTACCCAAAATCACCACTGTCCTTGTTCACTTGAGAGCTGAAGTAACTTAGGTCGTTATTTCAGAAGAGAGAATTTGACCCCTTCCTTGAGGCTTGGCCCGGCACTGATGATGTGCCACCACTAAAGGTACCTAGGAAGTGGTAGAGGAATATTCTGTGGTCACTGTTGCCTCGTCGCTTTCCCAAAAGAGAGTGAGCTCTGGAATCACATAAACCTAGCCCCCAATTCTTAGAGGATCACATACCTGATCTTCAGCAAGGCCAAGCCTCAGTTTCCTCAACTGAAAAATGAGGCAAGTAACACCGTATTTCCACATCAAGGTGTTGTGCAGGTTAGATTGGATGCTCTGTATAAAGCCCTTGCCTGGCTGATGGTTGAAGTGCATCCTAAGTATTAATGATTATTGTGACTGACACCTATGCTACAGCCTATTATAGGGTTGCGTATACTTTTCCCTCCATGCTCTTGCCCATGCTGTTCTGACTGATGTGTCCTCTCTCTTCACTCCCACCCAATTTTGCAAGTCTGGTAAGTTTTACTTTACCTTATCCCAAGTTCTTGATTTTTGACAACCAGACACTTGATTCCTATCTGGGCTATTTCTTACTTGACTGGCTAGGGGTCCTCATGCTATGATTTTTGTTAGCGTGAGTTATGTATTCGAGTTACTGCCATGCTATCCTGCCCCAGCTCCTGCTTGAATACACACACCTTGTCAATGACGACGATAATCAGTTCTTACAGGGCAAGGTCAGCGTCAGCTTTGTGTCACCCACAAGGCAGAGCACAGGAGGCAGTCAATAAAAATTCAGAATAAATGTATGGAAGCTTGAAGTAGAAATGCCAAGTTCTTTTTAGGCATGTATATGTGGCTGTGTCATGCTTTGGTAGATCTAAAGATCTCATGTTTGGGACAGTGCTTTGGTAAGCATCAACAAAATGTCAGACTATGTAGCTTCTTTATCCCAAGTCCCCATGGCTTTTTATTTCCAGCCTCCAGCATGGGTTTCCATTCATTCTTTACACATTATGTTTTGCTTCAGTTTGCGGGTGGGAGAGAGCCTCAAGGCAACTGGTAGGGAACCTGGAGCTTGGTGAGCTGATTCTAGCCTGAGAACGGAAAACTGCAATACAATCAGACCTCATGAGTGATGCTAAAATATAACTTACAATTTTTATACTGAAAGGGTGGCATTCAATCTCTCACCTCCCATCACCTTGAGTTACACGACAAAAAACCCTCTTTATTACTTTGGTTTCTAGAGCCTCCAGTCTTTGGGAAGGCAGGGGGAGGAAAAAGTTCATCCTGGGATGTGTTATTTTTGCTGCTCACACACTGTCCACCCCAGAGCAGGATTTGATGTTTTAAGACCAGGGAGAAGCCTCTGGAAGGGAAAGCAGGCAGCACATGTAGTACATGCTCTTCCAGACTTGTGCTTTTCTATAATTTTAAAGTCTTCTCTCTAGGCGATGATCTGAAGTGGAGCTTAATTAAAATCAGACGAGAAGTGTAGAAATGGAACATTAAAAATAGAAAGGTACAGGAATGGCACTGTCCATCCCACCCTCATCATAATGTCAGTGGCAGGGCTCTGCACTTCATGATACCTCTCCAAGTGGTGTTAGACAAGACCTCTGTCCTCATCTGCTTTCTTACACAAAATGGTATATCCCAGGGCAAGCTGGCATGCTTTGGCGGCCAAAGACATGTCAGGGCCATCACGGCAGGGCCTGAATCTGCCTCGGCTAATAGCTTATGTCTATGCACCATTGTCCTCTGTATTTCAATGTGAGGCAACTAAGGAAGCCTGCAAAGCTAGACAAAATAAAACAGGGCAAGAATTAACATCCTGACTTAAAATATAGATGACAACTCTTGCTGCTACTTAGACTAGTGGTTTAGCAGAGTGGGAAAAGCAAGGCTACGTGAGCTTGATAGATTACTCAGTTGGACTTTCCTTTATGTGTACAATGAATATTAAAATACCTCCTATATAGATTTGATGATAATCAATAATAATGGCATCCATAATTGATTGAAGATGACTGCAGGCTACTCATTGTTTGGAAGTTTTTAAGAGGTAGGGATTATGATTATCCCCATTTTGCAGACCAGGAAAGAGAAGCTCAGAGAGGTTAAGTGACTTTCCCAAAATCACACAGGTAGGAAGTGGTAGAGGAGGACTCACACCTGCAGCTGACAAGCTGTAAATTCTGCGTTGTCAGTAGTTCAACCATACCTGAGTAAAGATCCCGGGAAATCATACAGCTTTACTCAAAGTGTGAAATGGATGTTGTAATTAATTGAAAGATGATTTTAGAGGCACATGAGGTGATTGGGGGTGCACTGATGAGGGATTCAGTCACTTCCTATCACGGGGTGAGAAAATTATTCCTTTTTCAGTTCTCTTTCAATCTTTCTGAGGATGACAAACCTTGGTTAGGTGGTGTCGTGCCTTCAACACTGTCCTAATACTTTTTAACCTCCATTTTTAACAAAGAGAGAGCAGATGGCAGAGGCTTAGCAGACAACAATATCTCGATAGAATTCAATAAAAAAGGATCTCATGTCATGTTCATTTTCACTTCCACCTTCTATTAATGACAAGTGATACTGGATTTTTACTGACAGTATGGATGTAAAGTTTCATCTTAGAATACACTTATTGGAGTACAAAGAATCAGTCAGTGTTAAAGAGAGGTGGTGTTCAGATAGGGCAAAAATAACAGAAGCTGAACATGAATGACTCAAGCATGAGAAATGCTGTCACAGCCTGTGAGCAGTTTTCAGCTGATAGTAATACATGGATCATAATAAACGTCAAGGAGAGAGAGAAGGAAAAATGTAACTCTCTCTTCTGATCTCTTCATGGGAGAAAAGAAATGAGCTGTTTATGAACTAGATGAAACAGACTTTCCTCTGAAATTTTGGGTATGAATTTAGCCTCTTGTGAAGGCTGATGGATAAAGCAGGGGTTGGGGAAAATGGCGCCTGCTTTGGTCTTCATTGAGCCATAGAAGCTGAGTGCCGGAGACAGAACTTAGGCTCAGGGTCAGATCCTGTGTTAAACACATGAGGACCCAGATGCAGAAGGCATTTCCCCAAGGTCACCCTGGCTGAGAGCAACTGCAGTGTGAATAATGATTTCATCTGTTTCTGTGTCAAGTTCCTCATCTTGAGTCTCTTTTTCCCACAACAGCCACCAGGCATGCACTGGCCCATGATTAAACCAAGACAGCTCAGGGTCAAATCTACCAGTCTGTAAGTGCTCACCAATGCTCCAGAACAACACAAAGCACCATGCATTGCTTTGTGGAAATTCCACAAAGAGAAGGAGCTAAATAACTGTCTCCAAATCAAGAAGCTGACAGGGTTATGCGATGTGAATTTTACCCTTAGATAAGTAACATTTAGGAGGTAAGTAGCAAGTCTGCTATAATAGAGTCAGGAAGATCTCCCTAGGAGTGAGAAGACCTGTATTAGTCAGCTTTGACCAAGTTATGCTTCAGTAACAAGCACTCCCATGATTTAGTGACTTCCAACAGCAAAACCTTGCTTTTTGTGCCTACTACACATTGGTGGCAGGCCAACTGCATCCATTTACCACATCTCCTTCATCTAGGACCCAGGCTGGTGAAATAGTCAGGGCCATGCTGCTCTTATACCAGAGGGGAAAAGAGCAATAGCAGAACCATGGGGAAGTTTCTAATGCTTCTACTTGGAAGTGGCATGTGTTACTTCTGTTCTGTGTTGGTTTGGGCTCCTGGGAGCAGATTTTAGGACACAAATTCAAACTCGTACAGATTAGTAGGGAGATACAGGAAACACCAGTTGGGGAGAGGGGAAATGAAACAAGGCAGGCAGTCAGGAGAGCTTGCTACTACTGTGGGCAACTCCAGTCAGTCCCATGGAGAAATTCCGGAAAACAGGGCAAATCACGTGCTTTAGAATTACCCTCTTGAGGAACAAGGGAGCTGGTATATTTACACAACCAAACCTTCCAGACATGGGTTGAGGGCTACTCCAGAGGAGTTTTAATTCCCCAGCACTTCCAGCTTGTGTGCACACTCACGGAGTACCCTTCTAGCTTCCGAGAAAGCTCTCAAACACGTAGATGCTAGCAGTTGCAAGTTGGCTGGAGTGCATTAGAGGGACAGGGAGGAAGGACGTGGGTGGGGCACTGAGAGGATCTGGGACGTGTTCATATTTCTTTGTCCAAAGGAATTCATGTGGCAAAGCACGTCTTCAGGGATGGAGAAGCATAATCCTCCCACAGAAGTGCAACAAATATTTGAGAACCAAAACACAATTGGCAACTGGTCCTGAGTGCTGATTCATAAGTGCAGTAAACTCTGGTTGATACAGTAAATGTAATAGATGCTTAACTGAGAGCTGCCATCTAGACCAGGGTGTTTTGACCTCGGCGCTATTGACATTTGGGGCTGGCTAATTCTTTGCTGTGGAGGACTATTCTATGCATTATAGGATGTTTAGCAGAATTCCTGGCCTCTGCCCACTTGGTGCCCATAGCCTCCCTCCCCTCACCCCAGAGTTGCCGCAACCAAACATGTCTCCAGGTGTTGCCAGGTGGCCCTGGGGGGCAAAATCACCCCTGTAGAAAGCCACTGATGTAGACCATGTGTGCACTGCTAATTCCCAAAGAACTGAAATAAATTGTGGATGCCAGGATGGAGGTGCACACAGCCTGATGGGAGAGATAGACAAACAGGCATATAAACTAATGGCCATTCCACCCTGGGTAACAACAATTTGAAATAGGTAAAGAAAAGAGAAATAGTTCAGGAGTGGTAAACATCACTTTTGTTGCAGGCTGGGGATGGTCAGGGAAGGCTTTGCACAGGTAGAGACCGCAGAGCAAGGTTTTAAAGGATGAAGAGGAGTTTTTAAGATGAGTGATCCCACATGTAAAAGTTAATATTTCTGCTTGGAAATGGCATGTGTTACTTTGGTTCTGTGTTGGTTTGGGGTTCCTTGGAGCAGATTTTAGGACAAGGATTCGAACTCGCACTGTTTATAATATTTGGTGACTGTGGAGACTTGGTAATGCTATACTGAAACTCATGCTGGAAATGCTGACCTCAGAGCCAGGCTCATGGAAGAGCCGTAGTTAGACCAGCTTTACCATGTCACTGATCCTGTATAAGGAGCAATGTCACGGGCTTTGGAGGCGCTTAGGGGAGTTGCCCAAATGGCATGGATACAACCCAGTCTCAGAAGGGTCAGAAACATCTTTGCTCTTTTATTTTAGTCAAGGGAGAAAGCTAGCTTTTTCCTCAGCCTCCTCAGTATCATTTCCTGACCCATCCACTTTGCTGTTTATCCCATATGTTTTTCAAACAAAACTGGATGTGATTTTGTCCCTGACATCTCTCTGCCTCAGTTTCCTGACCTGTTAAACAGAGATCATAAGGTTTTCTCTCTTGCCAGCTTCACAGTCTTCCTCTAAACCAACATGAGGTTATACATCATTGGTTGTACATTCAGATGGACCTGCCCTGCTCTGCCATCCACCAGGTGTGGACTTCTTTTTCTCCATTTTCTTATCTGTAAAATGGGCTTAATATACCCACCTCACAGGTTGTCTTGAGGACTGAATTGAGTGATGTCTATAAGCCCTCAGCCCTGCACCCGGCACACACAGTAAGAGACTAAATGACAGTTGTTATCATAAATATTAAGAAATAGGTTGGGTGTGCATCATGATAGCTAACTCATATTGAGTGCATGTGATGTTCCAGACGCCATCGTGAGGGTATATATGTATTAATCTAGGACTGCAATCGGTATTCTGATGATCTCCATTCTACATATGAGAAACGAAGGCTCAGGGAAATCAGATCACTTACCGAATGTGTGCAGTTAGTGAGTGGTATTCAAACTTCAGCAGACTGTTAAGCAAGTAATTGTTTTGTGGGATTGTTTAGTGCTTAGCATTTTACCACAGCCCTTTGAAAAGAAAATCAAGTCTTTAGGTAGAGAGCCACATTCACCAAATGATTAGAGCCAGTGTAGCTACTACTGGGTAAATGAACATTTTTTACTGTTGACTGAGGCTCCTTAGTACACTTACAGAATATTAAGAAGAAGGTAGGTGAGCAGAGATGTATTTTTAATCAGTGTCTGAGCTGGCTTCTCAGTGCAAGTATAGTTGGGTAGATGATGAATCACTCCAAATTGACCCTTTCCAGAAATGAGGACAGCACAAAGGAAAACTTTCCATTGCTTAACTCTCCCCACAGCCCCCACCCTCAGCTATTGAAATAAATGCCAAGAGGCCGCTTGCCAGCCTCCTGGACACCACCTCCAGAACAGCGGGGAGTGTCTTCTCTCCCTTTGTGGCAGGGACACATATGGTGTTCTTAGTGTCAGAGGGAGCAGACTCTAAGAGCTGCTTTTCCATCCAGCCTCTGTGCATGGGATGGCAGCAATGGAAAACAGTGCAGGGTCCCCGGGCCTGAGGGTCATCCTCCTTCTGCCTGTGCCCCTGTCACCTGCTACACCCTCATCTTTGGTGGAACAGGAAATACCACTGAGTGCAGGCAAAGACCTAGCCTGTCTTGTGCACTTCTGTGTCCTGGTCCTTTGTAGATGCTTGAATGAGAACCAATCAGTGAAGGAAAAGTATGACACCCCTCCTGTTCAAAGCACCTATTGAGTACCAAATGCTACACCCAGATATCATTTTCTTCCTTCTTTGTTTGGCTCAGGTCCTGGCTCCAGACCTTGTCAGCCACGTGTCCTGGAGCAAGTTATTTTCTCTCTCTTTGACTGATGAGCAAGGTGGAGATAATAATTCTGTGTAGAGAGTTGCTGGAAGAACTCAGGATAAAGCATTTGGCTGACAGAAAGTGCTCTAAGTACTAGCTCCTCTGTTTGTCATTTTAAGATCAAGCCAGATGTGTTAGAGATGTCCCCGGGGGAACTTGCATCCTAGAATTCCATAGCCTAGAGGTATTTGAAGGGATTCTCTGGTTCTGTATCCCAAATGAAATTTGAAACCCTCTGATGAGCGCCCACTTTGGTAAATTACAAAACCTTTGGCAACCCAGAAAAAGAGGCATCTGTAGCAACTGTAGCTGGGTCCCAGGCTTCAGGCAACAACCTGCTGTCTGCCTCCTACTCAGATATCCATGGTCTGGAGCAACCCCAAAACTGTTGTCTGGGGCAGAATGTTAATGCTGCTCAGGCTGGGCCTGACTAATTGATTAACTGCTTGTTTTCTCTACAGTCAGTTCTCTACAACACTCAAAAGATGGTTTTGCTTTCTGAGCCTCACCTGCAGCCACCCCTGGCTTCTCCACTTCCTATTCGTTATGGCATTCATGCTGCACACCTTCCCTTCTCTAGAGAGGCAGTAAGCCCCTCCAGTGAGAGGCAGGGCATGCAATAGTAACATGCATAGGCTCAGGAGTCTGACCTTGAGGCTCTGCCGCTGACCTGCTTTGTGAACTTGAATGAGTTGCTCAGCTTCTCGGTGCCTTCTGTGTCCCCAGTGGGAATAATAGTAGTGTTGCCTCATCAGGTTTTTGAAAGATTCAAACAAGCCAAATGTGAAGCACTTAGAATGTGGCTGGCACATAGTTAGGTCTTCAGTGAAGGTTAGCAAGTATCATTGTCCTAAAGTGACAAATGTCACCAAAAGGGGGAATAGATGTTGCAACTAGAATTTGGATATAGTCTGGCTGCTAAAACATGAGACTTGAAAATCCAGTTTGCTGTGGATTTGCCATGGATTCCCATGGTGACTCTCAAAAGCAAAGCTACTCAAAGGCCATTAAAGGCTCATAAAGTCAATGGCTGTTTTGCCCAATAAATTTTTGTGGAATTAATAAATACATAGTAAGGATAATCATAATAGTTACCTTGCGTTGCATTCCACATTCCAGGCACTTTTACATGTATTGATGGAATTAATTTTCACCACAGTCCTGTGAATAGTTATTATTATTATCATCTGTTGTATAATATAGTATTTGAGGTTCACAGGTGTTAGATAATCTGTCCAAGGTCACACAGCTCATGAGTGTTGAAAGTAGTATTGGAATCCCAGGTGGAGCTCCAAAAGATGTCCACTGCAGGCCACGGGACTCTTTATTTTGACATATTTATCTGTGGCTGCTGTTAGGAACCAACTGAAGTACAGTTCTGTCTCAGATGTCATATCTCCTGTGAAAATTTCAGATTGGGATTGAAATGGCCCAGAGAGTGGCCAGAGACCGCTTTGAAAGAGCCACAGATACGGTGAGGAGTGTGTCTAGGTGATTCAGACACCTGTGGGGATGGTGCAGAGTCAAGCTCTGCATCAGGTCACCTGCAAAACATCTTGGGCATCTGCTGTCTGGAGTAGATGATGGTTCAAATAGTCCCCTGGCCCAATCCCCACCATCACCTATCCCAGTTGAGAACTGAAGCTCCATTCTCTGTGCTAACCTCTGGTCAGATTAATAATTCTATACTGCATCCTACCAATCTGCTGACAAAAGCCTTGAATTATTTATTTATTTTTTGAGATCGGGTCTCACTGTGTCTGTCGCTCAGGCTAGAGTGCAGTGGTGTGACCATGGGTCACTGCAGCCTCGACCTCCCAGACTCAAGTGATCCTCCACTTCAGCCCTTAGAGTAGTTGAGACTACAGGCATGTACCACCATGACCAGATAATTTTTGTATTTTTGTAGAAGACTAGGTTTTGCCATGTTGTCTAGGGTGGTTTTGAACTCCTAGGCTCAAGGCGTCCTCCCGCCTCAGACTCCCAAAGTGCTGAGATTACAGGTGCAAGCCGCCGTACCCAGTCAATACGAGCCTTCATTCTTTTCTACCACAAGACTAAATCCAACTCTGTAGCCTAGGCTCAGGGTCCTCTGTGTTCTCACCCATTTGTCTCCTCTTTTTAACTTAAAGGATTGCCACAGTGGGGAAGATTTTGATGCCTGACAAGGGATGGGGGAAGCAGAAAAGAGGAACGAGTAATGAAGGCCTGCTCCAGAAGTAGCCGAGGCCAGCTTGGACATTATGTGAGGGAGCTTGATCTTTATATAGAAGACAATTGCTTCAGAGGACGTTCCTCAAATCAGTAAATCCATACATCTATATAGTTCTTACATATGAAAAATAAAACCAAAAGTAAACATGTTCTAGGTAACTTTGGGTATGACTTGGTTAAACCAAGCTGAATGTCTCTTCGCTGCAGAACTTCTCGAAGCCTTTAATAAACTAATGTATATTCTTAGCCTCCAAAAGAGGGGAGCTCTGTCCAATCTGATTTGAGACCCTTCACCTTAAAATACAGGAGCAGACCAGGCACGGTGGCTCACGCCTATAATCTCAGCACTTTGCAAGGGTGAGGTGGGTAAATCACTTGATGTCAGGAGTTCAAGACCAGCCTGGCCAGCATGGTGAAACCCCATCTCTACTAAAAATACAAAAATTTGTTGGGGGTGGAGATGGGCACCTGTAGTCCCAGCTAATCAGGAGGCTGAGTCAGGAGAATCACCTGAGCTTGGGAGGTAGAGGTTGCAGTGAGCCAAGATTGCACCATTGCACTCCAGTATGGGTGACAGAGTGAGACTCCT
Organism: Callithrix jacchus; assembly: GCF_049354715.1. Taxonomy (NCBI): domain Eukaryota; kingdom Metazoa; phylum Chordata; class Mammalia; order Primates; family Cebidae; genus Callithrix; species Callithrix jacchus. Next base: position 100,708,863 of record NC_133511.1, on the reverse strand, counting down.
TCTCAATAAATAAATAAATAAATAAATAAATAAATAAATAAAACAAATGCAGGATCATTTCGGAGGATTAGTGTTCTGAAAGGCACGTCTGAGAAATGGTGCTATGAATTATGGAAGCCATGGAAGGTGGCATGGAGACTAGTGTCCAAACCTAGCCTCAAAACAACAGGTTGACCTTTCATTTTACATTTAATTAGAAAACAAAGAGGGTTCCTTCCACAAAATCAAGGAGTAACTTAAGCTATGGAACATTTAGAATTTAAGCATCAAGAAAAGATCAGAAGCTGGGACATCTCTGGGCCTTAAAAGGAGCTAGTTTCTTCTACATTGGGATTTAGAAGTTAAAGACTGAGTACTTTACTGGGTCAGGGTTAAATGTCAAAGAGCAAGTGTTCCAGGGATGAAATGGTTAATGGTTACTGGGGTTGGAAGGACGGTATTCGGTGTTCGAGAAGTAAAGGTAGGTACCCGGGGAGGATCATCTGGTGTCAGAGCTACCAACAGGCTCCGGGGCTTACCTGCGGACTGCTGGGATAACTGAGTAGAAATTCACGAAACATGGGGAGGAAACAGTCACAGTTCTTGCCTAAGAAGAGAAAAGGGAATCAAAGGCCAAAGATGACACTGATGATGTCTTTAACTCCCGTAATTACGCAACATCCAAACAAACAGTGACCCTGGGCTCTGGAACTGAATGACAGCAGTCAATAGGACAGTTTGTGACGTCTTTGACATCAAAACACTGGGTAGGTAAACTTTAAAGCACCTGAAAGCTTTTCCTCTGTGGTATGGCCAGAGTGTGATGAAAGACCGAGCTCATTACAGCACTACATGGCCAGCACGTTCCTGGAGCTGAGAGAATGGTCAGGTCAGAAATCTCCGGTGGGATAAGGGTGGGTTGTGAGGGGTGATGAGAAGGGAGGAATCAGTTTGCATTCCTGGAGAAGGAGCAGAATTGAAAAGGCAGAAAAATAGGTTACAGTATGACACTCATGAGAGCCTATTTTGGTATTTGGCAAAGACACTTGCTTTTCTCAGGAGCTGAAATAATGTGACTTCCCTCCTGTGAATCAGATCTTCCTTAGAAACATTGAGGCTCAGAGAAGGGAGTAAGAGTTGGGAAATAGAATCTGATTTTCAGGAAAAACAATTGGTTTCTGAAACATCTTAGGATGCTGAATAAAATCCACAGGTCCCTGCATGCTGGTGCCTAGCAGTGAGCCAAGCACTTGGTAGGTCGAATGAATTAATGGAAGAATCAGTGATATTTCTATTTTTCATATTGAATGATTTCCCTTTAAATGACTGCTTAAATAACATATTGATAATGTGACACTGATGATGATTTTACTCTGATGATTACACAACATCCAAACAAATAGTGACCTTGGGCTCTCGAGCCAAATGACAGTTGTCATTGGGACAGTTTTTGATGTCTGAGATCAAAACACTGGCTAGGAAAACTTTAAAGTGGTTAAGAGCTTTTTCTCTGCAGTATAGCAGATGAGTGGTGACTTGAAAAAGCTGCATTTAAAAAAAATCAAAATCATCATCCATGATTGCTTCTTAAAGAATTGAAGCACTGGCCGGGCGCAGTGGCTCACGCCTGTAATCCCAGCACTTTGGGAGGCCGAGGCGGGTAGATCACAAGGTCAAGATATCGAGACCATCCTGGTCAACATGGTGAAATCCCGTCTCTCCTAAAGATACAAAAAATTGGCTGGGCATGGTGGTGCGTGCCTGTAATCCCAGCTACTTAGGAGGCTGAGGCAGGAGAATTGCCTGAACCCAGGAGGCAGAGGTTGCGGTGAGGCGAGATCGCGCCATTGCACTCCAGCCCGGGTAACGGGAGCAAAACTCCGTCTCAAAAAAAAAGAAAAAAGAAAAAGAGAATTGAAGCACCCAGAAGTGTGTGATACAGTCCTTAATAAATACATCGTCTACATTGAGCATCATACTCTTTCTAGAGGTTCTAATGTTAGTGTCTTCAGCTATCACTGTGAAGAAATTGACTCAAACAAAAATTCATGAATCCCGGCTCCGCCATTTCCCTGGTGTGTGATACCTATATTTCCACTTGCAAGTGAAGTGGCTTTAAGATTTTATTGTCAACCACTTTCCCCTGCTGTCAAAGCTCTTGGGTCCAAAGATCTAAAGCAAATTGTCAGTGATGTTGCTCTGCTGCCTGTTTTGGTGGGAAAATTAGCAGGCCTGGCTTTTGTGGTGAAAAAAATATTTTTTAATAGTACTAAATGCATAAGATATTTGGTCCCATGTTATACTCTGGGTCCTTGTTAAGTATTTCTCTTTCCTCTTGCAACAGAGTGTGGGTGTTACAATGACCACTGCCTCCTGATTGCTATTTATTTATTCCTTCAAATTACTCTTTCTTTCTCCCCTTATTGGAAGAAAATGACTAGTACTTATTTATCCCTCAACACATTATTCAGTGTTCCCTAGGTTCTGGGTGCAGCTTTAGGATTTACCAGAAGTGGGACAATATTCAGTACTCTATTCTTTTACATGTTAGTTTCTCTTTTCAGAAGTCATAGATGATGATTAAAAAAAAAATAAAGAAGTCAAATGAAACAGAAACTGCAAATAGCAGTAACTCAGGAAACTAGAAAAAATTGAGAAAGTCTGGAAAAATTGGATTTGAGCAAGGGCTTTCTGTATTTGCTTGGCAATGTGGATGATACAAAGTTGTGAAGAACCTGATAATTTTCTTTACTGTCATAATATAAATTACTTATTCTGTTCACATTTGGCCTATTTCTCCTTACTGTTTAAAAAGAATTCCTTGAAGTTCATTTGTTTATAGTTGCAGCTTTTAAAAAGGCAATTTATATTATGACCACAAAAGTTCTATGTGCTCATTGCAGAAAAATATTAAAACATATAAATATATACATAAGGGAAAAAGTCACCTGCAATTTCTTCAACTGGAGATAATCAGTGTTGAAACGTTGTATCCTCTTCTAGTCATAACATACTTCAGTATATATTTGAGATCATGTTACGTACTTCACATCTGTTTTCTAGGCTGCCCCTGTCTTTTTTTTTGAGATGGAATTGTGCTCTGTCACCAGACTGGAGTGCAGTGGTGTGATCTCAGCAGTTCTCCTGCCTCAGCCTCCTGAGTAGCTGAGACTACAGGTGCATGCCACCTTGCCCAGCTAATTTTTGTATTTCTAGTAGAGATGGGGTTTGGCCAGGCTGGTCTCAATCTCTTGACCTAGTGATCTGCCTGCCTTGGCCTCCCAAAGCTCTGGGTTTACAGGCATGAGCCACTGTGCCCAGCCTGCCCCACTTTTTTTATTTTTTAAGAAAAAGAACTTCAACCATTTTAATATACTATAAAATTCTTATTCTAATTTTTTTTCTAGCCCTGGTTGTTGTCCTAATGGTCACTCTTATATTGTGTGGACAATATATAGGATCTGACTTGCCCAGCTTTATGTACATGCAGTAGATTGCCATTTGAGAATATGGGTAAGGAATTCTATCTTTTAATGGCTCTGTTATATTTCACTATTGCTGTGGTGTCATTTGCTTAACTATTTTGCAGGAATCGAACGTGCATGTTTCCAGTTTCTTATTTTATAAATAGTGCTGCAAATGACCATCTTTGTATTGCGTTTATTTTACTTAGAGATTGTTCCATGCACCATATTCCCAAAATGAAGTCATCGGGTTCATGAACATGAACAGATTTATAATGCGTAACACCCATTTTGAGAAAGATGAAGGCTGATTAATACTGCTATCCATGATGTCTGAATGTACTTGTTTGCAAAAAGCCCACTCCTGTCTGATTTAAGTTATTGATTTAGGTTTCTGCTTTTAATAGAGATCTAAAATTAATGGATTTGAATTTGCTTTTAAAAAAACTCTTACATTTTTATAATAAGAGATACAATGCTTGCAATGAAAATGTATAAATCAAATGAGTAAAAAGTTAATTATTGCCTGAAATAACAATACTTAAATAATGTTATCAGAAAATTAGTTTTATATTTTTATGTAATAAAACTCACATAATGACTTTATATTTAAAAGAATAAGGATTGCTTTTATTCTCATTTTCCCTCATTTTTCTTAATACTCTCTCTAAATTATCAGACATTTTACATCTGTCAGTGCCATTCACTTATTTAGTCTAAATGTTTCAAGATAAGCCTAAATGACAAGAGCAAAGGAATATTCCAGACCCTCAGAAATAATTTCAAGTATCTGAGAAGGATCCTTGAATTTTGCTGCCCCGGAGAAAAGTTACATTATATTCTTGACTGAAAGCAGCTGTCTTGGAATGCACCCCATTTTTGCCTACATTGTAACCAAGGGCCTTCTGCCTAGGGTTCCAGAGGAGAGCTGGGAGTTGCCTAGAGTCTTAGCCACCTTAGCAAGTACACTGCCATAATACATGGCCAGAGATGCCCAGGAACATTAGTAGATTTTCGACTAAGACTTTCTACCATCGGGGGACACCAATTAGATCAAGGATTTTATTCCCAGAAATTTTATAGAACAAACCAACACCTGCCCAAAACATCACTGTTCAAAATCAATTAGTGATATTGTATGGGTTGATTATAAGTTTGTGAGGATGAATTTGTTAAAAAAAAAAAAACACCATGGAGGCCCCCAATCTATGTGTATTTGATGGTATTCGATTCATTCAGGAACTCCCAATGTGTAGCTAAGTACAAAGCTATGAAATCTTTAGAATCATTACTGCTAGACATCATACAACCTGCTCAGAAGGCCACATAACTGTCACGGGAAGTTGGCCATGTGCCATGTATTTTACATAACTATTTTGTTTGTAACTAAAGAGAAAAACAGCTCTGTAGTGGACCATGTTGTTACCTATATGCTGCGCCTTACATATGAGATAACCAAGGCTCACAGAGTTACCTAAGTTGTTCAAAGAGACCATCAGCTAAGATTTTTCTTTTTTTGAGATGGAATCTTGCTCTGTTGCCCAGGCTGGAGTGCATTGGGATGATCTGGCTCACTGCCACCTCTGCCTCCTGTGTTCAAGTGATTCTCCTGACTCAGCTTCCCACGTAGCTGGAATTTCAGGCACCCACCACTAATTTTTATATTTTTATATATGCCCAGCTAACTTTTATATTTTTAGTAGAGATGGGGTTTCACCATGTTGACCAGGCTGGTCTTGAACTCCTGACCTCAAGTGGTCTGCCTACCTTGGCCTCCCAGAGTGCTGGGATTACAGGTATGAGCCACCACACCTGACCAGCTAAGATGTTAAGACTGGATCTCAAACTGGCCTCACTCCCTCTACAGCTGGTGTCTTGGCCACTTGCTGATGTTTTGCAGCAGGCAGGACCCATGGATGCTTCTTTCCCAGTGAGTTCCAGTACACTCCCAAGTGCTAATCACCCCAAATGGTGCAAATTATGGAAAAACACAGAAAAAAGCCATAGAGGATTATAGGAATGAAGATGTGGGAGGAGGTAGTGAAGGGTTGGGAGGAGGGAGATCAGGTCTTTCTCATGCTGAGATTCTGAAAGTGAGCTCAACATGGTTGGTCTCATCCACAGACATTCTTACCTTTGGTCTTCTTTCATCCTGAGATTAAAGTCTATCATGCTTTAGGTCTCTCTACCAACAAAGTGGAAGAGTTTGAACTCTCACATTAGCCAAAGGGGCTGCCACAAGGGAAAAATTATCCGAAGCCTTATGTTTCATCCTTGGAAACCAAGCAAATTTTACATCATGCTTTATTGTTTGTTTGTATTTCTATGTATACATTATGATTTAAACTGCCGTGTTTCTCTGATTATAAATGTAATCGTTTCTAAGAGATTTTATAACAGCATCGGGGTAAGGGAAACTACATTCATTATGAGACACATTCCATTTTCAGAAATGTTAAAATATGGGAAAATGTATAATGAGATTTGAGGAAATTCGGAAAGATTGCTGCTCGTGGAAGATGTGTCATGTTTCTGTTGGGGCTAGGCCAGTCTTCTCATGTCTATTTGTGTTCATGAGAGTAGGCACATACTTCAGTATGTGGGGCAAAAATCTCAGATGTGTTCTTCGGTGACAGAGGTGGGGGCAGTTGGGGATGCGAAGTGTGAGCAATTGCCCAGGGATGGCTCCTCTGCCTCCCTGACATCCGTTGGGATAGGGTTTCTCAACCTTGGCCCTACTGGCATTTGGGGCAAAATAATTCTTTGTTGTGGGGGATGATTTGCAGCATCCCTGGCCTCTTCTTACTAATAGCACCTCTTCCTCTAGTAATGACAACCAAAAATGTGTCCAGATATTACAGAATTGCCCCTGGCTCAGAACCACTGTGTTAGGGCAAAAAAGAAGCATCAGAAGAGGTGGGCCAATACAGATTCTTTGATCTCAGGACTTTTTTTTTTTAAGAAGCACAGTCTCCTGTCACATAGGTTGGGGAAAGTCAGTGTGATCATAGTCCATTGCAGCCTGGAACTCCTGGGCTCAAGGAACTCTTCCTCCTCAGACTTCCTGGTAGTGGAGACTCCAGGTATGCACCACCATGCGTGGCTAATTTTTTAAATTATTTTTTGTAGATATAGAATCTTGTTATATTGACCAGGCTGGTCTTGAACTCCTGGTCCCAACCAATCCTCTTGCCTCAGCCTCCCAAAGCTTTGGGATTACAGACAGGAGCCACTGAGCCCAGCTGAGATTTTCTTTTTATTTCAGAAGGTCTCTTGTCCCAGTATGCCACTAATAGGATACCTTTGCCATTTGGTAACAGATTTGTGTCTTGGACTTCTATTTGTAAAATGGTCAGACCCAAGGGTTTCTAGAGACCCTTCTAGGCATGAAACTGTTCTCAGTATTTGCTAGGATTATAGGATATTTAACTAGTAGTACCATTCTAACGGTGCTGTCTGTTGAAATCTTCCCTCCTTAAAGTGTAAAATGTGTATTAATATTGCACTGAATGCTATGGTCATAATCTTTATTTACTTAACATCCTTTCAAGGGAGGCTTTGGCTTGTAATTTAAATAGGAGTAAGGATTCACAGGGAACCAGTAGGGCAAAAAGCACAAATAATAATAAATGCCTAAATACTGTCTAACATGCATTTAATTAAATACCAACATGATCTGTTATTGATAGAAAGATGGCAAGACTTTCTTCTTTCCTGAAGGTCTAGCTCATGTCCACCCTTACTGTTAGGGATATTTGCCAAGGATCACTGAAAGAAACTTTTGATCATCTGACGTGGGAATCAGTCATTTGTCTTCAGACTCTCTATTAGAGACTCACATTTTTAAATGCAGCAAAGATTTATTGAAAATCCTATTGTGTTCTTAATTGGTGATTTAGCAGTGAGGAAACAAGGTCGAGTTCTCTTCTCAAGAAGGGTACAGTCTAGGGGGGATGATGCACATCCATCAATCACACAGAACAGCAGGGGAGTTAGACTTGTTCAGTTAGGTCAGGGAGGGCTCCTGGAGGAAGCAGCATTTGATTCAAGATTGGAAGGATGAGCAGGAGTCTTCCAAGCGAAGAAGAGAAGCTGAGGCATTGCTTCTGCGCATTTGTATAAATGGTTAAGGGAGTGGAAACCTTAAGATTAAAGAGACAACGAAAGGAGAATGTCAGCCCAACCCCATCTGTCTCTATTAGAAGGTTTCTGAACAGCCACATTCACTCCATTCTAAGTCACCCTTAGTTGTAAATTGCACTCACAGTGTAGTAATAGTTTTTCAAGTAATAAAGATAAATGCCATAGTAGATAAATATCTGTATTGATTATAAAATGCATCCCAATTTCAGAAACATTAAATCTTAAAAAAAAAAAAAAAAGGCCTATCTTAGAAGCAAGGACAGAAGATATCAAAATTCAAAGTTGGTCTTGAAATGATTATTGCTATTATTGTCACTGTTTTTCTGCTGACGTTTCTTGTGGTCACTTCTGCCAGCTGGGAGAGTTTTCCTTGGCCATCTCTGCTGCCCAGGCACGTGCTTCCCCACCATGTTGATAGAATCTCTTGCTTCCTGCTCAAACCCCTCCTCTTTCCTCCCTAGCTCCTTGACTCCCAATCCCTTGAGTTCCCATTCATTTCTTGCATGGTGCAGTTTAGCCGTGCATGAGCTCACTGCCAACCATCTCAGCCTAACCCTCTGCAATGTACCCAGTAAGGTGGAATCGAAAACGAGGGCAGCTCTCTCTCGATGCAGTGTAGCATACCCCGAAACAGCTTGCAGTTCTAGACAGAGTGAGACTACCAGGAGGAGAAATTGTGCCACTCCATTGCAAATGGGAACTAGGGCCTTGCTGCTTTCTCAGGAGGCAGCATTGGAATGGCTTCTGGAAAGATAGGCTTGGCCCTGAGATGGTGAACATGCTCTCTCTCTGTGACCTCTGGGGCTCAGCCAAGGCAGGGATGGATAAAGAGCTAACCTGCCCCGCCTGCCAGCCAAAAATAGTGCTAACTGCATCACAGAGCTTTTGGTAATTAAACCTTTGCTCTGCAGAAGGCTATGCCTTGGGCTGGAAAGGGGCCGTGGATGTGTTAAGGTAATTCACTCCCAATACTGACATTCTTCCCTCAGCATCAGAAGCAGGCTGGAAAACCGAGTGGAACTAGATGAAAGTGGACATTCATAACAGGGCATGGTGTGTAAGTAGCAAGAAAATGGAACGTATGCCAACAAAGTTACTTTATAAATTAAGTAGTTCTTTGTTTTTACTCTGAATCACATGGACTTTTAAAAAAATTTTTAATTAGCTTATTTTAGCAACTTTTTGTTTCTGATTATAAAAATGACTTCATTTTTGTTGTAGAAAGTTGGAAACATTAACAAGATAAAAACCCATCCATCATTTTATCATTCACAGATAGCCACTAGGAACCTTTTGTGCCCTATTTTTTCTGGATGCAATATACAATTTAAAAAAAAATTATGATCAGGGCTGGCCATGTTGGCTTACGCCTGTAATCCCAGCACTTTGGGAGGCCGAGGTGGGTGGATCATGAGGTCAGGAGTTCAAGACCAGCCTGGCCAATATGGTGAAACCCCGTCTCTACTAAAAATACAAAAATTAGCTGGGTGTGGTGGTGCACGCCTGTAGTCCCAGCTACTCAGGAGGCTGAGGCAGGAGAATTGCTTGAACCAAGCAGAGGTTGCAGTGAGCTGAGATTGCACCACTGCCCTCCACCCTGGGCAACAGAGCAAGACACCATCTCAAAAAATAAATAAATAAAATAAAAATAATAAAATAATGATCAGAGTATATATACAGTTTTCTATCTTACCTTTTAAATGTCACACAATGTACTCCCAATGATATTGTATCTGATGGGTTCATTTTTGAAAACCAGACCATGTTTAGCTTATAAACCGCCTTAAGGCCTGGGCTGAGTGGGTGAAGTGTCTGGAGGAACACATGTCCATGTCAGTAGGAAAGTGCCCTGGTCTGGTGTGTTCTTCAGATAGGCTCCATGGTCTCAGGAGGAGCTGAAATGCTGTCTGGGAGAGCAGAGATGTTCTGGTCATTTTGGGAGGCAGAGAAGGAGTGGGAAGTTTGCTAGGGAGAGCATCATGCAGAGAGAAGAGCATGGGCTCATAAGTAGAGTGTTCCTGGCTTGGATTCTGTCTCTGGCGCTAATCAGTTGCCTGATCATGGTTAGACTTCCTAACCCTCTAAACCTCAGTTTTCTCATCAATAAAGTGGGGCTAATGATATTATGCATTTCATTGGGTTTTTGAAGGATAGTACCTTACTCAGTACTCGATGAATTTTAGCTATCATTAGTATATTATTATTATTATTAATCTCCAAAAAAGACTGGGCCAGCTGATTCCATTGCATGAGGATAGTGGGTAGATGGGTTCACTCTTTAAGATAATCTTTCAAATGAAGTAAAAATGTTGGTGGGTTTTAATATTCATATGTTTTCTCAGAGAGAAGGTGTATTTAAGGTTTAGGGAAATCAAAAAAATAGAATTTTATGGCTCCTTCCATTTCATTTTCCAGGCCATGAACTGAGGACACTTCACTGCCTGGTAGGAAGTCTGGGTTCAGACCGAGGAGCAGCTCCAATCTCAGCCCAGGCATCTTCCTGATAGGCTTGATGGGGCAGCTAGAAATATTTGAATCAATCATCAAAGGGTTTGTTGCATCAGCCAAGCTTTTTAGAGTCCCAAATTTAAAAGCTGAGATTAAATCTTATCTTGGTGTATCTATGGAAGGATCCCCAGGTGCCTGGGGTTAAGGTCTGACTCAAGTCAGGACCTAGGAAGCAGCATGTGGTGACTGGAGAGACCTGGGTTTGAATCCCAGCTCTGCACTTCATTAATTAATTATATGACCTTGGGCAAGATTCACAACCTCAGCCTTTCTTTACCGTCTCATCCTAATCTGGGGTAAACATTTATAGCTTTTGGGTGCTGCAAGGATTAAAAGAGACAAACTCCATGACAATGTCTACCTCCATGCTGGACTTAATATAGATGCTCAACAACTGTTGATGCCGTCTTCCACCCCCATATCCTACAAGATGAAACAAGACAGAATAAGAAAGTGCCTAGGTTTCTTCATCTGTAAATACGTAGTTGGAACAAGAAAATTGAAGGCAGAAACTCACTTAGCCTCTAGGGTCTGGGAGATGTCTTCTTGTTCTTTGATTTTTAGTCTGCACTTTCTAAAAACCAGTAGTGGGCCTCTGGTATTTCCTGGCACATCTTAGCAGATAGGTATTGAATATATAACAAGTGCCTCTGTACTGAGCCCATTGTATGGGTGATCTCATTTAGTGCTTTCATTTCATGGAGGAGAAAAACTGAGGCTCAGAGAGATGAAGAAACTCACCCAAAGTTTCTTAGCTGTTAAGTGGTGGAGCTGGGATTGGTACCTAGGTCTCTCTGCCTCTTGAGCCCATGTTTGTATCTACCCCAAACACAGGTCTCTAACTATATAGGACTTCTACTCCTTGCTGGAAAAGATAAGTACAAAACAGACAAGAATGGCCTTTTCAACTACTAAATTTTAAGTTCCCTGAGCCCAAAGACTGTGTGTTCCCCGCTCAATCCCCTCCCAGGCATGCGGCTCATAGGAAATCCTGGAGACACCTACTGAGAATCTAAGAATCTGGGTTAGGGTTCCGTTAAAATGCAGATGTCCTATGAGAAGTAAGCACGATCTCTTATATGCTTGACTTCATTAGGTACTTATCTTTTTTTTTTTCTTTTTTTGAGACAGAGTCTCACTCTGTCACCAGGCGCCAGGCTGGAGTGCAGTGGCACAATCTCGGCTCACTACAACCTCCACCTCCTGGGTTCAAGCAATTCTCCTGCCTCAGCCTCCCGAGTAGCTGGGACTACAGGTGCACGCCACCACGCCCAGCTAATTTTTATATTTTTAATAGAGACGGGGTTTCATCATGTTGGCCAGGATGGTCTTGATCTCTTGACCTCGCGATCCACCCGCCTCGGCCTCCCAAAGTGCTGGGATTACAGGCTTGAGCCAGCACGCCCAGCCCAGGTACTTATCTTTGATATGGGAGAGGGTAGGATGTTCTCAGATACATGGGTGGCTGCCTGCAGCGAAAGGCACTGAAAATCTGGAGGGGAAGAGCTCTTCCCTATTTTCAGTAAAGGGAGGGAGTAAAAGACAGAAGAAGCAGGGCTGAGATGAGGAAGACAACTCCACAGGGTTTGTAAGATGTACACATCAGAATTACTGGCTTATAGGCCCTGGGCATTTGCTGGACAAGGTTTGGTCATTGGTAGGCCACAGAAAGAATCCATGCCTCTGAGAATTCATAGAAAATCACCACTTCCTCTGTTGTTGTCTTTTATTTATTATTCTCTGTGATCTGATCTTTGATTCCCTTTGTACTTTTGATTCTTTTGTGATTCTCCCTTTTGATTTGGCTCTGGTTTTCATCTTGATCTCATCTGTATAGTCCACACCTCATTGCGGGCCTCCTTCCTCCGTGCCTGGGCTCCCGCAGCGGCCCTATCCACATCCCTGCCTCCAGTCTTGTTCACTGCTGCTGCCAGATTCACCTCCTTCTATGTCCACCTTTCTGAACCTTGCCTTTCCCATCCTGCTCTGAGCTTTTGTTCTTTGTTTCCTCTGCCTGAGGTATCCTCTCCCCTTTTCTCCTCCAACAAAAAGCAAGTCCACCTATAGTCTTCCAAACTCAGCAGATACTCTTCTCCTTTTGGAACCTGTTTCCAATGATTCCATCAATGTCTCTGTCTTATTCCTTTTTTTTTTTGTTGAGACCAGGTCTCACTCTGTCACTCAGGCTGGAGTGCAGTGGTGTGATCTCACTCACTGCAGTCTTCACCTTCCAGGTTCAAGCAATTCTCCTGCCCCAGCCTCACGAATAGCTGGGATTACAGGGGCAAGCCACTATGCCTGGCTAATTTTTGCATTTTTGGTAGAGATGGGGTTTCACCATATTGGCCAGGCTGATCTCTACCTCCTGATCTCAGGTGATCCACCTGCCCTGGCCTCCCAAAGTGCTGGGATTACAGGCATGAGCCACCATGCTCAATCTCTGTCTTCTTAATTCTAGTAGTGCTGACATGTACCTGCATCAGTTGGTCATGTGCTTCCTCCCCTCCCCTTAGGGCATTATCTACCTCTCGGACATGACTTCTTCCCTGTTTGCTTTCCTCCCTGTCTGTGACAGGAGTTCTTTAAATGTAATGTTTCTGCCTCATTTATTGAGTATCTGCTACATGCAAGCACCCTATCAAGGGCTGAGAAAAAAAGGAATTATTAGGTTTGCTCATCAATAAATACTTGAGGTGGGATCCTCAGAAATGTGTGTCCATTGACCCACTCCAATTCTAGACAGTTTTTCACCAACCCCAGGGAGGCCAAACCAAGCATGCCTCTGGCTCTTGCGTTCCACACCTCTCTTATATAAAAACAGATGGCTAAGGAGTGCTTCAGCCATAGCACCAGTTGACAGGCCTATTTCTGCAGAGGCTTTCCTCATGAATTCAAGAATCTTTTAGCTGTGTTAGTAACAACTCCTCCTACAGAGCAATGAGGGGATAGGGTCTGTGGGCTGGGCACTTTCTGTGAACAAGAAAGGCCCAAATTCACCCAGGTGCAGCCCAGACTTGTCACAGGGAGCTTGGCCCCAGGCAAGGTAAAATGGGAAGCTGGCTTGAGAGGAAGAGGTACCTTTTGTGACCTCTGCATTCCTGAAGCTCATGACCACCTTCTTTGTCCTCATTTTTCTTAGGAACAAAGGCATTCATTTAACAAACATCTGTGCTTGTGTGTGGTAGCTCACATCTGTAATCCCAGCTCTTTGGGAGGCCAAGGCAGGAGGATCACTTGAGGCCAGGAGTTGGGGACCAGCCTGGACAACATGGCAAGATTTCACCTCTTTTTTAAAAATTGCTTAGCACAGTGATCTCTGTTTTTCCTGTGCCAGCCTGGCACAAGGCCTGGTACCAAGGTCAATATAATCACTGCTCTAAATAAGCTCATATCTAATAAATCAAATGAATGCAAACTATTGAAAGCAAGGAAGGCAAATATAAGCACTCATATGTCCACTTCTTAACTTTGTGTCCATGGCAGATACTGCTAATTAATCATAGAATTAATTCACTTTGAATCTGAATTTAAGTGAAGATTCAGCCTTGGAATCCTTCTCAACACATGGCTCCAGCAGCCACTATCACTGATTTGAACTTTGCCCAAGAGATGAAATCTGCTTGTGATCTTGTTATGTTTAAAATGGCCTAAATGGCACTGGAACTGGGGAGCAGAGGCTCAACAGAGAGTGTACTGAGTCACTGTGTCTGTTTAGAGCAGACCAGGAGACTCCATTCATGAGGGTGTCCAACAGTAACCTCGCTATGCAGAACCCCCGTACCATTTCTCCTTCAACCTTCTAGCTCTCATGCCTCCTTTCTGTCTGACCTCTGGGGACTCCTCTTCCTCCTCATAGCCATCAGAAGTGGCTGTTTTGCAATGTTAAATTCTGATCCTTCCTGAAATCTTTTTTCTTGTCTGTTTTCTCAGTTGGAGAGCTAATTTCTTATGTCAGTTTTTACTAGCTTTTTGAAATAGTTAACTCTCAAATCCATCTTCAGAGATGTCTTTTTCCCAAAGTCTAAACTCCTTTGGCACCGAAGCACTTCTATCATCTGACCCTATTTCTCTTTCTAGTCCCCTCTCCAGTCCCAGCTCCTTGCCATAGAACTTCTGCTGTGAGCACATGGTCTTCTTCCATCCCAGGTCCAAGTTGTGGGGCACCCATGGGGAGTCCTGCTCCCATCCCTTGGCATGTGCCCCTGCCCCTCCTTGCTGCTTTATCTCATCATATCCACCCTCTGAGTCTCCGTTTCACTGTCATTTCACTGAGAAAGCCCTTTCTGACTTCTTTATGATTTCAGAAGATAACAAGTGCCATGAGCCAAGGATCTCACTATCTTACATTTGAGTCACTCAACAAACTGTTATTGACTGCCTCCTCTAAGGAGGAGCTACCGTGTAGCTATGAACCTGCCCTCAAGGAACCTGGAGTCTGTTTACATTTCTGTCATTAGTTACTCATGTTTATAGGCCAAGTCTCTGCCGCTAGACTGAATGCCTTATGGTCAAGAGCTGAGCCCCAGTCACTGTATCCTCTCAATCCTGTTGGTATGCCAGATGCTCAGCACATCCCGAGTTGAGTGAAAGGCAGCTTCTTTCCCTGTCTGGTTTGCTGGTGACTCTTTTGAGTGTGTGGTTCTCGGGAAGGCTCACAAAGGGTTGCAGAGCTGGCAGGGGAAGGAGTAGCCCATGAAGACAAAAGGAGGGAGAAGTCCCTGCTATACGCTGGACCCCAGAGCAGCAGGAGCTGCGATGGAAATGGATGCCTCAAACAGAGAGCAGTCATGGCTAAGATGCATTAAGAACATGTGTCTGGGTTTTAATTGCAGCTCTTATGCTTAATAACTGTGAGACCTTGAGCAAGTTACTTAATCTCTGTGACTTGGTATTCTCACCTGCAAAATGGGTCTTAAAATCATATAAACTTTATAGAGAGGTTTTGAAGTTTAACTTAAAAAGTGAGTTTAAATGAATATAAAACATTTAAAATAATTCTTGCTACAAGCATTGGCTATTACTTAGATTTTCCTGGCAGTGGGATTTACTGGTAATTTTCATATTCATCATTGTATCTTTCTGTAGACAAAATGTGTATTATTTAGCTAATCTGGAAAATATATTATAAAACTATTTCTTTACTTTTTTTTTTAAGAGATAGGGAAAGAATCTGGTTGGTGAGAGGGTTATAGTTAACTCTGGTAACCTCTGCCTCTGTGCTATGTTGGTATTTCATGGTGTGATTGGTGTGGGAAGGTAACTTCAGGCTCACCCTCTTCTGCCTGTCCCCATCACTGGTCCCCCTCCAGTCCCAACAGTCAGATGCTCACAGCAGACGTGCCTACCTTCCTGAATGGTGTAATGATTGGCACAGAGAGCAGGGAATGAAATCACCCAGCAGTTCCTCTGCAAAGAGGATGCCATCCTTAGACAGTGCAATCATAGGTAAGTGGCCCCAGTTTCCCCAAAACTCAGCAGAAAGTTCTGAAAGCTGGAAGGCTGTTTGCAGAACCCAGGAGAGAAGGAAAGGAGGGCAAGCCTGGGTTTGCAAAAGCAGGAGCAAGGTCTGCACATTTTATGAAGTGTTTTACAGAGGAGCTGTAATTGGAACCCTGGTATTTAGCAAGGGTTATTAGGTGTGATGGTCTTAGCACTGTGAGTCCTTTGGCGGCATACGTGATACTGGCATGAAACAGGCCAAGCGTCATGGACTGGGTTGCTTGGGTTCAGCATGCTGCTTAAATCAGCTTGTTTATTGTTTTTAAAAAGAATGTTATTTTTTTTACCCTTGGGGCATTCTAAACTCCACTTAGAGACAAACCAAAAATATTTCTCAGTTACATGCTCACTGTTGGAATCAGAGGTGCTAAGCCTAATTGGATGGAATTGGATGGAAGCTCCTCTAGCTCACTTCCAAATCAGAGTGCATGTAATTTGATCCAATCCAGGTGCTCAGGGCTCCAGAAGCCCTTCCTGTTACAGATTGGGTGAGTGAGCAGGCTGAAGATTATGCTCTCATTGCTCCAGAATAATTTCTCAGTCCCTGAAGCTGAGATAGCAGGAAGGGTCTCCCATTCTTTTTGAAATTCAAAACCAGCACATCATCTGAAGAAGGAGGTTGGCCTTCTTTCTGTCTTTCACCATGTGAGGGATGGCAGCCAGGACTCAGCCTTTTGTAGCCTCAGAGCCTTGTCAGAAGCAACACCTGATTGGAATAGAACAGAGATCTTGACAGGGGCTGTGGGTTAAGGTCTTCAGCAGTCTGAAATTGTAAGACAAGTTTGTCTGTATGCGCATTTTCAGGGGGAGAGTTCCATAATCCCATTAAGCATGCACTCATAGGATTTGACCTGTGCATTGTGTAGTGAGCGCTTGCTGCTGCTCTAGCATATACCAAGCTTGCTCCTGCCTCAGGGCTTTGCCTTTGCTGTTCCGTCTCAGAATGCTTTCCCCCAAGATCCACATGGTCACTATAAGTGTCTTCAAGTCACCGGTTAAATGTCACCTCCTGACCACCTTACCTTAAATATCCCACTCACTAGTACATTGCTTCATTGTTCTTTACAGTGCTTATTCCATATGACATTGTTTGTTCTTTTTTTTTTTTTTTTTTTGAGACGGAGTTTTGCTTTTGTTACCCAGGCTGGAGTGCAATGGCACGATCTCGGCTCACCGCAACCTCCGCCTCCTGGGTTCAGGCAATTCTCCTGCCTCAGCCTCCTGAGTAGCTGGGACTATAGGCGTGCACCACCATGACCAGCTAATTTTTGTATTTTTTTTTAGTAGAGACAGGGTTTCACCTTGTTGACCAGGATGGTCTCTATCGTGATCCACCTGCCTTGGCCTCCCAAAGTGCTGGGATTATAGGCGTGAGCCACCGCGCCCGGCCCATAAGACATTGTTCTTACCTCCCTCTTTCAGTATGTAAGTGTCTGTGGTGTTCACTGCTCTACTGTAGCATATAGAACAATGCCGAGCCCAGAGAAGATGCTCAGCAAATATCTGTTGAATGGGTGAATGCATGAACAAATTAATAACTTAAGATTATATTTAGCTCTCAAATGTAAAAAAAAAAAGTTTTAATGATGGGAAAAAAGGGATCTGAGTTCTCAGTGGGGCTACTTCTCAGCCATGTGTCTTGGGTTCCAGATATTTCATCTGCTATGAAATGATCACCTGACATTGCAGTAGATGTTCAGGCAGAAGTCTTCAGGGATTTCACAATGCTTGTACGTGTATTATTAATTTCGGTTTTTGAATACACCAGATTTGTGTGTGTGTGTGCCTGTGTAAAAATGAAGGGGCCACATCCTGGGGCACAGATATTATTATTTTTCTGGATATTATTATTATCTGTGCAGATAATAGGTTATCTCCATTTGAAGATGAGGATGCTAATAGTACTGCTACCAATGGGCTACAGGAGGTCCCCAGATTCGTAGGGGACCTCCATCCTGGTTGGTGTCCAAGCTCTTGACACCAGAGTGAAAAGAAATTCAAGGACTAGTTAGGAAAACAGTGAAACTATGGAGAGTTATTGCAAGTGAAAGTACACACTCAAGAAAGGGGAGTGCATGTGTACTCAAGAAAGTCATGCCAAGCAGGGTTTGAGGCCTCTACCTTTGTGAGTTTCCTTAACCAAGGAGTAGAATGTTCATGAAGTTTCCTGAGAAAAAGTGAAGATTTCTTGGAACTGAGGTGCCACCCATTTTTACACCAAATATGGTTGTTTCTGGAACTGTCATGGTGCTGATGGGTGTGTGATTTGGTACGCTGATGAGCATATATTGAGGTCCTAGGTGAAACCTAGGTCAAATCCAGTGCTATGTTGGCTCCTGTCAGTCTTAGCCAGCTTGGACCACATCCTGTTTTTCAGGGTTTTTTATCGGCCCCTAGCCTATGCTACTCTTTCAACAGTTTCCTTTGTGCTAGTTTTGTGAAACTGCTGCCTGGAATTTTCTATTCTCCTGTAGGCACTCTATATTATTCCTGTCTGACACAACAGTGTGGTGTTTGTGACTTGTCTGTATCAGAGCAGGGCAGTGACAGAAATCCCCCTTGCAAACTCTAGTTCCACTCTAGAACCATAGGTGTTCTATTCTGGAAACGATGTCCTAGGAGTTGAATACAGGTGGTCAAGACCAGCTTTGGGCTAGTATTTTCTGATGCATGAACTTCTGTGTGAATGGGATATAATTGCCTCTGTCACTGAATGAGTAGGGTTAAGGTTCAGAAAAGAGATGCTGCATTTTTCTCTAATCTTTTTAAGTTTCATTTAATTTTTTAATTTTTTTTTTTTTTTTTTAGACAAGGTCTCACTCTGCTACTCAGGCTGGAGTGCAGGGGAGTGATTACTGCTCACTGCAGCCTCAACCTCCAGGTCTCAAGCGATCCTTTCACCTCAGCTTCCCAAAGTGCTGGGATTACAGGTGTTAGCCACCACACCCAGCCATTTTTCTCTAATCTTGCAGGAGGCAAAAAAAGGTATTATACTAGAAGTTATGCTGTGCCTCCTTTTGAACTAGGGAAAAAAACAAACAGACAAAAAACCACATTCATTTGAGAGGTACATTACCTCTGAGAGAAATAAACTCTGGTCGTCTCTTCTGGACAAACTGCTTTGATTTTCAAGCATAAACCTCAGAAGCATTTTGGGCAGAAGGTTACCTTTTGTCAGTATCTGCATTAGGCGAGCTTGGAGGTAAATCTTCACACACTGCTTATTACATCCATGGTAACTTCCTTTATAAATGATAGCTTCTTAGACTCATCTTTTAAAAGTTAATATTTTCCTGCATTAAAACAAATGCTCTTTTCTTCCAAACATCTCAGATGGCTGTTCACCATTTCTCAAAAGTAGTTTTAATTGTACAGCATGATACATGAACATGCTAATCCTTTTAAAAGTAAACACCTACCAAAACCCTGCAAAAATATGTAAGAATCTCTCTTTACATACCTGTCTCCAAAACCCTCATCCATTTCTAGAGATAATTCTTACCTATCATTTCTTAACTTTTCTTTCCAAACGTTACAAATGTACACGTGCATATACGATTTTCAACATCTTAGTTACATCTTACATATTTTTCCATATCAGTTCACGCAGCAATGCATCATTCTGTTTAACAGGTACACTTTTATTGTATCAAAATATATCAGAATTTAGTAAGCACTCCTCTATTGATGACATTTAGGTTATTAGTCAGTTTCTTACTGTGATAAACAATTCTGCAAAGAATCGACATCTTTGTGAACAGAGATACACATTTCTCAAGATGGATGTTAAGAAAAATATTTTGGGATGTGAAAGGGTATTGCACATCTTAAATTTTGACAGAAACTACCAAACTCCCCCCAACACTCAGTACCGGCTTGGACTCCCGTGTTAAATTTACCTGTCCCCGCCAATCACAGATGTTGTCAACTTTTTAAAGATGTTTTGTCAATTTGATGTGCAAAAGTTGGTATTTTCACTTGCTCTACCCTGACTGTTAAGGTGGTTGAGAATGTTTTTGTATGTTGCTTGTGATGCTCTATACCTTAGTAGGTTTTTAACAGGGTTTTAAACATTTTCATGAATAGGACTATTTCAGAAATGCCACTTCTCAAGGGTTGCCATGCAGCTGGCACTTAAAGTATGCCTTCATTTGTTAGTATTGGTAGGTAATAAATACTTAAATACCTGTTGGCAAAGTGCCCCAACCCAAATTCACTTCCCTCTATTCCAAGTCTCATTACCCCCACTTCTCCCTCTACCTCTCTGACCTGGGACCTCCCTAGGAGGCAGCAATTAAGAGGTTAATATGTAGCATCACAGGGGGAACCGGAATCTTCAACAGATGCTGCTCTAATGCAGCTTCAGCCTCTATTCAGATAGTTTGGCATATCGAAATACCATTTAAAAACTATTTCGACAATCCCCTCCCCGACTCTCAATCAAATGTATTCAATCTATGTTTGATATAAGTCCGTGGTGTCTGGGAGATTCACAGTAACATACTGCTGGTTTGCTTCTTGAACTGGTCACTGCTTTGTTTGTCAATTTTCCAGGATTATGCTTACATAATTTCCTTTTGACTTTAGCCTCCACACCATAATCCCAGAGGGCACACTGGGGGAATAAGATGACCCTTATGTAACTTGTTACGTAAGAGTCCAGAGAAGCTGGGTCTCACTTCAGTGTCTGCACAGTTTTCTAAGAAAGTTCATTTTGACAGAGTTTTCTGTTGTCTCTTTCAATCAATGAATTCTTTAAAAGAGCATTCCCTTTACTTCTGAAATGCCAAAGAGGAGTGGGGGACTAGGACAATACTGATTGCTACTTTGTAGCTGGCACTAATTGCATCTAATTTATGCTGCAATCTTCTTCCTTTGTATGGATAAGGAAACTGAGGCTCTGGGGGCCTAAGTGAGTTGCTGAGGATCATACGTCTAGAAAGGGGTAGAAGTGGGCTTTAAAGCCAGACACCGGTTCTTCCTACGGAATGTCTGTGTGATTCAGAATTGTGCAGGACAGCTCTGTTTCATTTCCCATTCTTTTGAAGTGATCAGTGTTGTCCACTGACTATACTAAAGCAGATAGGGAGCTCAGACCATTCCAAGGACTTCAAGTCCCCTTGGAGGCAAGACTACAGAGAGCTCTTTCATCTCTGTGCCAGGGATGCCCTGTCCTGGCTCCAGCTGTGCCCAGATGGACTAGAGCCCTTTGTGACCCATATTTTGGATTCTTTCCTGTCACCCTTTGCCCTTTACCTCTGGCTTGGCACTGAGTTAAGGCAGACACCAAATGAACAAGTCTCGTGTAATGTGTTTGCCTGGCACGAGCTGGGTCCCGTTGCTGCTCTTCTCTGCTCAGAGAAGTGACACGTGAGCAGAGAGCTCATGTCAGTGTCTCTGCATGGCTGATATTACAAAGCCTCAAGGACAAAAGCTTAATAAGAAAGCCTGAGGAAATGGGGTTTTAGTCATTTGAATTTTAGGGTCATTGAGGGTTGAAACCAAGAGGGCTTTGTCGTTAAATATATTTCAGATAATTCCCTCTTACTTTTAATCCTGACATTGAAAAAGCAATAAATGCACATGGGAAATCATTTAAGCAGTGCTAAGGAGAATGCAATGATCAGTGAGTTACCCTCTCATTTGAGATACCCATTTACTCAGTTCTCCCTAGAGGCTACCACTCTCAGCAGTTTCCTATGATCTTTCCAGAAATATTACTTATAATCTCTGTATATACAATTATACGTGTATATTTTTATGCTTGTCAATCTTCTGTCTATCCAATACCCATCCCTCCATCTATCCATCTGTCCATCCAACTTATGCTGAACTTTCATAGTTGGAAATCATCAAAAAATATTTGAATTTATTCTCTCATTTGATGTGGTGTGTTGAGCCAGTGTACCTCTGACGGAGGGTGCTGTGAGTCACCAGGATGCCTATCTGAGACCCAGTCCTCATTATAAGGTCCTCCAGCTGGTAAAATGTAAGATGAAGCCACACACTAACCAAAGAGCTCCCTGAGAGATTTCATTTCCATACCCTGCACTGCATGTTTCCTTCTGGAGTGAATCCCCTTCAAAACACAATATAAGAAGATGCCCTGCGGAATGGATAGTTCCAGTTAGGTTTGATTTTATGAAATCCCTTCTTCAGCAAAATCTGTCCTAACTTACTCCTTGACACAGAAGCGCCCTGACCCACAATCTTGCTCACCACATTGAGACTCCCTGATTACGTGTTTCTTACTGAATGACTAAATATCCCAAAGGAGGGAGGTCAACTCCCTCTCCAGCAAAAATTTTTCCCAGTTAAATGGCAAGAATGAAGAGCTGAAAAATGGCTATGACATCACTCTTGATCATAACTTCCCTCAAATTACTGCCTGAGAAGCCAGTACTCTACTGGGTCTTGGCATGGGGCAGTCACAAGTAGAAAATGGGATGATCCCCAAAGAATTGCCCTTTAGAGAGCAGTTCAAAGACAGGAAAATCACTTGTTGGTTCTGTTCTTGATTCTAGCCAGATCTAGAGAGCTCTAGATGCTGACCCTTTCATGTTGAAAATGTCAGTGGAGACCTGGGTCCTAGCCTCTGCCAGTTACTAGTTATGTGATCTTGAGCAGGTTTGTCTTAGTGGGTAAAGTAATTATGTCTGTTTCAAAGGATTGCTTTGTTTTAGTTGCAAGTGATGGAAGCCAAACTTAGTCTGTCTTAAGTGAACAAGAGAATGTATTAGCTTATTAACCAAAGAGTCTAGAAATAACTTGAGGCATATCTGGATCTAGGAGCTAAAATCTTATTATTAGGACTTACTCTCTTTCCATATCTCTTTGTCTTCAAACACAGGCAGGTCATTCCCTTATAAGCTCCCAGCAGCTTTGGACACATTCTAGCAGGTGAGAAACCTCAGCAAAGAAGAGCTCCTCCTTCCCACTTTTTCTAGCCAAAGTCTTAGGACTACATCTCATTGGACTAACTTGGTCCACGTGTTCACCCACAAATACATGTGATCATAGGGATGGAGTAACCTGATTCGCCAGGCCTGAGATGGGCATGGGTCAGTTTCATCCAAACCACTGGGATGGGATTAAGAAGGGGAAGTGCCCTGAAGACAAGTTGAGAGGATAGAACCAAAAGAGTAATAAGCAGACACTAGGCAGGCAAAAAACAAACAAACAAACAAACAAACAAAAAACAGATTTGCTATGTAGTGCCTAAAAGAAGGAGGTCAACAAGTGTTTTCTCAAAAGGGTCAGATAAATATCTTAGGGTTTCTGTTGCAATTACTCAACTCTACTCTTGCAGTGAAAAAGCAACCATAGACAATAGGTAAACAGTAGGCTTCAGTATGTTCTAATAAAACCTTGTTTATAAAAATAGGCTGTGGGCTGGATTTAGACCATGGCTA
Source organism: Callithrix jacchus (assembly GCF_049354715.1). Lineage (NCBI taxonomy): Eukaryota > Metazoa > Chordata > Mammalia > Primates > Cebidae > Callithrix > Callithrix jacchus. The sequence goes on along the minus strand of NC_133511.1, from coordinate 100,685,858 downwards.
CAGTTTGCCAGCTCCTGGTCTATGCAATCTTCTGGTCCCACATGTTCCAGAGACCTCAACAAATAAGATCTGGCACATGCAAAGCACTTAACAAATGTTGGCTATTCTTATATTGTTATTACTGATGCTAGAATAAGGATAATAACAATGATACTATTGATGGTAATTATAATGCTAATTAGATAATGAAATGACGGATTATGAGTCATAAGTCGGCAGTGTATTCCAGAATTGTTTTTACACCGTTGGAGGAGCTTCCCCTCCACATACTCAGACAGCTGGAAGGCAGTGCAGTGGCATCCAACTCAAGCATCTCATTTTATAGATGGGTGTTAGGCTCAGAAAAGAGGCAGCACACGCACCGATTCACACAGCAAGCTGAGGCAGTTTTGCAGTTTCCAGCTTTTGCTGCAAAGCTGTTTCTTCTGCAGCCTTGAAGGACTCTGCCCTATAGGTAAAGTCTATGGTACACCCATGATATGTTATACCATGGTACTTCTAGTACTTTTGAACATGCAGGTGTAGTTAGATAGATATTCCTTGAGTTTCAGATCCATACTGAGTAGTTTGTTGATAGTGTTGGTAAGATTCCTGAGCTGGTGGAAAGAACTCATTTGAGACTAGCATGTATTACATGACTCATGAGAACTCCCTGCTGCTGAGATGATTCAGATGTCTGTTTCACACAAAGATTACCAAACGCCTCTCGCCATGTTTGAAAACAATGAATAGTTACTCACTGCCTTTCTGACTACCCTCTTTGTCACTATTTCGATTGGCTTAGCATGCTGGCAGCCATTTAAACAGCTAGTCTTCAGTTTGGCTGCATGTTGGAAGGAGGAGTCTCCTCTAATCCCCCATCATGTGGATACAGAGAGGCCTGTGGCTACTGTTCTCTATATTCAATGTAGACCCATTCACAAAATTCTTCATGATTCTGGCAAAACCCTCCCTGGATTTGGGTTAACCAGCAGCTCTACAGTAATTCAGGAGGTGGATATTTTACAACCACAACTCTTTAGCTCTTATTTTCCCCAAAATTTATTTCCAGCTTTCATTACTCTCGGTCATTTACATAAATCAATGCAATGAAATATTTTTCTTGAGTTAAAAAAAGTGATAGAATCTCTGGTCCCAAGTACTACAGAGACTTCAGTAAACTGAATGGAAAATTTGGGATTTGATTTACTATCCTTCTAAGCCAAGGGTCAGCAAACTTTTTTCTGTAGAGGGCCAGAGAGCAAATATTTTAGGCTTTATAGGCCATATGGTGAGCTATGAGATACTGACCCCTACTGTGAGTGCTAGTAAGTTATAAATGTAAAATTGAAGAATGGAGTATTTGAATTGACTGCCTAGTTACTTGAGCATAGTCATACAAACTAGGGGCTTGGAGTTGGACCAATGTAGGTGTAGCTATGTGATTCTGCAGCTTACGAGGTGATTTTAGGCACATTGGTGGTCTTAGTTCCTTGTCTGTAAAATAAGGATAAAATAGCACTCTACCTGTTTCTTCCTGCCTCCTGCTTGCTCATAGAGTTGTTGTTTCAAGGATCAAATAAAGGAAACCACTTATCTTGGAGCTGGTATGTTCCATAAATGTTGAGAGTATAATCAGTACTGTTAATAACACAGCCCATCGGGTGAAAGCAACTGTTCAGAGCATACAGTTAATACACGGATTGGGTCACCCTCAAAGGGATCACATAGAAATCATTGGGAAACCTTTCTTTCTTCTTTGTTTTTAATTTTAATTTTAATTTTAGTTGCGGGGTACATGTGCAGGATGTGCAGGCTTGTTACATAGGTAACCCTGTGCCATAGCGGTTTGTTGCATCTATAAGCCCATCATCTAAGTAGTAAGGCCAGCATGCATTAGCTATTTTTCCTAATGCTCTCCCTCCCCCCACCCCACCCCCTGAGAGACCCAGTGTGTGTTGTTCCCCTCCCTGTGTCCATGTGTTCTCACTGTTCAGTTCCTGCTTGTAAGTGAGAACATGCAGTGTTAGGTTTTCTGTTCCTGTGCTGGTTTGACGAGGATAATGGCTTTCAGCTTCATTCCTGTCTCTCCAAAGGACACAACTCATTCCTTTTTATGTCTGCATAGTATTCCATGGTGTATATGTACCATGTAAGAAACCTTTTTTTAGCATCTTCTGTGGGAGGATATCTGAAGAGACTGAATCAGATTTTTAAAAATTTTATTTAAATTTTTTAATTTATTTAATTTTTTTGAGACTGGGTTATGAGACTGGCTAATTTTTGTGTTTTTGGTAGAGACAGGGTTTCACCCTCTTCTTCAGGTTGGTCTCGAACTCTGGTCTCAAGTGATCCACCTGCCTTGGCCTCCCAAAGTGCTGGGATTATAGGCATGAGCCACCACACCCGGGTGAGACGGGATCAGATTTTGCTTTGCATTGTTGTGAGGACCCTGGTAATATCCCATGATAGTCTGCCTTCCTTTCTTCAAAAATGAAGCCTCGTGTTCTTCAAAGGAAAATCTCAAATCAAACATCCTTTCCTGAACATTTCCTTCAGCTGTATAGTTAAGCTAAATGGCACGCCCAGGGTCCAGATCATCAATGCAGCCTGAGAACCAGTGGTGAGGAGTGATTACAGGCCAGAGGAGCACTGGGACCTCTGCTCATTTGTTCCCAGTGACTTCATCACAGCTGCCCTTGCTTGTGCAACTGCTGTTGCTATGGCTGAAGTTTGAAAAGACTTAGCCTGAAGCTGCCTATATAGCCAATATCTTGGGGAAAATATAGCTTTTGATAAGTACGTTTCATGGGTATTTGTGAAGAATTAGCAGCTATGAGGTTGAGGCTGGGTATGTTGATGATACTGGAGAAGGAGAAGTTTGCTTGAGAGTGGCAAAACGAAACAACATGAAACAATACACACATTCCCCCTCCCATCAATGCACGTGCTCTCAACTACTTTGAACAATTGAAGGCTATGTCTGTCTTGCTGTAAATAACAAAATATGGGAGAATGCTATTCTCATCTTAAAGTACCAGGTTTGGCCAAGTGCAGTGGCTCATGCCTGTAATCCTAGCACTTTGAGAGGCTAAGGTGGGCAGATCACTTGAGGTCAGGAGTTCAAGACCAGCCTGGTCAACATGGTGAAACTCCATCTCTACTAAAAATATACAAATTAGCTGGGCATGGTGGCACATGCCTATAGTCCCAGTTACTCAGGAGGCTGAGGCAGGAGAATCGCTGGAACCTGGGAGGCGGAGCCTGCAGTGAGCCAAGATCGTGCCACTGCACTCCAGCCTGGGCAACAGAGTGAAACTCCATCTCAATAAAATAAAATAAAATAAAACCTACCAGGTTCTTGCAACTGCATATTGTAATGAAAAGGGATTGGGTTTGGATGAAGACAGACCAAGGTGTGATTCCCAGCTAATATTCCTAGCTACTTGACAGTGGGTAAGTTACTTAACTTTGCTTTCTCATCTGTAAAATGACTAATAGTCATTTCTCATATTGTACAAATGTCTGTCTTAAGGGATGTTGCAAAACAAAACCAAACCAAACTGCTGTCCAGCCAGACTCTACAAGCTGTGAGTCCAACCCACCAAATCTTCACACCCTGTCCCCCAAAGTGGGCCGGTAAAGAAAAGGCTGAAGTCATGTCTCAGCATTTGAGCAGATACTGAGTCATTACTCTAGAGAGTTCTAATCTTGGAGCTACTGATGATAAGGGGCCATGCAGAGAAGACAGTGAAGGCCTACTCTTCCACCTGTAAACGTCCATTCAGTCATTGGTTATTCTCAAAGCACTGCCTCTGCCTGCTTTCAGGAAGGTGAGATGACGTATCACTTGCTTTTGTTTTTACACCTGTCCCCTGGGAACCTTTGCTCAAAGTTGTAAATTATGTGACATCGTTAGTAACAGCAATTGATTCGCTCTGTTAAATCACTCCCTACCTACTTGTCGCCTGGTGAATACATTTTCATTCCTTTTTTGAAGATTTTACTTAAGCATACGAAGAAAGCTCCCATCTGTACAACGATGGAACCAAAAGGGACAAGGGCTGCTAACTTAATTAGAGCCAGGCAGGTATGCACATGAAATCAGGAAACAGTTTACTTTCCTCTTAACCCTCTTTTCAGAAAGACAGCAATGGAGGCCTGATGATAAATGGTAATTAACACTTGGCATTGGTGTCAAGGAGGCAATAAGGAATGGTGGGGACTGTGGCAGACTGGAAAATCCATGCCTATGTAAAGGACAATCACGTCTCAGTTCTATCTGATTGTTGCCACTCAGGAAGCCAGCTTTCATCATTGTAAGTGGACAAAACCCTTTAGTAACTTTCAATAATAAGATTGAAACAAAGTGGGTTGAAGTTTACTTAAGAAAAGCTTAAATGAGCAGTGACTCATACTTGTAATCTCAGCACTTTGGGTGGCCTCGGCAAGTAGATTACTTCAGGCCTGGAGTTCAAGATCAGCCTGGCCAACAGGGCAAAATCCCATCTTTACTAAAAATACACACACACACACACACACACACACAAATAGCAGCATACTGGGGCATGCCTGTCATCCCAGCTACTTGGGAGGCTGAGGCACGAGAGTTGCTTGAACCCGGGAGGCAGAGGTGTAGTGAGATGAGATTGTGCCATTGCACTCCATCCTGGGCAACAGAGCAAGACACTGTCTCAAGGAAAAAAAAAAAAAGGGAGAGAGAGAAAGAAACACTTGAATGATTAACAATATGTTACTATAAATTAAAGGATTTTAGAATAAATTTCCAACTCTTCATCATTAACATTGTTAAAGTTACTGCTTAGCAAAAAAGAAAAGGAATCCCTACCTTAAAAAGATGAATAACTCCCGGGTTCAGGTGATTCTCCTGCCTCAGCCTCCCCAGTAGCTGGGATTACAGGCATGTACTACCACACCTGGCTAATTTTTGTATTTTTTTTTAGTAGAGATGGGGTTTCAACATCTTAGTCAGTCTGGTCTCAAACTCCTGACCTCAGGTGATCCATCCATCTTGGCCTCCCAAAGTGCTGGGATTACAGGCATGAACCACTGTGCCCCTTTACTGTGCCCGGCCGAAGGTTATGTTATTTGAGTAGCTGAGAAAGACACCTGTTCAGAGAGTAAATATTTGATAAACCGCGTGTGGATGGGGGAATGAGATCACTCCAGGGGGCAGACCTGAGCAATAGCTGGTAGCTGTTTGAAGATCCATCAGGTTTAGCTCAGTGGGCTAAAGAACTTAAGAGTGAGAAATGAAGTAAACAAGAAAGAGGAGAGACACTCTGAAGAGTATGGGGAGGAAGAACAAAGTTGCTTTAACTGAAATTGTATTGTATGTTCTCTGGGTAGTGTGTGATGCAGACTTCTTCCCTTTCTCCCCTTAAAATACAACAGCAATTTCTCCCTAATGGATTGTGGAGTCAGATCTGCTCTCAGATAAAGGACAATGGGCTGAGTGTATGCTCAGGGCAGATGGGGAGATGGTGGGTGGAGGAAGAAAGCACATTTGTCAATGGCAAAAAAGCCTTCCATTTCTGTGTTAACTCAAAGCCCTAGGATATATTTGAGTCCAGAGATCTTATCTGGACTTATCTGCAGGTCTTATTTGACCCCTCTCTCTTAATTTTGTCCTAGCATGTAATTCAATCTACCAGTTTTTGCTGAAGACCTATTAGGTGCCTGACATTGTACATGTCATTATACAGAGGATTCAAGTAAAAACAGGACAGTTCCTTGCTTTGATCATTTAAAAGTCAACCGGCCGGGCGCGGTGGCTCAAGCCTGTAATCCCAGCCCTTTGGGAGGCCAAGGCAGGTGGATCACGAGGTCAAGAGATCGAGACCATCCTGGTCAACATGGTGAAACCCTGTCTCTACTAAAAATACAAAAAATTAGCTGGGCATGGTGGTGCATGCCTGTAATCCCAGTTACTCAGGAGGCTGAGGCAGGAGAATTGCCTGAACTCAGGAGACGGAGGTTGCAGTGAGCCGAGATCGCGCCATTGCACTCCAGCCTGGGTAACAAGAGTGAAACTCCGTCTCAAAAAAAAAAAAAGAGTCAACCAGATAGTCACAATTTAGTCAACAAGTCAGTCATAATTTAAGAGTCAACCAGATAAGTCACTCAGGAAGAAACTATCCTCAATGATAAATTTAAGAGTTTATAAGTTGAGCAGAAACAAGCCTTTCTTCCAAGGCACTTGGGATGAAGACATTTCACCTCAGTTGCTAAAGAATTGAGTGGTGTTAATGACCCAGTAGCCAGCATACCACATCATCACCACTTCCAGGGCTGTTGAAAAGACGTGGTGCTGCTGGAATGACTTCAGGAAGTGCATAAGAATTCAAGTCATGATCACTTGTGGTAATTAGAAGCCCTAGTTGCTTTTGGCAAGGTCACTAAACATTAGTTGGAGCTTCTGGTGGACTTTAGGTTTCCTAATTCTTTCCTTGTGTTTTCTTTGGGCTTCTGTCTAAAGGAGATGCTTGAGCTGAGAAGGTCCTGCCACTCCCTGTCAGAGGCACTTCCCAGTCCATAGAGACTTGGGTCCCCTTAGTACCTCCAAATCACTAGTCTATCAACAATCCTTATTAAGCATCTAACATGGGCAGGGCCCTTGGAAGGGACAGATGTATGGCCCTTCCGTCACAGAGTCTAAGGCCTAATGGGAGAGGCAAACCATATGAATGTGATGAATTGTGCAACTTAAGATCTTAGAGGCACGAAAGTAGATTGGGGGCTCAGGAAAAGATTATTCAAAGAGATAACATCAAAAAGTCAATTAAGATTTCAGGTTCAAATGTGCAAAGTAATATATTTCCCAAACACCATGAACTGCATCTGTGTATGGAAGAGGTGGGACGGGAATGGATAATGCAAGAGGGTGTATTGGACCTGTAGACTGTAATGCCACATCAGCACAAAGCCCTGTGAACCAGTCTGTCTCCATAGGCTACCAGAGTTGAGAATTGCATGTTCTTCTTTTAAGAAGAAATTCTCCTGGGGAGAACATTACCCTTCAGGGGTGACTGGATGGCTCAGTTTATCACTTGTAAATTTAGCAGATCAAACTGGTTGAGAAGAGACTGGGCAGTCAGCAAACTGAGCGGACTGGTGGGATCAGCAGGGACTGGATGTTTAGTTCACATTCGATAGCCACAAATTTAGCAGCTCATTAGAAGGAACCAAAGTAAAGAGCTGCACAAGTCCTCTGGGAGGCCTTGAAATGCTTCCATGGGCGATGGAAGCCGTTTAGAGGCATGGTGTTGCTGAGCCTTGTAAACACATGATTGGCTAAGGAAGAAAGATGTTACTTTAGTCTGCATTTCTCTAGGGCAGGAGGAAGTGAAGAAGGGAGGAGCAAAACACTTCAGCTTTCGTCTCAGGAAGGGAGGCTGAGAAGTGGTATCTGGCTGAGCATGCTGCTTCTCTGAGCCCATTTCCATGGATAGGAAACTCTCCCTGTCTATCACCTTCTGCTGAGGCTTGTTGTAAACAACAAATGAGATAGTATAGAAAACACTTAGCAAAAGATCTGCTACTACATTAGTTTCCCATTGTTGCAGTAACAAATGATCACAAATCAAGAGGCTTAAAACAAGGCAACTTATTATCGGATAGTTCTAGAGGCCAGAAGTCTGAGTTGGGTCTCACTGGGCTAAAATCAAGGTATCCACAGGGCATTCCTTTCTGGAGACTCAGAGGAGGAGTCTGTGTCCTTGCCTTTGCCAGTTTCTAGAAGCTTCTCACATGCCTTGGCTCATGGCCCTTTCCTTTATCTTTAAAGCCAGAAACATTGGGCTGTGTCTTTGTCATGCTGCCATCCTTTCTTTCCTGCCTCCCTCTTTCATGCATAAGAACCCCTAGGATTATACTGGTCCCACGTGGAAAATCCAGGTGCGTCTCCCTATCTTGAAGTCAGCTGATTAGCAGCCTTCATTGCATCTGCAGCCTTAGAGCTCCTTTGCCGTGTAACCTGACACATCCACAGGTTTTGGGGATTAGGACATGGGCATTTGTGGGGGCAATACTCTACCTATCACTGGCACAGAATAAAAGTCAATAAATGGTTCTATTCATTACCAGTACTCCCTACTACCTTCTTTCTCTACTGTGAAGTTACCTATGCCCTTCAGTTTTTCAAAGGCAGTGCTGAAGCCTCAGCTCTGGTAGGGTCTGACATGCTAGAGGGTGAGAGTGAGAAAGGAGGTCTTTGATGGGCTTAGGGGAGTGGGGAAGTGGCCAGCCCTTACCTGGAAGGTTGTGTGCAGGTCTACGAGGCACATGCAAGTAAATGGCTTGGGGTGCTCTAAGCAGGATGGTGACAGACTTGGAGAAAAGAAAATCCTGAGCAGAAACGTCATAGGCCTCAAAGGTTGGTCGATGGAGAAGGGATTCAGCTTCATTTTCTGTAAGTGTCATGATTAAGTGTGTGCACCTTGTTCAGGCCGTGCAGGGTTGCCATCCCAGTTCATCTACTCACCAACTGCCTGACGTGGAGCACATGTCCTCTTTTCTCTGACCTCCAGTTTTTCATCTATAAAGAAGTGAAACCCTGTCTTTGCTAAAAATACAAAAAGTTAGCTGGACATGGTGGTGCATGCCTGTAGTCCCAGCTACTTGGGAGTCTGAGGTAGGAGAATCGCTTGAATTCAGGAGGCAGAGGAGGTTGTGGTGAGCCGAAATCACACCACTGCACTCTAGCCTGGGCAACAGAGCAAGACTCTGTCTCCAAAAAAAAAAAAAAAAGCAGCTATCTTGTGAGAGTGTTGTGGGGAGTCAATGAAATACACATGTAAAGCATCCAGAACATTGTCTGACGGTAGCTGTTATTATTAAGTAGCTCTACAAGGTAGAAAAATAACTGGGTAAAGGCTACAGGGAAACAGATATAGGCTCACCATAAAAGAAGGACTTCCTACTAGTCAGAGCTATCCAACGGTAGGATGATTAGAGTAGAAGTGATGAGCTGCCCTGTACTGCCCCTGTTCCGGCGTTGACCAGACATCAGTATGTGGGTTGGTTGCAGCAGTGTCACCAGGGTGCTTTTGCAAAAGTTCAGAGGTCTAGTCCCCATCCAGACATGCTAAATTGGAATATTCAGGGATGGGGCTTGGACATCTGTTTTGTGTTCTGTTTTATTTGTTTTTGTTTAATATACCGTTTTTTAAAGAGTAGTTTTAGGTTTACAGCAAAATTGAGTGGAAAATACAGGGAGTTCCCATATGCCCCAGTTCACATTCAGGTGCAGCCTCCCCACTGTCAACATGCCCCACCAGAGTGGTACCTTTATCACAACCGATGAACTTACACTGACACCTCGTTATCATACAGAGTGCTTAATTTACATTAGGGTTGGCTCTTGGTGTTGTATGTTCCGTGGGTTTGGACAAATGTATGCTGACGTGTATTTACCATTATAGTAGAAAATACCATACAAAGTATTTTCATTGCCTTAAAAAAAAAGTCCTCTACGCTTCACCTATTCATCACCATGCCCCTCCATAGTTTTGCCTTTTCTAGAATGTCATATTGTTGGAATCATACAGTATATAGCCTTTTCAGATTGGCTTCTTCCACTTGACACTATACATTTATTTTTCCTCCATGTCTTTTTGTGGATGGACAGTTCATTTCTTTTCAGTGAGGAATAATATTGCATTGTCTACATGTACCATGGTTTATCCATTTGCCTACTGATGTATATCTTAGTTGCTTCCAAGTTTTGGAAATTATAAATAAAGCTGCTATAAATATCCATGTGCAGGTTTTTGTGTGGACATAAGCTTTGGAGATCTGTATTTTTAACAAGTGGTCCAGAGACAGATTTGGGGCCACTAGACCAGAAAATCATTTGTCTAGAGACTGAGAGGGGACAGAAAGCCTCTCTAGTCCAGAAATTCTAGGGTTCCATGACTGTTGCATGTAGCTCTTGGATCAAACTCTGGCTTGGACTAGGTGTTAACTCTCTTCTCTCTGGAGTGCTCCCCATCCCCTGACAGGAAAATCACTCTTTTGGTCAAACGTTCAGTGCCAGTGTCTATTGCTAGCATGAAATTGCCTAATATAATGAACGAGTTTTCTCAGGCTGGAGGGAGAGTGTGCTGACCAGTTCTTCCAAGTCCAGGACTGACAGGGTTCAAATTCTAGCTCTACCATCCCTTACCTTTGTGACATTGAGCAAGTAACTTAACCATTCGATGACTTTGTTTTTCCTTCAGTAAAGGTTGCTTATAATAGTACTCATCTCCTGAGGTTATTGTGAGACTTCTTGTGTATAAATTAAATTCATACACAAGAAGACTTGGAAAAATACCGAGTATGAAGTCAGTTTTGAGTAAATGTTAGCTGCTGTCATCATTACTGTCATTATCATTATTCTTATTACCAGTTACCGGACATTAGGGTCCCTCTGACATTAGGGAGTCCTTCCTGGTGAAGGACCAGAGTTGGAGTGAACCCTTGAGGTTATTTTACAGCAGCAGGTGCTGGCTGAGTCAGTGGGAATAGGATGGTTCCTGTGTGCCCCGGTTGGCTGAAGGGAGGAGTCAGTTGAGCGGATGCCATTTTCTCATGATGGTACATCTGGGGCCATGGCGCCAGCAGCATGGATTGTCCAAGGCAGACAATAAGGCCATAGCTTCCCAGAGCTCACTCTGCCTTTTCTGTCATTTAGCAGCACCTCCCGTCTCTATCTTCCCTCTCCACGTGCTAGAATGCAAGTCATGTAAGTAGCTACCTAGTGCTTTGGTATAGATGGTAGTTCTAATGTGTCCATTGCTCTGCAAACACCCCTAGAAAGGGTATGCCCATAAAACACTGGACTCAAAGACAAAGGACAGCACAGGGTTAACTCTGTTGCTTCTAAGCTTCGTGAGCTTGAGCAAGTTTCAGAATCTTCTGGAGCTTCAGTCTTTTCATTTCTAAGACAGAATAATCCTTCCTTCTCAGGGATGTCATTAACTCTTAATGAATGCAAAAATGCTTTTTAAACCACACAAATGATATTATCACCTTATTTGTTGGAAAGTTAAACTGATGAAATGTTGGTTATTGTCTACGATTAAAAGATGAACAGAAGGAGAAGAACCTGCTTGGGTTTCTGTTATGGAAGACGAGAAAGGAACTGTGTGAGAGTTCTTTGCTGTTATGGGCATGAAGGAGATGTTTACATGTTGCCAAAGTACAAGGTGCTTTTTGGGCAAAATTAGTACCTGTTCTTTTGCTGGCAAATCCACCAGTATGGGAATCCGCCATTTAGGACCAAAGACAGATGCACTAAATGTATTTACTGCTAACACCGTAATTAAGTTTGCCGCTTTTTCAACTTTTAACTCAAGTATAACACTCAGACAAAAAGAGCACACAAATCTTACATGATAACAGTGATTAATTGTCGCAAGCTAAACACATATGTGAAACAAGCATCTGGATTTAAAAAGAAGATAAAATTGCTAGCATTCAAGAAACCCTGTGGAGTCTTCAGAATTTCAAACACAGTTGACTTCAAGACTGATCCCGGCAATGACATGCAGTTGGCAAAGTTTATGTCATTTATGTTTTGACATCTCTTTTTGTTTGGCTTCTGGATATGGTTCTGGCCAGTACCTATATTAAGAGTTTCCTCCGGACAGTTCTATTTTAGGGAAGGATTGAGAATCTCCTTTACACTAAGGTGTCAGTGAATGGGTTGTTTTTTCCATAGGTTTCTGGCTTAAATCTAGGTCCTTGGGTGGAATCCAAAGGGACAGGCCTCTCAAGGAGGAAATTTGGGTCTCTGGGAGCCAAAAGTGGGTGATTTTGAAGGTCTCCAGGGAATCTTAAACATCATCTCACAAAAGCATTGTGTGGCATTTTGAATGCCTGCCATGGTAAATCTTGCTATTTGCAGGGTGGTGATAGTGACTTACCTTCTTGCTTGGGATTGATGCTACATTGTGTGGTTGGCTGCTCAGTCTAGAAGGGAGACAAAAGAGACAGACTGTGCTGAAGAAAAGCAATTGTAAGGTGTGATCAAAAGACCCAGAAATTCTGGCTAAGGTATACAGCACCTCACCTAGTTTCTGCCTAGTGCCTGAAGGCGCTGCAGCTAAGTAAGCCACCTCTTAGTCAGCATTCCCGTCACTCCTGTCTGGGAGACTGCTTGGAAAGGCTCAGTTTGGGAAGCTTCAGAGGCTAGAAGAAACTCCCAGGCCTGAGGGCCAAATCTGGAGCTCTTTTAATCTCAAGATCAGGGTTCCAGTGACGCTTGGAAGGAGAATGAGTACTCATGCTATACGGCAGAAGGACCACATTTTGGAAGGTCCAGATTTAGAGATGTTGATGCTTGGTAGTTGGGTTCTAAGAGATCCTTCAGGGACCGGTGCATCTCCCCAGGTCCTCATCAATTTCCCCAAAGGCCTTGTTGGGTGAACCTCAAATGGTTTCTGGTTCCTTCTTCCCTCAAGACTGCTGGGAGCACTGAGGCCGCCATACCTTGGTCAGGGCAGCTGGATCGCAACCACCAGCAGAAACGAGCCAGCCCTGTTGTGGTGCTGACCTGCCCATTTCTGCTGTGCACTAGCTTCCCAATGCAGGTGTTCCCTGCTTCTTACAGGATGGAGCTTCACCACTTGAAGCCATTTCTGATTTTCCTTCTCTAATTTCTCTCCTCTTCCCAGATTTGTTAGGCTTCTGGACCACTAGCCTCTAGAACAGTGTCACAAAGAACCTGTGACTAGAGCATATTTTAACCTAATCATCCATTCATTCATTCCTTTATGCAGCACACACTAAGTGAGCATCTACTATGTGCTAGGAGGATGCAAGGCATGGTAGAGATAGAGTCAAATGAGACACAGTTTGTCCTCAAAACGTTTATGTTCTAGTGGGGAAAACATACAAGTAAACTGTGAAAAATACCTTGAGAGCACAGGTGACATGTATCTACAAACTTGGGAATCATCAAAGGCTTCCTGAGGGAAGTCATGCCTGAGTTACTTGGAAGGAGTAGAAGTCAGTCCAAGAAGGCTGGGTTAGAGGGTGGGTGGAGGATGTTTTAGCTAGTGGAGAGTTTGCTTCAAGGCAAGGCTGCCTTATTCATCTGGAAAGGGGTCAAGTTACCCCTGGCTCAAAACCCAGAGTGCACACCATGTGAATCCTCCTCGGCTTACTGAAGTTGTGTGAAGTTTTCAAACGTGTTTTCATGTTGTTTCATGAACCAGAGGCGGGTAGCCATTACTTCAGAATTGACAGGCCTTTGGGGACTGGGCTGGCCAATGTGTTCCTGGGCCATGGCATAATCTTTATTTTTAGAAGAGGTTCCCAATTTGGGATGATCAAACACCCAACCTCAGTCTCTCACTGGGCCCTGGAGGCTCATTGTGCCTTGGTGTCTTATTTTTGTTTGGGGTGGTGAGTCTATCTGGAAATGAGCAAATTTGTTGGGTCAAAGCTGGCTTAAGTCTCTGCCTAGGGAAGGATTTCACTGAAGTCAGAGGCCGTATCCTTAAGGTTGTACTCCTGATGTTCTTTGAGAGGTTATCCAGTCATTCCGTTATAGTGGGGATGATGACAGTGGGACCTTCCCAGGCTCCCACCCACTCTGAATCCTCTGGGACTTTCTATCTATAAAAAGCACAAGCACGAATATATTGGCAAGGATATTTACTAAAACTCAACCATAAGTAAACTCTCTTAATGGTCATTTTGCATCATTTGAGGGATTTCAGACAAAGAAAGGATATTAAAATTGATTATCTACTTCATATTACTTTGTTGGCGCTTTCATAGATAGTATCTCACTGGAGTTCTATAATGGCCCAATGAGTTGCGTGGTTTGTCCAAAGGGCTAAATGTCTTATCTCAGTCACCACCAGAAAAGGGACATGTTAACCAAGAATCAATGGTCACGTAATTATGTAAATGCATTCCACCAAGTTGCCTTCTGGACAGTTACTAATCAGAGCTGGTATTTTAACATCTGTTTCCAAGCCAAACAAATACAATTTTTTTCATCCCTTGAAAACTGTCTCCTGCTACTTTGTCTTTGCAGCTTGTGTGAGGACACCTGAAGGCTCGGCGGGCTGTATACCTGCCATTCGTGGCATTAGCTGGCTTGGGCCACTGGGCCTAGGAAGTGATATGGAAGAAATGACTCTTCTCCTTCAATTTCTTGTTTTATCTTTTATGAGTGCCACCTCACCAGTTCCACGGAAGTTGACTGTGCCTGGTGTAGGTGGTCTCTCAGTGATGTAGTGGTGAGTTTGGCACTTGGCTGGTCCCAATGCCAGTTTACCTGTTTGTGTTCCAAAGGCATTGAGCTGCCCATCTTAGACATCTAGACTGAGAATGGGTGAAGGATGGATAAGGAATTAGAAGATGCTCATGTCTGAATTGTGTACTGAATTTGACCCCAAACTCAGCTTTATTGTCCCTAGAAAAACGTGCTTCCATAGCAGAGATAGTAAAGGTTAAAATGGACACAAAGACATAAAGAAATGGTTGTTGTTATGGTTGCTGTTGGTTTCTCTCTCATCTCTGCCTTTCCCTAGCTGTTTCTCTAGCTGTTGTGGTACAGCTACTGGGCTGTCTCAAGGTGAATGAAAAAACTTGTCTTCATAGTCAGCTCTAAGCTTATTCCATCCTGGATACCTAGAATGGAACCCACATCTTTGGAACTGAGTGCCATTACTCTCCTTTTCCCCACCTGGACAATTAGAGAATCACAGAATTTTAGAATGTTAAAGAATTTCTAATTCAACCCTCCCATTTTACAGATTAAGAGAATGGGACCTAAAAAATAAAAATGGGCCAAAATTGATAGTTAAACCTTATTGATATCTTACATTAAGAATGTGTTTTTACCACTTCATAGCAGTTTATCCTACTGTCTGTTGACCATGGAAGGTAATGTTACATCCATTTTATCCTCAGATTTTTCCTCTGACACACCCATTTAGCAGCAGCCCTGAAATTAGAACACAGACTTCCTGACTTCCAGTGCTATCCTGGCCCAATCCCATCATGATTCAGGATAGGAGAAAACTGTATTCTTTAGCCAGCCCCTCGGATGTACTCGATGAAGCTATAGTAAAGAGATTTGTGAAGTCTGGAGTGCCTCACCAGCAGAACCAGAAAGGAATTTTGTGATTTAGCAAATGGACACTCTGAAGACACAATGAACAGAAGAAGGGACTGAGGGAGACGTTGGTGGCTGTGACCCTTTAAGTTTCATTTGCAGGATCTGTAACAACACAGTATCTGTCAGAGAGAGACTGACGTTGTGGTCGGTAAGCATCCTTCACACAGTTACACTAGGTCTTTTAGGATCTAGGAAGGGTGGAGGGACTTGCAGGCTGTTGGAAATGCCAGGAAGTCTTAGAGTTTCAGGCCGTTTTACAGCAGGGGTGGCATTCTTCAGGGAGCTGGGGGAAACCCTGGATGTGGGACAATCAAAGCTGAAATCTCTGCCTCTGCTTCCTGGTGCTTGAGCTGACACCACTGGTATTTCCAGCATTCTTTTCAAATACACCAACTGTCTTAGGAGAGGTTAGATGTCAGCAGTGGAAGAACAGATGAGTGAAGCCCATTGCAGATCTCACATCTTCCAGGAGAAACACACCAGTTGCTTTTAGGCTCCCTGGGGAATGTTCTGTTGCCACCTCATCGAATCGGTAAAGGTGGAAAAAAGAATGTGGTGCCAGCTAAGGTGACACTGAAGTGTGCAGCAGGAAATCTGAATCTAACATCACATCTAATGAGCCTGTTATTAGAGGCTCTTGGCAAAGCAAAGGAAATCGAATGCTAATGAAAAGCAGGTTCTGAGAATAATTTAAAACTTAGCGTTAGCCCCATTACATGTTCCCTTCTGAGTCACAGAGGATGATTTGCACAATAAGCTGAGCTTGCCTTGAAAGAGGACTCACGTGGATTTGCATGAGAAAGAACTGGGCAGCGATTGCAAAATTAACAGCTGTTTAAATAATTCAATGGAGAGGCTAAGACTGAAGGAAATTATGGGCTCATTGTTAAAAGTTTTTAATTATCCCAACAGCTGTCCCATCATGTGGCCTTACTTTGTTGGGCAGTGGAGGCCACTTGAGTTGGCACACTGAAATTTCCAACATTAAGGCATTGCATCGCTAATGTTCTTCCATGCAGGAGACACTCAAGTAGAAACAGAGATGGTGGGCAGTGTCAGAGAGCATTAGCCGTGATGGATTTGGTGGACCCAAATCCCACCTGGGGTTTATTGCTTTGTTCTGTGTGCAGAGCCACGGGATGTAGGAAGGGAATATTAGTAAGGGGGTAAGTGTGCACACTGGACATGACTCACTGTGTTTATCCAGGGGACTTCCCAGACCAGGTTTAGCACTTTCTATTCATTGCCATGGGAGAAAACCTGCTGGTTTTGACCTTAGGCTTTCCACCTGTATCCAACTCACCTCTTCCTGGTAACCATTTTTCTTAGGGAGAGCTGAGATAGTCATTTAAACTTCATCATATTCACGATGGTGATAGGGCCCAGCATTACTTATTACATATTCATTTGAATCCATGTAAAAATCAACATGTGGACCCCAGGGGGTGCATCTGGGTGGGAGTTTTAGGACTTAGATAATAAGACAAATTTCCAAATTATGTATGTTCCATTTATTTGCTGAGCCCTAGACAAATTGCATAAAATACTTGAGAAGACCCCTCATTTCTTCTAGGTTTCTATTCAAATGTCCCTTCATCACAGACACCTTCCTTGGACATTTGATACAAAATCACACTGCCTCCTCACATACTCTCCTTCTCCTTCACCCTTGATATAGTTTAGCTGTATCCAACATCTCATCTTGAATTGTAGTTCCAGTAATCCCCACATGTCATGGGAGGGACCCAGTGGGATGTAATTTGATCATGGGAGCAGTTACCCTCATGCTGTTCTCGTGATAGTAAGTAAGTTCTCACGAGATCTGATGGTTTCATAAAGGGCTTTTCTCCCTTTCTCTTGGCACTTCTCCTCCTTGCTACCGCCATGTGAAGGACACGTTTGCTTCCTATTCCACCATGATTGTAAGTTTCCTGAGGCTTCCCAAGCCATGCTGACCCGTGAGTCAATTAAACCTCTGTAAATTACACAGTCTTGGGTGGGTCTTTATTAGCAGAGTGAGAACAAACTAATATAAACCCTCTTCTGAGCACTTCTCATCACTTAAAATGTATTTATCTATGTATTTGTTCTCTCACTAAAGTACACACTCCATGATATCAAAGGCTCTTTTTGTTTATTGCGATATTGTTAACATCTACAATAGTATGGGGCCTGTAATATAGGCCCACTAGAAATTTGTGGAATAAATGCAAGAATGGTCAGAATCTGGCTGAAATGGCATGCTGCCAGTCTGTCTGCAGAAAGGCCTTATTCCCAGGGCCAAGCAAGGAGCCCTTTTAGAGCTGCTTTTCAATTTTCAATTTCTCTTGGCAAACATTGATTAAGCACTGAATAGTAGGTGTTAAAAGATCACAATCTTGGCCTCCAGGGCTCATAGGCTGGTGGAGAATGTAAGCATTTAAATTAAATCCATCCTTCAAGCTCTGACTCAGGTCTCAGCCCCTTCTGGGACCCCTTCTTGAATATCCCTTCCTCTTCCCTGAACCTGGGCTAGGCACTGTTCTTATGATTTCCCATAGACTCCTTTGCAAGTTTGCTCATGGCCTGTACATAAAGCAGACAATTACAGTACACTGTGCTTTGTGTTTCCTCTCTGAGTAAAGGCTCTTTAAGAGTAAGGATTGTACCATAGCCATTACTGAGTATAGTGTCTGATTCATAGAGTGCATTCAATAAATACAAGTTATTCCTGTTATTGTCACTGTTACCAGGTGTGTTTGCAATTAGTATTTATATAGCTCTGTGTGTAAACACATTTTTTGTAACTTATATCTTATTCTAAAGATATATAGGCTTAGAAGCAGCTCTATATTATATAATATTCTGTCACGCTATATTCCGTGATAGTTCCCATGTCAGTCTCTCCTTGTGTTCTGGGAGATGTAGTGATTTGTTAGACTAATTAGAATAGTTAGAATTTTTACAAAGAGTTCTAGGGGGACTCTGTGTTTCCAGCTGCAAACCGAGTCCCTGATTGACCTTAGAAATTATTTTCTATGTGCAAACATCAGGAACTCTTACAATTCTTCCATATCTGTTTAATTCAAAGAGGGCAACTCACAGGAATTCTCTCAATAAATATTTGTGGGTTTATAGCATTTTGATACAGCCACTTTGATGTGGCTGTTTTAATTCAGGGCTTCAGGACCTTTTGTTACGGCCTAAAAAACAAACCATTAAAGAGGAAGCAATTTTGTACAACAAAGAAATGTGGGGCACAGGCATCCAATCACGTTGCTGGGTTGGGTGTGTATGCTAACCTAATGTTTGTGTGTTTTCACTTTGACATGGCTGTTTCGATGTCTGACACTTCCATTACATCATATGGATCCTGCCAGAATGTTTGCTTTCAATACTTCCTAGTCTTACTTGAATACTGACCATGTGCCTGCTTCTCATTTCAATGGCAGTAGAGATTCAAATGAAGCAGAAGGCAAGGAGATTAATGATCTCAAGGGGACTGGAGAGTTCTGCCAAGAACTGGCTATGGAAATACATTCACCATTTCAGAACACAAACTACCTGCATTCTTTGCTCAACATTTCCTGGTTTAGAGCTTCAGATGACTGGTTGGAGAAATGTTTGAAAATGGAAAAGGATCCCATCGCAAACATAAAAATATGGTCTATCCATGTTAAAAAGATCATTTTGATCATTTCCCCCTGCTGTGTTGTAAAATGAATTTTCTGTCTGTTTCACTTGGCGATGGGAGGAAATGGTATTCATTGCTCACTGATCAGAAGGGCCCTCAGCCGCCTGCTGTGAGCAGTCATACCCTATTTTCTTTTTCAGACAGTCTGAGTGGTCATTAGTACACACATATGTCAGGAAATCAGAAGTTGCCTCAGAAATTAACTAGATGAGTAGAAAATTAGGCCATTAAGGGGAGACTAAGAGGCTTATATTTTGACTAACATTCTCGTCTGATCATGCAACTTTATTCCTAATTATAAAACATTTTGTTAGCAAGTATATTAAACAGACTGTTATGAAAAAGCAAGTCATTGTATTTGGATTCCAGGTCTTAACTCTGAGACTGGAAGCTACGTTCTTGGTGTCTTTCTGGAATGGCAGGGCAAGTGGGTTAAGCCCCTAAACTAAATGTCATCTCTGTCATGAAGTTGATGGGTGTTATGTGTCTCTTCTTTGTGTACACTGGAGAAAGGTACCATGCTAGCATAATTTTAATTTTTATGAAGTAGGCATCAGGCTTTTCTTTCTACACCCCACACAGCTAGCAAGAGAGAGTCAGGATTTGAAGCCAAGGCCTTCTGACTCCAAAACCTACACTATTCCCGTTATAACCAGTTATTCCAAAACACTGGTCTGCAGCTTGGTGTTGGTTCCAAAGGAAGGTTTCTCCAGTCTGTGACAAGAATGTCTGGATAAGGGCAATACCTCCTTGTAAGCGCTGTCATCTGTTCAGAGACACCTCTCTTTCTAGGTATGAAAGGCTTGTTTTTGTTTTTCTTTTACCAAATGATGGTGATTGTAAATAGCAGCGAAAAAGGTGTCCTAAGATGTCAAAGTGAAAAACTGGCCTCACTGTGGCAATCCCCAGGCTTCTATCCAAAATCTTCTTGGCCTGGGAAATAGCAAAGCTGAGGAAGGAGAAGTACACCCATTACCCTGGTAAGAGCTCCTTTGGGCAGACTCCCAAGATGGCTTAGGTTTACCTGGGGCTTACCCAGAAAAGGGCTGGGCTGCATCCATTGCTGGAGGTGATTAAAATACTCCTTAAAGCCATGCTTCTTGGACTCTAAGTGCTATTAGCTCTCAGCCAGTTTAGCAGTCATGATAATGAAGGTGACCTTTTAAAAGCCACAATAGATTGAATTTTTTTTTTCACTAGGTAAACTATCTTTTCCATATAAGAAGTAAACCCTGGATGATCAGCCTTTGTGATTTTTACATGTCCAGGATGGGGAAGACCTGAGCTTAGAGACATTTGAATGTTGATGTAATTCAGTATGACTCTCCAGAAAAAGTCACCTTTTTGCTGTTGTGACGGAGCCAGACTTATCTGGATGTGGATCTCTATTTCTTTTAGCCTTTGCAGCCTTGTTCAAGACTCACGTAAAGGCTCTGTAACATGGTAACTTCCCTCCCCAAGTTATCGTGGGGGGCAACTCTTTGGAAGTCGCTACCATTGCATGTGGTATTACTTTCCTTTACTGCGAGGATCCACATCAGTTTTCGGTGTGTCCTGAGTCACACTTACTTTTATTTTCCTGCAGGTGGTTCCAGTTTCCAACTGTGCCTGGAGAGGCTTCTACTAGTCAAGCCCCTGCAGCTGTATAGGGGATGTGCCAGTCTCTCTAATCTCTGCCTTCACTTCTGTTTCAGTGCCAACAATATGCCCAAGCAGGTGGAAGTGCGAATGCACGACAGTCACCTCGGCTCGGAGGAACCCAAGCACCGGCACCTGGGCCTGCGCCTGTGCAACAAGCTGGGAAAGAATCTCCTGCTCACCCTGACGGTGTTTGGTAGGTACCTGCACCACCCCACCCCAAGCCCCCTCTTCTCTGGGCGTCTCCAGGCTCTGTGGGGCAGCAGGTCTCAGTGGCCAGCCCTTCCACTAGAAGGGAAGCCACGTGGTTTGTCTAGGGCCCTTTCTGCCCAGACTTCAGTGATAGAATTTTCCTCCTCACCTCCTCTAGCCATTCATTCTCTTTTGGATTCTAGTAGTTCTCAGATTTTATGCAAATAAATATCTTGTGAGAGTGTTGGCATGCAGATTCCTATACGCATGGAGACTTTGTTTTGGACCATCTGAAATGAGGCCCTGCAATCTACATCTTAGCAAACCTTCTGGGTGATTCCAAAGCAGTGGTCCATGGACCACAGTTAGAGAACCACCTGCATCAAGATAAGCACAGGTATTGCACAAAACCCCACTAAAATGGTTCCCAAGGTCTGAGCTTCTCCAGACACATCATTAATTTAGGTAATTTGGGCACATTATCTAATGAGGTCAGTGTGGAAGATGTTTGTTTCAATGCCTTGATCTGCTCCAGCTCTATCTTGCAAGTCCTCCGCCTCTGCTTCAGGCCTCACCCAGATGATGGTTGTTCTCACGCTGTTGACACGATCTTGGTCTTAGGTTTTCCATGAGGGTTTATTGAAAATGGGGCAAGCTGAAGTTTCTTGTAATGGCAACCACACCATTTCCTTTCTCAATCCCTCCCTTGTTCTTCAGCTCTCACTTAGGTTACACAGAGAAGCAATGAAGAATTTGTCCTTCCCACCCGCTCACCCCCAAACACCTACCAGCACCCCTCCATTCCATGGCCTTTCCTTTGAGGCAGTCGTCTTGGTTGCCAGTGGTTCAGGGTCAGGACTGGGAGCTTTCCATAGCTAAGTTTACTTAATAAGAAACCACAGGCATAGTTGGGTTTTCCAAAGGTTACCCACCACATAATCACAACTCATTCATCACAGAACTTGAAGAAGCTGGAGAATATGATTTTCACCTGCAGAAGAAAAAAAAATCAGGCTTGCAGCCACATTGCTCCCTCCACATCCATGAAATTAACATCTTAGCCCACATTCCTGGGACTCCCTTCCTCCCTTATGGCCAGTGGTACTATGACCCAACTTGTGGTTTCTGCAAGGCTCATTCATGTTGGCCACCCATTTGCAGAGATCTAAAATTTTTCTTGTGGAATCTTTCAGTCTGTAAAGAAAAGGTCCCTGCCAGCATCTCTGCCTCAATTGTTTCCTCCAAAATTATGTATTTTAGAGTCCATTCTTGAGCTCCCATAAAAGCAGCAATCTAAAAACTATGTAAAAGGACATAGACATTAAGGACAAGCCTTGAGGGTGAGCCATGGGGAAATTATTGGAAGCCAAAGAAAATAGACAGGAAGAAAAAAAAGTAGAATTCATACTAGGTTGGTCAATTAAATGTTCTTTTTATCTGGCCTCCAGTTACAATGAGAAGACACACATTAAATGCCATCCCATGGGGCCAAGCTTGGGCTGGGCGAGGAAGCAATAATTGTCCTTGTGGGTTATTTCTATGGACAATTTCTGGCTCCAAGTAGACAAATAGCCTCAAATAAGTTGGAGTCAAGTTGCCAGTGTGCACTTTCATAAAGCCTTGAGAAGGTTCTCCTTGATTCTTTGGGTGCTGACTTTTAGAATAGTTGGAGGTACAGAACGTTCTCTCGCTAGTCATCAAAATCAGCTTCACTTATCTACTGTTGTTGTTGTCACATATTATTCATCATCTAATACGGCTAAAGTGTGAGAAAGGTCAATGTTGCTGAAATAAGTGTCTAGAATTGTTAGTCATTTGACAAGGGCAAAAAATAAATCCAGATTCTTTTCCCCTTCCTTTTAGGTGTCATCCTGGGGGCAGTATGTGGAGGGCTTCTTCGCTTGGCATCTCCCATCCACCCTGATGTGGTTATGCTAATAGCCTTCCCAGGGGATATACTCATGAGGATGCTAAAAATGCTCATTCTGCCTCTAATCATCTCCAGCTTAATCACAGGTAAGACCACCTGACTACTGCCTGGCTAACATGGGTCATACTCCAGCTCTGGCTTTTGGATTGACGGTAGAATCTGAATTTGGTAGAGTGAATGTGCTCGTCTCTGTCATTTCATTTCAGAGCTTTGGTTTTCCTGTCTCTGAAATGGGGATAATTAACCCTAAAGAAATAAAAGCTGGCTGGGCGCAGTGGTTCACACCTGTAATCTCAGCACTTTGGGAGGCCGAGGTGGGCAGATCAGCTGAGGTTGGGAGTTAGAGACCAGCCTCACCAACATGGAGAAACCCCGTCTCTACTAAAAGTAAAAAATTAGCCGGGAGAGGTGGTGCATGTGTGTAATCTCAACTACTCAGGAGGCTGAGGCAGGAGAATCACTTGAACCAGGGAGGCGGAGGTTGCAGTGAGCCTAGAACGTGCCATTGCACTCTAGCCTGGGCAATAAAAGTGAAACTCTGTCTCAAAAAAAAGATAAAAAAGAGGCTCACCATCAATTAGTCAATCTATTTGTCTTTCTCTCCAACCAAGAAAAAAGATGAAAAGGAAACACAGCCATACATTACAAGTGATGATACCTCTAGTGATTTATTTTTTAATTTCTACTTTCCTCACTTTTCTAAATTTTGTTCAGTTACTAATAAAAGTAATAAATGGAAAAGGAAACTGTCTACTATTTAACTGGGAATGGAGGAAGGTTGGCATTAAAAGAAAAGGAAATGCTATGTATGAAAGCCCTCTGAGTCTTTCAAAACAAAGGGACTTCTAATATGTGACATCATGTTCACTTATTTTTGACTAAAAGAATTAATGACTTTATTTGAAAGAATTTGTTTCTCCTCTGTGGGCTTATACTAGTAGTTTGCTCCCTACCAAATAATATTGCTCAAACAGTGTATAAATTGGTGCCCTTTGGAGACTCAGCTCTGAGTTAAGGGCAGGAAGATGAGGTCCATATTTGGGTACCAACTAGCTAAGTGATCTGGAGAAGTTCCCCCCTGGACTAGTCACCTCATGAAAGAAGTGGGAGAGGCTCTGGTTACTCCAGGAGATTCAGGGGCTAAGCTGGGTTGTTAGTCACTGGTCAACTGGCATCAGCTGGTTGACCAGTGACTCCAGTGCTCGAAATGCTGGGACTCAGGATCAGGCACTTAGGGGCTAAGTGGGATCTTATCATGCAGAGCTAGATTAAGTGAAAGGATGCATTTACCATGAATACTCCTCCCTAAAACAGAGAAAATGTTCTCTATGCCTGTTAACAGGTCATACATTAGCCAACTTGGTGGGAAAACCTAGCTCCCATCGGCTAGAATTAGACTTTAGGTTGTAAAGAGAAATATGCCATAAATAGGTCAGCTTAATTTGGAGCAACTCATATCACTAACTTCCTCCCCCGTAGCAAAAAGGACTGACCACCAGAAAGGGGTTCAATCTCTCTTTCTGGTAAAAGCAGGAACTGAAACCAGGAAGTGGAGACGTTGAAGAAGCAACTGAAAAAAAAACCCAAGGGAGCTGGAGTTTTTGTGACTTGCTTGGAATTTTCTCTAACCTCCCTAGGTATAGATGAAGTGCCCACCATTAGCAGGGTGCTTCACAGGGTGTTCTCTAATCCCTGCATGAGGCTGAGAAATGTGGATCTTCGCTGTTCACCTCGGAGAAATGAGAGGGCTGGGCGAAATCATTATTCTCAGACTCTTCATGTCAGTTACCACTAATATATTCAAAAGACGTTTTGAGAGTGGCACAGAGCTACCAGTTTTTTAGTTTTCTAAGTGAAGATATTAAAACATGAATAAATAAATGAGTTAAAAACTAGCATGTACCAGCACCATTGCTTCATAAAAGAAAGGAGATGTTAAGACCAAAAACAAAAAAGTGGAAAGAACATCCTCTCAAAATTAAAAATGGGATGTCTTCAACTTTATTTTAACTCATTATTGCAGACTGACAAAAACAGTTGTCACAGACCATTTGTAAATGCTAAACAGGAGGATCTCCAACCCTCCCAGTTCTGTAAAAACTTGAAAATCTCCCTGGATAATAGAATGATAAACTGTGGGATTGACCAAATATTCAGTACAGTTGGCCCTCCATATCTGTGAGTCCCTCATTGCAGATTGAAAATATTTGAGAAAAAAAAACTAATTAAAAAAAATACAAAATAATAAAAATTTAAAAATATAGCATAACAGCTATGTACATAGCATTTACATTGTATTAGCTATTATAAACAATCTAGAGGTGGCTTAAAGTGGACAGGAGGATGTACATAGGTTATATATAAATATTATACCATTTTACATAAGGGACTTGAACACCCTCAGATTTTGGTATCTGTTGGGAGTCCTAGAACCTGTCTCCTCATGGATATGGAGGGAAGACTACAAGAGGACATTTAATCAACCATTAACACATTTGAGTAATATGGGCCAATGTCATAGAAATGTAGACGCAGGTCATTAACACAAGTGTAACAGAATTAATCCTTCTGCATTTCTTTTCAATCCAGGGTTGTCAGGCCTGGACGCTAAGGCTAGTGGCCGCTTGGGCACGAGAGCCATGGTGTATTACATGTCCACAACCATCATCGCCGCAGTGCTGGGGGTCATTCTGGTCTTGGCTATCCATCCAGGGAATCCCAAGCTCAAGAAGCAGCTGGGACCTGGGAAGAAGAACGATGAAGTGTCCAGCCTGGATGCCTTCCTGGACCTTATTCGCAATCTCTTCCCTGAAAACCTTGTCCAAGCCTGCTTTCAACAGGTAACCCAGGGTTCAGATGTTCTCTCTTCTGCAGTCCTCTAAGTCATCGAGGCGATAACTTAGAGTCTGTGTTAACAGACTAACTCTGCGTAGAAATTTTTTTAATATGTAATTATCTCTGTCTAGGCCCAGGGATTCTATGAGGTTGTTTAGGGCAGGATCTTGGGATTGGGGTCTCCTGGTTTTAATTTTTTTAAACCTCCCCTTTTTTCCAGCTCACTTAGTATCTTTTTGATCTAGGATTGTCATCCCTTTTTTTTCCTCTCTCTCCTTATATCTATCTCTTCCTTTCCTTTCTATGCACGAGGCTGGGAAATGCATCTTTGAGTCATCCATGAGCATATTTTTATCAGCCTTGCCCACAACCTTCTAGAGTACACAGTGGTTCTCAAACTTGGCAGTAAATCTAAACCACCAATGGCACTTTTTAAGAAATGCAAATACTGAATTTGTATTTCTTAAAAATACAGATATTGTGGAGATTCTGCACAATGGGTATTTTTTAAATTGTGGAAGTAATACATGCAGATTGTGAAAAATTTAGAGTTTAGAAGCACATAAAGTAAAAGTTGGAAGCTTCTTCTTCCCCTTCTCTAGAACTACTTATGTTGAAAATTTTGTTTCCTCCCTTATAGTTTTCTCTTGCCACATATGCAAGTGTACATAATCTTTAAAACAATTTAACCCAGGTCAGGTGTGGTGACTCACACCCATAATCCCAGCACTTTGGGAGACCGAGGTGGATGGATGATTTGAGGTTAGGAGTTCAAAACCAGCCTGGCCAACTGGTGAAACCCAATCTCTACTAAACATAGAAAAATTAGCCAGGTGTGGTGGTGGGCACCTGTAATCCAAGCTATTTGGGAGGCTGAGGCAACGTTGAGCCGAGGAGGGCTTGAGCCCAGGAGGCAGAAGTTGCAGTGAGCAGAGCCATTGCACTCCAGCCCGGAAGACAGAGTGAAATGCCATCTCAAAAAAAAAAAAAAAATTCAACCCAATAGTACTCCATTATTCATACAACATTGCATCTCACTTTTTCACTTGAGTATTTTAAAGTCATCTCTTTCTTTTTTTCATGATTACATAATATTTTTAAAGGACAAATTCCTAGAAGAAATGAAAATGCCCTGACAAGGAGTTTTATATTTTGAGTCTGCTGGCTGTTGCAAAATGGCACTACAAGAGTATGTAGCAGTGGGTACAGAGTCTTAGCAATGCATACTCCTGCTTGCTCATACATGCCTATACATTCTTTTAAACTTGTGATCTTTTTAAAACAGGAGATTCTGCTGAGTGGAACCACTGAGTTACCTGAGTAGGCCCCATCTACTACCCTGTTTTCTACCCCAAGGCCAGCTTAGGCTAGAACACACCCCAGACACCCCAGTTCCCATTAGCCCAGGTGGGAACTAAGCTAGAACGAAGCAGTCTCCTTCAGCCATTTCCAAGTACAGAAGAATAAGCTTAGAAAATAGGTAGCTTAGAAGAAAAGAATGTATTCCTCGTCGTCTCCAAATGCAGTCATTAACCATCGCTGAGCTCAGATTACACTGGGTTGGGATATGTTCCCTGGTTTCAGATGCCATTTTAGTGGCACATGTAGCATGGACCTATATTAAAGGAAACCATTAGAGGCCAGAGAAGTTGGATGCAGAAATAAACAGAAATAAGCTGGAGAAGAAGGTGCTTACTGGGCTCCATCTATATGGTATGTTTGCCCTGCAGCCAGCCTGCTCAAAAAGATGAATCGACTTGCTTTAGAGTGAGACTTGCTTGCAGTTGAGTGCCGTCTATTCTTAACATTTTGGAAAGAGCATTCTGGGATAGCAGCTGCAGGAGACTGAGCTAGTAGTAGACTTGGGGAAAGGGGAGCATAGGAAGGGTTAGGAAGGACAGATTTGGACTCAGTTCTGTGCCTGGTCATGGCCATGCTCTGTGCAAGAAGGAAGGCAGAACCAAGAAGCAGGCAGGCTCTTGGAGCTATTGCTCTGGTCTTGGAGTGAGCTTTTGTGGAGCTGGTCACGCTCACACTCGGTGAGCACTGTGGTGGATGGGCAGTCTTTGCATGCAGCTGCCCATGACAAGGGATGCTGTCTGCCACTCTGGAATAGAGACTTGGGCCATTCCCTGCCCCAACCTGGCCCTGACCCCAACTCTCCATTGCCAAAATTCATATGAGGACTGAGCCTTGGTCCCCCAGGAGGTTCAGGATCAAGGTCCCTTTGGGTTGGGACAATCTGAGGAAGAATGGCATAGAATCTACCTCAGGGAGAGGATGGGTACAGATTCCTTAAGCCTGGGAGGAAGGCACTGAAGAGGACTTGAGGACAGGAAACTCTTATAAAGGGACATGACATTTCAAGAGAGAAAGGGTGCACGAGAGGCGTCTTCTGTGTCCATGAGTACAGCTGGAAGTGATTTAAAATAACCTCTCTTGAGTGGAGGGAGCTCCCTGACCAGAGTTAGAAACAGAGATGTAAAAAGGAAGATGAGCTGTCCCGGTTTGCCCAAGTCAGGTCCCTGTGTCTTTGTGAGTGGGGAGGCCTCTTGCTTGCTATTTAGGGCTTCCTCTGAACCAAAGTGAGATTTCCAAGAGAGTTAACTGGCTGTAAGATATGGCCTGACAACATTAAATCACTATTAAATCAACAATTAAGAACCTACATGGGTTCTTTTCCTCCAGAAAATTCAGTGATCTGTGTATGTTCACTCAGCCAATACTTATGAGCAGGATGGGCTGCCAGGTTCTCTGCTTTGCATAAGAATGCCACAGGGGAGGAGACAGATGAGGACCCTGCCCCAAGGAGCTCACTTACATTAAAGGGGAGGGAGGCAGACCAAAACAACCATCAGGGCTACACAGAAGAGACTTAGAGATTAAACAGGTGTGCTCTGAAGGCTAAAGGCAGGATAATAGGCTGGGTGGTAACTAGGGAAGATGTTTGAGCTGAGATGATAGGGGATCAGAATGAGTTAAGCCTATAAAAAGCTGGGGAAAGAGGCTTCTCAGCAGAGGCACAGATGTGCAGAGGCTGAAAAGTACTTAGCATGTTCAGAGAAGAGAAAGGAGGCTGTGTGAGGCCAATAGGGGGGTATAGTAAGTGGAGGAAGATGAACTCAGCTCGGGCAGGACTTGGTGGGCCAGGGGAAGTTAAGGATATAGACAGAGTTATAGGCAGCCACACTTACCTATATACTGTATGTAGATAAGAAAAAATGGTGAATAGGTCAGTTTATGGCTTTTGCAGGTTTTACAGTGAGAGATGATGGTGGCTTGGGGTCAGGGAGACTGGAATTGGCACCTGCTGTGCTTTGGATGTCTGTCTCTTCCAAAATTCGTGCTGAAATTTAGTTGCCATTATAACAATATTGATAAGTGGGCCCTCTGGAGAGGTGATTGGGCCATGAGGTCTCTGCTCTCATGGATAGAATTAATGCTGCTATAAAAGGATGAACTTGGCTCCTTTGTGCCTCTCTTTGCCTTTCTACCTTCCTCCATATAACGATACAGCAAGAAGGCTCTTTCCAGATACTGATACCTTCCTTCACTGTGTACTTCCCAGTCTCCAGAATGATAAAAAAACAAGTTTCTGTTTATGATAAATTATCCAACGTCAGGTATTTTGTGGTAGCAGCACAAAACAGTCAAAAACCGTCCTTGGTTGTACAACCAAACAGTTTCTGTGAAGCAGGAACTCAGACAGAGAACTAGGCCTGCGTTCAGTGTTGCTGTCTCCTTGGCTTCAACTTATGCCACTGGCCTGTGCTATTTGGAATCTGGATTTTTGTAGTCAAACATAATTCATCTCGAGTCCTGCTTTAGCAACTAACTAGCAAGGTGCCCTTGAGTCCAGCAGCTACTGTTGACACAAGACTTAATGGATGTAAAACAGGTAGTAGCTGGCCTCCTGCCTGATCCTGACAGCCATCACTCATTTAGATGCATGAATATTTCTCTTTTTAAACCAAACTTTGGCTTCTTTAGCATCCTAAGGGTAGGTCGACAGTTGGCTTTGGTCCCCTTTTCTTTCCTGGGAGCATGGCTCTGCTGTTCATGAAAGCTTCTCTTCTGATTCTTATTGCATTTGCTCTTCACACCAGTGTTGCCCAAATGAAGGGGCCGGTGGGCTACCTGTTCTCCCCTCAAACAGCTGGCCCTAGGCTTCCTCTCTCCCTGCACAAGCGCATATGGCCAGGCTAGAACAGAGAGCACCCTGGCTTACCTCAGAGAACACTGATCTCCCTTGCCTTCTATTTCAGATAACTGGTCAGTTCAGCATTGCTTTCGATGGGGCCCAGTTACAGTAGGATTTGTTCTTTAGAGCTTAACATACAGCACAAACTGTGGAAATAACTCAGTGGAGGTGAGGCCATCTGAGTTGAAGTCCCAGTTCTGCCCATAATTCCATGACGTCCAACAAGTCACTTGACTTCCCCATACATCTTTTTCCCTATCTATTCAGGGTTCAGCCATCTGTTACCTACTACATGCCGGCACTGACATTCTAGGATTCTGCATTGAGTTCTATTTTAATGCCCCTGGAGGTGGTGTTTTTTGGGCTCAGATGTGAATTTTTATAGCACTCTGCATGTAGGGTGCCTGGCACCTTTAAAAATAGGACCACTGCCATGGATGTCGAGGAATAGCGGGAGAGGTTCCTTGTGAGTCATCTGACAGAGATGCTTGGGGAACATTGAGCAAGGCTTGGCATCACTGCCCAGAAGGAGCAGCTGTCTTCCCACCTTGAATTTGGATCTGAAATATGAGCAAATTCTCCTGCCATGGTAGCTGCTGGCAGCTGGCACTCTTGGTGCCCAGATGGAGATTTCCAGCAGAGCCTAGCTCTAGAAGGAGCCCAAACTGAGGTGGCCTGTGATGCCCCTGTCCAATGGGGACCAAGTGTGGCGGGGGTGGTGGTGGTGGGGGAACAGGTGGATTGTGAGTTACTGATCTGACCCCTGCCAAGGCTTCCTATTCTGAACCAGACCCAAATCCCATCACAACTGGAAGGACCATCACAACTGGGAGCACCATCTAACTGGGTCTCACAATTGTGAAGA
The DNA here is from genome assembly GCF_049354715.1 of Callithrix jacchus. Classification (NCBI taxonomy): domain Eukaryota; kingdom Metazoa; phylum Chordata; class Mammalia; order Primates; family Cebidae; genus Callithrix; species Callithrix jacchus. Next base: position 100,655,403 of record NC_133511.1, on the reverse strand, counting down.
GCATCCAAGTTAGGCATTTGATACTGATTCTGAGCTACAATCAGAGGAGTGAAAGAAGATATTTATCCCCCAAGTTTAAGCTCGTGTCTTATTATTGATCACACTACTTACAGTACACTTGCAAATTATTTTCATAAATTCTGTATTTATGAAATCGTGTCATTAGGCATGAAAACGCAAATATTACATTTCCCATTTTTATGTGGGAGCTAAAATATTTGAACACGTGGAAAAATAGGGGAAAACTAGATAACAAAGGCTAGGAAGGGTGAGTGGGGGAAAGGGGAAAAGATGAAGAGAAGTAACTTAAAGGGTGTAAACATGCAGAAAGATGGAAGGAATTCATTCAGTGTTTGAGAGCAGAGTTGGATGACTATACTTAAAAAGTGTATTGTACTCAGATGATAGACACCTTAAATGCTCGGATTTGATCATTATGTAAAAACATGTAAAAAGTTTCTCATGTGCCCCATAAATTTGCACACATGAAAAAGTCTGTAATGAGCTGTGATTAGGACAGTTGTGTCTCACTGTGTATAATAAAACACCACTTTGCTAAATACAGATATATAAAATATTCTCCTGTTTTCATAACCTTGCTTTGGCATTTCTTAATTATTGTTAACATATTGGGCATTTAAAAATATATGAGTAGCCAGGCTTTTTTTTTTTTTTAACTTCTAGGCCAAACCTCAGCTTTATACCTTTTTTTCCCTCACTCTATTAGATTCAAACAGTGACGAAGAAAGTCCTGGTTGCACCACCGCCAGAAGACGAGGCCAATGCAACCAGCGCTGTTGTCTCTCTGCTGAACGAGACTGTGCCGGAGGTGCCGGAGGAGACTAAGATGGTTATTAAGAAGGGCCTGGAGTTCAAGGACGGGATGAATGTCTTAGGTACGCAAGGTGGTGGCCCGGGATTCTGCTTCCCGGGCAATGGCTGGGCTCTCCTGCACTCCCTTCTCAGAAAACTGATGATTCAGTTGTCCTCTAGGAGGAGCAGGAGGCTCTCTCTCGGGAGCAATTTGAGGGTCACTGGGACTGAGAGCTGAGCCATTTAAGGAAGAGGGAGAAGGGCAGAGAAGACCTTCAAGGGACAGGGCAGCATGGATGTGGGAAAAAGGAGGGAGCTCACCGCCATTGGGCACATTCCCTGACTCTCTGCATGGTGTTAGAAAATCACTTTCTCTGACTGTCTGGATATTAAGTGACACATCCATTGCTTTCGTTTCTTAAGCATGTTTTAAAAGCTGCTGGTGCTGTGCTAGGTGCAGAGGCTGGACCACCCAGCTCTCATAGTCTGCCAGCAAAGCAATGCTACCAGGACTGTAAAGTGTTGGAGTAGGTACCAAAGGAGCTTTACAGATTATCTTATTTTACTCTCTGGGATCCCAGTGAGCCCTTTCTCCTAGCCCAGTGCCCTCTAAGCATGCCATCCTAGAGGTTTTTGGGCTCTGCAGTTGGTCAGACCTGGGTTTGGATCCAGTATGGACCACTTACCAGTGATCTGACCCTGGGCAAATTGCTCCATTTCTCTGAGCCTCATTTGTAAAATGGAAATGGGATTGGTATCTATTTTGTAGATTACTGTGAGGATAAAATGTGATTGTGTGAATAGGGCACAGTAGCACATGCCATGTGCTATATCCCTATGAGCTCTGATCATCATTCAAAGTGGGTGGAAAGCTGACGAGTTCAATAAGAAAATACCTTCATGAGGGACAGAGGTTTCTTACCCTGTGAGCGGCTCTAATCTACCCAGTTTGCTCCCCTCCCACTCAGTGGGTCCACTTCCTTCCATAACCTCCACCATTAGAATGGTGTCCTCTAGACAGGAAATAGGGCATTTGGCAAAAACTTGGGAGAAATGGTAAATCTGAATGGATGAAGTATTTTTATTTATCCAAGCACAGTTTTTAAAGGTTTGGATGACAGCTGTTTAGAGATGAATGAGTTCAGTAGTCCTTTCACATTGTCATCTAAAAGATCACATGACCTTGTCTTCTTAGTTTGGTTGTCAGATAAAATACAGAATGCCCAGTTAAATTTGAATTTTGGATAAAAGTCAAATAGTTTTTTAGTGTATGTCCCAAATATCGCATGGGAAATAATAATACTAAAAAAAAATTCAATGCTTACCTGAAATGCAAAAAGTAATTGAGTGTCTTGTTTGTCTGTTTCATTCCAAATCTGGTAAGCCTACTCCTTAGCCATCCAGAATGGCAGAGAGAAAGAGGAAAGAGAGGGAACAGAATTGCATAGTCACTGAGAAGCAGAAGCGGATCTTTTTTGTTTGGCCTGGCAGGAAGCAGGTTGGGTGAATGAGAGTGAGAATGAGATGAACTGACTAGGTTGGCAGTTGATGGAAGATCAATAAACATTGTTTAACAACCAGTGGGAGATGAGAGGTGGAAGGAGGAAGGAGAAAGAAGGAGAGTTCTTCTTGGGAGGTTTTGCAAATATCCCCAGCACCCACCACTAAGCAGCTCTTCTCCACCACTGCCAAGATATCTATGACCCTTTCAGGACCTTCCTAACTCCCCCATGGTCCTTTCTGGTGGGTCACAACTTAAGGCACCCAATCCCCTTTTGTCAAAGTGTTCTTCAGTCTTTCCCATACTCTGGAGGAGCTTGAGGCCCATGAACAATGGGGCCAGAGCTTTGGAGTGAATCATTCAAAGACTCTCCTGGTTGTTTCCAAAGCCTTTCCTGGTTGTGGATTCTGGGAAGTCACAGGACCTTTGGCTCTACTGGGGAGTTTCAACACAACTCACTGCTCTGTAACCTCAGTGGCCAAGTCTAAGAGGGCTTTGTTGGAATGTAACACCCCCATACCAGTGAGCTGTTTCAATTAGGCAATGTTTACAGAGAAAAATTACAAGCTGAATACAGTTTCCATCCAAGTACAGATCAAGGCTCTGGAAAGCCAAGGGAAGTTAGGTTGTTGAGAAACTTCCCATTTACAAATCATGGCTGAAATAAGGTTATTTCCATGGTCTTCTGAGGGTGGAGACAGTGGCTTTTTTATTTGTTTGTTTTGCTGTCTTTCTGTTTTTTGGCTTTGGAAAGTCCCAAGGATTAAGCACTTGTAGTACGTGAAGATACAACCCCAGCTCTGGCCTCTCACTTCTTTAAGGACCCATTTCCCTCCTAAAAAAAATCCAGAAACAATTCTGTGCTCTATCCTTCTCCCAACTGCTTAAATCAATTCCAACTGCTCCTTTAAAAATCTATCCCTCATAGATATGGCCAGTTTCTGCTGACACTGAGTGGAGTTATTTTTTCCTCCAGTTCTTTGGGACCTTGATACCTTGGGCATTCTCTCTTAATTTCAAATGAAATTAACTGAGTAATGTGAGCTATTCTCACCCAGAATATTCAGATTGATTCTTTCTCACAACCCACCTAGCAGACTTCTCTCCATGCGCTTGAGAGAAGGACTTGGGAATGGCCTGAAATTCATTTGTACATTACTGCAGAACTAGTTCCCCCTGTCCTGAATCTCATCTTCCCTAAGCCTTTGTCTTTCCAGGCCAATAACTCACTTGTGAAGTCACTTGTCAAGCTTTCTGGCTGAGAGCAAAAAGAGGAGATACTAAATGTGAAGTATTAGCAACCCCAAGTGCAAGTGCCGGATTCTTTTTGCTGAAGATAGAAAGGATCCATCAAAGGGTAGTTAGACAACCTGAGTTGATATGTGCTTGCTGTAAAGGGGTTAGTGTGTTAGATGACTAGGGAAAGAGTAAAGTCGAAGGTTCAGAGAGAAGGAATTTCCTTCTAAGAGAAACAAATTGTAATGCTATACTTTACAAGGTACAGGTTAAGACTTCAGGCATAACCGGACGCCATTGGAAACTGGATGTAATAGGGAGGGACTGGGAATTGGGACTGCCAAATTGAGCAGGTTAGGTGTGGGGAAAGGAGGAAAGAGAAGATGGCTTATACTTCAAAGTAAGAGAACAAGTCAGGTGGGCAAGAAAAGTCCTGTAGCCAAGGGTATAGCAACATTGATTTATAGAACATACAAGTAGTCAGAATTGAGACCTCGAGACTGGCAATACTAGATCAGGGGTCAGAGGTCAGGGAGCACATGGGGATTAGCAATTAGAAATCCAGACAGCCATCTATGGCCATACCACCCTGAATGTGCCTGATCTCGTCTGCTCTCAGAAGCTAAGCAGGGTCGGACCTGGTTAGTACTTGGATGGGAGAAATCCAGACAGCCCCCAGGCAGTCCTGGAAACACCTGCAAGCCTTGCACAGTGTGCCCCAGTCCTTGGATGCATTGGGGTGAGAGACTCCAGGCCTGAGCATTAGATACCGAGGAACAGAGTGGAAGGGACCAACATGAGTGGTAGGAGGAGCAAAGCCAGGCCTATTTTTGGAGGAACTAAAGTGTACAGCAGACTCCCAGGACCACATGTGCAGGGGATGAGGTAAAGCCAACACAGAAGACTCATAGTTGGATATTGGAGTTGGTCCAAGACCTAGTGCAGTGTGATGCTGACATGAAGAGGGTAGAGATGAAGCTCCTTATGTCCTTCATGGGGTTAGGATTGATCCTGGAGGCTGATGTGAGGCTGAACTTAGATACAAGTCAAGAATGTCAAGGGAAGGAAGAATAGAGTTGAGGGACTAGGAACTAGCAAAATCTGACAGTGAATCTATATTCTGTCTTTATAATCCTGAAAAAATAGCTAAAATAAAAAGAAAGCATTCTAACCATTTCAGTCTTGAAAACAATTATGACAAATTCATAAATAACAGATTACATTTTAAAAAACTGTATACATTGGAATTTTATATTTCTTATTGCTTTCCATTTGATTTTCAATATTTTTTCTCCCTGTCATTTTATGTGTGTAGTAATAAAAAATAATTTTACATTTAGGATTTTATAAGAGTGGAACATAGCAGCCATGCATTGATTTGGGATAACACCAAAACAAGCTAGATGTAACTCTAGCAAATACTTTATTGGCTAATTGGCCTCTGCTCTTTCCATGTTGGCTCCAAAGTTTGCATGATAATCCCCAAGTCCCAATAAGCTTTTTCTTGTTAATCTGTGTAATAATGGAATCTGCTTACACATGATGTCATAAGTGAGGGGAGAAAGAAGAGAGCACCTTTTAGTTTGGAATGAAAATGAATTCATTTTCTTCCAGGACCTAACACTGCTTGCAGTTTAACTTGCACATGTGGAAAATGTTCAAGAAATCCATAATTATCCAGAGGAAAGTTGCACTCAGTATGAAATATAATGCTTTTTAAAAAAATGTCTAATTCATAGGGTAACCAGCAGTGAGAACATGGCTCTATATATTGGGGAATGGTAAAGAATGAGGGAGAAAAAAATACATTCTTTGTAATTTGTCCTTCTGTGTAATGTGATTCACCCAACAGGTCTGATAGGGTTTTTCATTGCTTTTGGCATTGCTATGGGGAAGATGGGAGATCAGGCCAAGCTGATGGTGGAATTCTTCAACATTTTGAATGAGATTGTAATGAAGTTAGTGATCATGATCATGTGGTAAGTGGCCTTGTTCTTACTTCTCAGCAGTGGGATGAGAAAGCCTTGGGGGTCCCCAGAGGATATTGGCGCTCTCCCTGCAGAAAAACCTTGGCATGGGGTGATCAAATGTCTTCCCAGAAAGGCCTGGAGAAAGGGTTGCAAATATCTTTCTTAGAGCTTCCCCTAGAACTAAAGTAGGCTAATTATGCCCCTTGGGCTAAATCTAACCTACTGTCTCTGTTGTATGGCCAGCAAGTTGAGAGCAGGTTGTATATTTTTATGTAACTGTCCTGGTTAGGGCTGCTATAACAAAGTACTAAAGACTAGGTGGCTTAGAAACAACAGAAATTTCTTTCTTATGGTTCTGGAGGCTGGAAGTCCAAGATCAGGGTGCCAGTATGGTTGGGTCTGATAAGGGCTCTCTTTCAGGTTGCAGCCCAGCTTCTCATTGTGTCCTCAATTAGAAAGGTATTTATTTTTTTGTTTGAATTTTATTTTATTATAATTTTTTTGAGACAGGGCCTTACTCTGTCACCCAGACTGGAGTGCAGTGGTATGATCATGGCTCACCACAGCCTCAACCTCCCTCATTGCAGCTCAAGTGATCCTTCCACCTCAGCGCCTCAAGTAGCTGGAACTACTACAGGAGCACACTACTATGCCTAGCTAATTTAATTTTTTTTGTAAAGATGAGGATTTTACTACATTACTCAGGCTGATTTCAAACTTCTCGGCTCAGGTGATCTTCCCACCTAGACCTCTCAAAGTGCTGAGATTACAGACATGAGCCACCTCGCTCAGCATGGAAAGAGATTCAGAAAGCCTTCTGGGGTCTCTTTTATACAGGCATTGTCTTAGTCCTTTCCATGTACTATATAACAAGATATCTTAGACTGAGTAATTTATAAACAATAGGAATTTACTTCGCACCCTTCTGGAGGCTGGCAAGTCCAAGAGCAAGACACTAACAGATTTGGTATCTGTTGAGGGCCTATTCCTGTTAGTTGGCAACTTCAGGTGTGTCCTCACGTGGTAGAAGGGGAAGACAGGCTCCCTCAAATGTCTGTTAGTAAGAGCATTGAAGAGTGGAATTCCATACTCATGACCTAATCACCTCCCAGATGGTTTACCTCTTAACACCACTGCACTGGGGATTAAGTTTCAACATATGAATCTGAGGGACATATGAATTCAACATATGAATTATAGTTTTTGCCATTACTTTAAAAACTCACTTTTGTGCCAACCTAATAATTAACTTGCCTAAGAATATTACGGCTAGGTAGAGAAAGAGCTGTAGTTCATATTGGTATCAAAATTCTTGATGCGTAAGCAGGTAGATTTTTTGGTTTGAATTGTTAAGCAATATTGTTTCCTCTTTATACATGTGTTTATAGTCAGTGACTCTGAAATCTAGGGAGCCTAGGAGAGCATGAGCATCGACTCTCTCTCATCATGGAAGCTCTATCACCTTCGATTACTGGAAACGTCTGGTGTCCCATATCCATCAGACAGAAAGCTTTTTACCTGCGTTTGTTTCACATCCCTAGGATGGTCCTGCATGTCTGCCTAGAAAAACGTAAAACCACTCTTAGACCGAGTCACACCCGAGTTCTCTTTTCCACAGGAATTCTGGGTTACCGATTCCCCTTCTCTGCATGTTACAGGACTACCCACCTTCTTTGCCAAACCTCTTCTGATCCTTTTCCACTTTTCTGTAGGTGTCTTTCATGGAAATTCCAGCTGCTTTTTCTCTTCTTCCTTTCCTTGTCTCCCACCCCACCTCACAAGGGCAAAAATCCGTTCCTATTTTTTATCTCCACAAAGCAAACATGGCAATGTGCCCGTAGTTGATTGTTACTAAAACATTAGGAATGAGTGGAATAGCTGAAAGCTCCAAGATTTCAGATCAAGAAGATGCTCCTCACTATTTCATGAATGATATTTAACAGGCCTGGCTTGTTCAGATCATTGTTTTAGGGTGCTTTTAAAACACAGGAAGGTTGCTAGTAAAATAACATGTTCTCTTTTATGACTGTACTGATTTCTTCAGCTTCCCAGGCAATGCTAGATTTCTGAATATTTCTTTTGTATGAAGAGTTGGTAATATGGTAGTTTAGTAAAACATATTTTTAGTCCTTCAGAGAGTTTAGTTCGTGACAATACGCAACGCAGAGTAAGTATCTTGCTTAAACATTAGGATCTTCCATTGTTTTCCTAGAATTTCTAGCAGATTATGCATCCTTACTCCAAATATGCAGCAGATATTTCTGTAATATGATGCCAGTAACATGGGCAATGTGTGTCCTTCCTACATCCATACCAATGTGATTTCCACTAAATCCTTGCAGGAAAGGGAATCTTCTAGGATATCAGATGAGTCAGTGGGATGAAGTGTAGCCTCCCTTCTACCCAGGGATGGAGGGTAGTGGTATGAATTAAGAAGCTTCCTTGGGAGGCCGATGCAGGTGGATCACAAGGTCAACAGATCGAGACCATCCTGGTCAACATGGTGAAACCCCATCTCTACTAAAAATATAAAAAATTAGCTGGGCATGGTGGCACGTGCCTGTAATCCCAGCTACTCAGGAGGCTGAGGCAGGAGAATTGCCTGAACCCAGGAGGCGGAGGTTGCGGTGAGCCGAGATCACGCCATTGCACTCCAGCCTGGGTCACAAGAGCGAAACTCCATCTCAAAAAAAAAAAAAAGAAGCTTCCCATTCATTGAAACCAGAACTCCTAAATACTTATCATCTTGGGAGGTAAAAAGTGGTTGTGAGGCAGGAATAAGACCTTAGAATGATTTCTGACAGCTGTTTAGTTACCTCATCTAGGCTCATAGTCAGGAGGATATCACATGACATGAGATGCCAATTGTACACATTTCTTTAATTCTTTTGCCGCTTCGTCAGAATCAGTATTTGCTAATGATGTATGTAACAAGGTTCTGGATAAAACGGTCAACTGCTCTTTGACCCCTCAAAGCTTAAAAAAGCAGAATTCTTTTCTATGCAGCAGTTACAATAATAATAATAGCAAAATATAAGACTATAATAATTATATAATGTAATTATTAAATATGATATAATTAATTATAATATATTATAGTATGTTACATATTAATATATATATTGTGATATCTATTATATTATATAATAATATATAATAATTTTTATAATATAAGTTAAAATTAACTTCTTGCTATATGTTCCATACTATTTCAGTTATAGTACATGTACTAACCCATTTATTCTTGAGAAAATTGTTATGAAATAACTTAAATGTACCAAATTCCTGCTAAATACTTAATATTATTCCAATTATTTCACATGCATTAGCTCATCTATTCTTCACAATAGTACTGAACAAAAATAGGTGCTTTTGTTAACCCATTTACCAAATGAGAAAACAAAGCACAGAGGCTTACTTGTCCAATGTTGTGGAGCTGTACAGAAGTGATACCTACATCAATTTTTTTTTTTACTTCAGACTAGATTGAATCCAGGATCCTCCTACTGCAAGCTGTATGATGTTAGGCAAGTTAGACACATTCTAAACCTCAAGATTCTGATCTGTAAAATGGGATGATTATAGCATCCATGGCATAGGTTGCTGTGAGAATTAAAACTGTGACCAGGGCCGGACGCAGTGGCTCACCCTGTAATCCCAGCACTTTGGGAGGCCAAGGCGAGAGAATCACGATGTCAGGAGTTCAAGACCAGCCTGACCAACACGGTGAAACCCCAGCTCTACTAAGAATACAAAAATTAGCTGAGCATGGTGACAGACACCTGTAATGCCAGCTACTCAGGAGGCTGAGGCAGGAGACTCGCTTGAACCTGGAAGATGGGGTTGCAGTGAGCTGAGATTGCACCACTGCACTCCAGCTGGGGAAAGAGTGAGACTCCTTCTCAAAAAAAAAAATGGCCAACAGTCATGAAGTGTCTTCTTTGTGCTGGAAACTAAGCACTTTACATGGATTGGTATTATAGTAACAGCTGTTTGCTGTTATTTGATTATCATCAGTTTCAATCCATATCCTTTGTATCTGTTTTCATGAATTCTTTCAGAAGCCTGAAAACCCCTTAATTTTTGTATGATTTTCATATCCTCATTTTCTTATGAAGTTATTTAAAACTTTTTTTTCAAAATTTGAAAAACTTACACAGAAAGTAAAATGTTTCATGATCTTACCCCTATAGAAACATAAAACAAGAAGTAAAATCTCTGCCTACTCTTCCAATAAACCACCATCAATCCACACTGTTAAAGAAAAAAAACTATTAAATGACACTTGTTAAAGCACAGTAGGGCAGATGTTATTCAAGACCATTGCAATGATCACAGGGACTGCAGCAATGGAATTTTGCAGTGGGGAAGAGAGATTGGGCTCACTTGCAAGTACAACATGAGCAAGTGGGACTTTATAGCCATGGAACACGGTGGGGGCAGTGCATGTCCTGGAGTAAGAGGGATTCCGGCTAAGCCAGACCCACAGGATTCTTGCTGAAGGCCACAGAGTGACCAGACATCACCTGAAGAACCTGATCAGATATTGAGGGTGATCAGATTTTGAGGGTGGAGGTTCTTGCTAACTGAACTTAGCAGAGTTTTTTGAGGGACTTTCAAAGGGATAACCTTATAAACTGGATTTTATAAGGTTTAGCAAAGAGCCCAGAAGAAGGTTCAGAAGCCTAACTGAAGTTTAGTCAAACAAAGAATCTTTGTCAATCCATCCATTTTTTTCATTCAATAAATATTCTATTCTGTGCAGGCAATGATTGTAGGTACTAGTGATATAATGGTGAATAAGACAGAAAGGTTCTGGCCCTCATGGAGCTTATATTTCTAGGGAAGGGGGAGAGGGAAAACCAAAAGGGAGCAAGTGTGAGCAAATTGTGTTTGTAACACTTATTACTAATTCAAATAGTAATAAATAGCATGAAATAGTGAGCGATAGTGACGGGGGGAGAAGTGATGGGCCACATGGTACGGTCTGGGAAGGTGACCTTTAATGAAGACCTGCAGAGTGAGCCAAGCAACCTGGTGAATAACTGAGGGGAGGATGTTCCAGGGAGAAGAAGTGGCAGGGAAAGGCTTTTGAGGATCAGAACAAAGGTCTAGAGAGGCTGGAGTGTGGTTGGTGAAAGGGGGCAAAAGGAGGTGAAGTTGGAAAGGTTGGCAGGAGGCAGATCCCTCAGGGTCCTGCAGCGCACCTTGATGGGTTGAAATTTCATTTACTTGCAAAAGCAAGTCCCTGGAAGAATAATAAGCCTGGTGGCTGTACAGACTGCTTTTCACTCTGTCTTGATGAAGCATTCTAACCCACAAATGGTAACTTTTAACAAAATCGCTTTTTGGGTAGCTGGAACACCTATCCCTAAATGGATTGGGAAAAATGGAGATTTGTGATATTTTCGGACCATGGACAGCACCTTTCAGCAACTCTGGGAATGTGTTTAGTTCTGTTGATAAGCTCTTGGAAATGTGTGGGACAGAACCAGAGGGGCTTCACAGCAGGGCTGAGAAAGTCCCTCAGCTTACCTCCACTCCAAATGCCTGTCCCATCATCTGTCCCAGACCAGAAAACCTTAAATGAATTATTCCAGTCAGTTAAGACCTCAAAGATCCTGAAGAAATTGGAGCTAAGGTAAATGGTTTCCAAAAGGTCACCAAGTAATATCCTCATTTCGTCAGTTGCAGTCAAGATTTTTGTTTTCTTGGAATACTGGTTTTCCAATACATCAGAATTACCTGGGAAGCTTGTTTAAATTATGAATGCCCCAAGGCCAGCTCCAGGACATTTTGACTCCATAGGTATGTGGTAAGCCCCGGGAATCACATTGTTAACAGGAAGCTGGGAGTTTCTGACACAAGGACATGGATTGAATTCTAGGCAGCTTGCCTGCTATAGATGAGTAGGTGTTTGTGGAGTCCTGGGAGGGGGATCTTGGTGGGACCCTTAGGCTGGCAAGGGCTGAGGGACAAAGTGGGTGGAGGTTAGAATGGACACAGCAGTAGGAAAAAGATTCCACAGGCCAGTCCTGGATAAATCTGTGGACTTGAAAACAGAGAACAGGACCAGCCTAAGAGCAGCATGGGACCCATTTCCTCTCCCTAGCTCTCTAGCCGTTTCCTTCTAATGTGGAAACTGGACCAACAATCACTGGGCATTATTTGGCTTCAGAACTCTCCTTGAAGCCCTCAGCCTCTTTATGCACTTTAGTTTGTGGTTTTGATTGTTGGCTTCATCTCGGAAGCTTTGAGTGGTAGCCTTGGGTGCTGGGCATTTGCCCTTCCTTTTCCATAGAATGCCATTTTCAATGAGATAATTCATTGAATGGAAACCCAGAAACCCGAAAGCTCCAGTTTCAGAGTGAAGACCTAAGTTATTTGTTTTAAAAATGGGTGCAGTTGGTCGGCCACACCTGTAATTCCAGCTCTGTGGGAGGCGGAGACGGGAGGATTGCTTGAGGCCAGGAATTTGAGACCAGCCTGAGAAAAATAGTGAGACCCCCATCTCTACAAAAATAAAAATAAACAAAAATTAGCTGAGAGTGGTGGCATACACATGGCCACCACTCTCAGGATGAGGTGGCAGGATTGCTTGAGCACAGGAGGTCAAGGTATAGCAAGAAATGATTGCACTACTGAGCTCCAGCCTGGCTAACAGAGCAAGAAAATAGAAATAAAAAATAATAATCAATAAATAAAACAAAAATACGCACAGGAAAGTAATGACCCTAAAAGTCTTCACAGAACAAAGGCTCTTTCCTTCTTCTACGTAATGCTCAGACCAGTCCCAGAGATCGAGGTGTTTGAGTTAGCAAGGGCTTCTGCTTGCCATATGTATAAACCCTAACACTTCACTTTCTGGCCTTTGATTAACACTCTCCACTTACAATAGAAGCTCATGCTTTTCCCAGCTGGCTAAGTACCCCAGAGGTAAATTGTTACCTCTCTCTAGTCCATCTGTCTGTGGCTGAAATGCGTTCTCCAGGAGATGCTCTAGCTAGTCTTTTTTTAGCCAAGAGCCTTGAAAGCATTTTCTCTCCATTCTACAAATTGCTTGTCCCAGGAGAGAAGGAAAATTGAATGACACCCAGAACAGCTTATAGTTGTGTTTTTCTGGACATCTCTAAAAGATGCTTGGTGCTTAGTAAAGAATTGATATCTTGGTTTATGAAGATAAATGCTTTTTGGCTTTATAGGAAGGTGCATTCTGCTTAGTTATTTACAGTCTCGGTGAACAAAGTGCTGGTTCCTGAGACTACCTTGATAATATATGAGATGTTGTGACTATGGGCACACCAGCAGAATATAAACTGGTGAGAGAGCCAAGGGTTTAATGACATGAGCACAGGTTTGTCTCAGACTCCCTAATGTCTAGGGAAGCAATCCTCAAACTTGGCCAGCCTGCACCCCACAGAAAGGAAATGTGGAAGCTTCAGGCCAGGTGCTCATATGTGAAGAGAGCAGCTATACCAATGTTTAACTAATTTGTGTCAGTTACAGATCAGTTCCTTCAGGATTAGGTTCCTCTTGAGAGAATATTTTGCTATAAAATCATCTTGCAATTGGGTATCCCATGAGATGTTCTAGAAAGCATCATTAACTCAGACTTATTAAGCATGAGTGAGGAGAGGACATGGGATACATGTGTGAAAACAGAACCTACAAAGAATTCCTTTGTCGGGACTCAGAGAAATAATGGTAATGACAGAGATGCGAGAGGGGTTCTTAGCAGCACACATATATGCATACTCAAATCTTTAATCCTCGCAACAAATCCGTAAGGTTGGAGTTAGCCTCTCTGAGCCTTGACATCCATATCTGTAAAATGAGAATAAGCCACAAACCATGGTCACATACTAATAGCTGATAAGTGATGAGACGAGCACCATGTCTTATGTAATCGTCACACATGTGTCTCTCATCTACTACTCATGTTTTTTTCTTTAACCCAGGGAAGTGTTTTCTCCAGGCACAACTGCAAGTCTGTACAGATCTTACAATTACAGCAGCCTTTCCTGACTCCCTGACCCCTGCTGGAAGCCTTATCTGGGACTTCATTTTCCCCATAGTCTTTCTCTTAAGTTTGTTAATTTTTAATAAGGTATCAACCTTCCCACAAATATTTTCATGTCAGCCAGAAACTGTCACAGGCTGAACAAATTAATGCCCTAACAACACCATTCTGGATAATAAAGGATTTTAGCAAATATGGGAAGAACATATTTGGATTGAGAGAGAAAATAGTTAGCTTTCCCAAGAGTGAGTAGTTTCCAAACTCTTTATAAAGTAATAATAAGATAGAACTGTAATATCAGTTTATATAGGAATTAGTATATGGTAAATTGCTTATCTACAAAGAGCTGTGATTTCTCACTAAGCGAAAGTGGCTTATCTTGGTTGGGAAAATCCCCCAGTTGGGAGTTTCACAGACCTGAGATGTTCTCTCATTTCCTGGTTTCCTGGTCTTGGGCTGATTAAGCTTAACTTAACTGAGGTTAAGCTTTTCTTAACCTCAGTTTCGTTATTTGCCTAGTAGCAATAATGACACCTAGATTTTCGAGTTGTGGTAAGAATTAAGTGACGAACTGTGTGAGCAGCTCTCACCATAGTGCTTAAAACACAATGAAAGTCGCCGGCATTGTATGGAAAAAATACTTTCAGACTTAGAAGTCATAAAACCACCTTTCTCTAAATGTATATTTTGGCTCAAATGGTTTCCTTGTTTCTCTCTCTCTCTCTCTCCCTCTCTCTCTCTCTCTTACTCTTTCTCTCATTTTAATATATTCCCTATCTTCCAAGGCAAAAACAATGCAAATTTACAAATTCCAGTTTACAGCTTTCTAAAAAGCTCAAAAGTCATTCCCAAACTTCTAGGAAAGAACTGAAGAACCCAAATCAAACCAAGATTCCCAGCGACACACCTGGGTCTCTCACTGTGAACTTGACAGCAAAGCTAAAAGACGGTCTCTCCTTTATTCGTAGAATTCACCGTAGCAACAGAGTTTGCCTTTGGACTTTTCAGCAGAGCAGGTGCCACTGGATTCAAAAAACAGATTTTGGTTAAGGAAGTTGAGATAAAGTAAAAAGTAACATCTGTAAAATCTCATGACCCTCTCTCTCAGCAAAACTCTTTATTTTTTTTGCTACAGTAAAGCCAAGTGTTTTCCTCAGGGTGAGGTACAGAGGAAGCCCAGGTTCTGAATCCCATAATGATCTCTTCATTGCTGTTTTTCTCTTTTGTGTTTTTCAGGTACTCTCCCCTGGGTATCGCCTGCCTGATCTGTGGGAAGATCATTGCAATCAAGGACTTAGAAGTGGTTGCTAGGCAGCTGGGAATGTACATGGTAACAGTGATCATAGGCCTCATCATCCACGGGGGCATCTTTCTTCCCTTGATTTACTTTGTAGTGACCAGGAAAAACCCCTTCTCCTTTTTTGCTGGCATTTTCCAAGCTTGGATCACTGCTCTGGGCACCGCTTCCAGGTAGAGAACAAATCACCTTTCTCTTTGTTCACTCTTTTGCCCTCTTTGCCACTTCTTGTTTCTTAAAACTCTCCCATCACAAAGTTCAACAAGAACACTTGGCACACATTGCTAAGATCTTCTGGAAAAGGTGAATGCTTTGAATTTTTGGCTCCTTCTAGGATCTTCTGAGCCTTCTGATGAACATTTTTGCTGCTTTGCAACTATATTGGAAATATGATCTCACATTAAATTTTTCAGATAAATGCATGCTATTTGTTTGCATGCCTAATTTTCCACTTGTATCATTAATTTAGTTTTAAATGTCTTCCAAAGGGAGTTTAACAGGATGCTTTTCAATTAATATTTCACCTGTGATTTGGAAAATGCTATCGCAGAATATTACCCTGAAGATTTTGGCAAATAAATTTTCAGAAGTAGGAGAATAGCTTTTACAAAGTAAATGGTATGTTAGGTGAGATTTTTCTGACAAAATTCAGCCAAGTCTTTGACCTCGATATGAACCTCTAATGGATTATCTTTCTCCAGAGTTAACTTGGCATTGATGAAGAATCAGTTCCCCATATATTACCTAGTTCCAGTGCCTAGAAAGCCAAAGAGGACCCCAGAGATATGCAGAGAAAAATCATTTTTTGGAATATTATCTTGGACTGAATCTAACAAAAACAACCCAGAAAATGAACAAGAAGAAATACGTAAGAAATGGCTTACAACTGGGCTGGGTACTGTGGCTCATGCCTGTAATCCCAGCACTTTGAGAGGCCGAGGCAGGCAGATCGCTTGAGGTCAGGAGTTTGAGACCAGTCTGGCTAACATGGTGAAACCCCATCTCTACTAAAAATACAACAATTAGCTGGGGGCAGTGACAGGTTTCTGTAGTCCCAGATACTCAGGAGTCTGTGGCAGGAGAATAGCTTGAGGCAGAGGTTGCAGTGAGCTGAGATTGTGCCACGGCACTCCACTCTGGGCAACAAAGTGAGGTTCCATCAAGAAAGAAAGAAAAGAAGGAAGGGAGGGAGGGAGAGAGAAGAGGAGAGGAGAGGAGAAGAGAGGAGAAGAGGGAAAAAGAGAGAAAGAGGGAGGGAGGGAAGGAAGACAGGGAGGGAGGGAAGGAAGGCAGGGAGGAAGGGAAGGAAGGAAGGAAGGAAGGAAGGAAGGAAGGAAGGAAGGAAGGAAGGAAGGAAGGAAGGAAGGCAGGCCAGCCTTACAATTGAGAATTTTTAAGACTAGTGTTTTATTTTCAGCTTGCAATCATTGCTTTATTTCTGCACACATGTCCTTGGGTCACAAAACTAAGACTGAATCATGAAACAGGTGGCAGGGAGGCAAGCAAATTCTGAAACCCGTAGCTCATCATCAGGTTCTTGCTGCAGAACCTGTGCCCATGCACTTCCAGTGAGCTGCCACTCCGTGACACAGCAGGGCCTGCTGCTCCAGCTACTGAGCAGACAGTCAGGTTTCCCTTAAGCAACCTAACAGACCTATGATGGTGACTACCTGGAAAGTCAAATTAAATTTGCATCTTGCAAATCAATGAGGATTCGGCGCTAGTAGAAAATGGGGTTTCAGGCAAAGCTGGAATATATACAATCTTAGGGATCTAGATTCTGCACCCAGTTTCCAAAGATGAAGGCAAATACTTCAAAATTTCCTTCTTTGTTTTATAAATTTCCCATGACTAAGTATCTCCATACAGATCTTCTCCATTTGGAAAAAAAAATCAGGGGGAGTGGGGGGACAACCTGGTTTTTAATTGTATTTTTGTTTTCTGGTTGTGAGCCTCGTATCTCATACTTTATCTCATATGAGGCTCATAACCAGAAAACAAAAATTAAATTAAATTTCCGCAGGCTGATTGTGAAAAAGTTCAGGCAGTGAATACAATTTTGAAGAAGAAAATGAGCTTTGCCAATTATTCTATCACCTGGTGATAACTGGTCATAACCTTTTAATTATTTATTAGTTATATACCTTTCCAGCTCTTACTATTTATGTGTGTGTGTGTGTGTGTGTGTGTGTGTGTGTGTGTGTGTATAATTTTACAAACAGCTTTTTTTTTTTTACTGGTCAACATATCATAAAAGTTGTATCTACTGCAATAGACTCTACTACTATTTTTTAAACTGCAAAATAATCCTCTGTATGTACTGCAGTGCAAACCCCACCCCATCCCAACCTCAGTGATATTGTACATTTAAGGCATGTCTATTAAACAAAGCTGTGACAAACATCCTTACACACACATCTCTGCAAGTTTGATGATCCCCTCAGGATAAGTGGAATTTCAGAGTCAAATGGTATGCACATTGACGATTTTGAAGTACGTTGCCAGATTGCTATTCAGAAAAATTTATTATTGTATGTTCCCATTAACTGGGGTTTGAGGGTGTGCCCTTCCCCACTTACTTGCCAGCTCTGGATACTACTGGTCACTTTGATGCTTTTCAATCCTATTGGTGAAAAGTAATCTCATGAGATATGCCTATCTTTACTTCTCTTTCCCCTCCCCTTTCCCCTGCCTTGAGAATTGTTTGTGAACTTGGTCATTTTCCTGTTGGGGTATTTGTCCCTTCCTGATTGATTTTTAAGCTCTCTTTTTGTATAAGAATATTAGCTCATGTGTCACTTCTTGCCAATAATGCTCCTCTGCCCTTGACATTTGTCTTAAAAATTTACTGTGCTTTTTGCCTCTAGAAGTTTTAAATTTGTGCTTAGTCAAGCTGTCAATACTTTTCTTTAGAATTTGGAATTTAGATTTTGCTTAGGAATAGTTTTTCCAAGTTAATACAATATGACTTTTTATTTTCTTCCAATACCTTTATGGTTTAGATCTTTAAACTATTTCAAAAACATTATTGTTATTTTCTTTTGAATGACTAGACTATTGTTTCAGTAACTTTATAAGACAAGGTGAATCTTAAGGGGATTTGGATGGCCCAAATTTGTATTTAAATCAGAGACAAATGCTCAGATTATCCAACCAAGGCTGCAAATATGAGACCAATTTCTTCTCCTAACCCTGTATTTCATTTGGGAAAAAAAAAAATGTGGTTTTAATATTTAGTTAAAATGTGGCTTTTGCCTGGATGTGGAATTTCTTTTTTTAAAAGGCCGTGTGTCATGAGTCATATACCAAGAATTAACTCAAAGTTTCTTTGCCATTGTGGTCACAAAGAAGAAAAAATGCGAAACCCAGTGACAGCCCACTAAGTATCCTTCCTGCCTCCTTGACCCTTGTATAGAATAAAGATGTTGTGGGTAGTTGACAGGCTTTTCTCAATGGTTCCAGAGGCTGGTGTCAGGGAGGACAGATGGAGGGGTGGCCTGAGACTGACTGTCCTCATCCCTCCAACTTCAGTGCAGGCTGTTTAATATGGAAAAAAATAAGCATTTCAAATATCTCACAGTTATTATTAGCAACATTTGAAGACGGTCACATGTCCATGGAGGCAGAAGTCAAAAAAACAATGTGGAATGTCAGCCCATCCACACAGGAAAGCTTGAAATTCAAATCCTCAAGTCCTAGTTTGATCGGGTGGGTGGGTTTTGTAAGACACAAAGAGATCCTGTCCAGTAGAGAAATAGAAGATATTTTTATACCTTACCAATCATTTTCCCCAGTCTACTTAATTGTCCAAAGACCATTTGATGACATTTTTGAAAAATGAATGCAATAATAAATATACATGTATTCCAGCAATCCCAGATGTGTCCTGAGAATCCTGGCCACCAACCATAACTGAGCAATCAGCTCAGACCAGACCTGGTGTCCTGGCAACCTTTCGAAAGGGCCCAGGAAAGGGTTGGGTAAGAGGAAGAAAGGGACACTGACCTCTCATTGAGACAACAAGCCAGGTCTGATGGCATCCCCTGCATGCGAATGAGGCCAGACTCCAACTTTGCCCTGGGTTTACAAGATTTTAGTTATGAGATGTCCCCCAACAAACATTTCTTCTTCCTACCCAAAACCAAGAAGGAGAAATGAGGCAGACCCTGTCCTGAAATCACGAAGAATGTTCTGGTAAGATAAATCTGGCTCTCCTAGGGTTGTTTTAAGAGCTTGTGTGCCAGTGGTTTGATAAGATGCACATCTGGGCATCCCTTATTTTAGGGCTTCTGATTCGTTGGTTCTGGATAGGCCCTGGAATCTTCATTTCATTTAGCTTCCATGAAGCAGATGGTCTTCTCTGACTCTTTGAGAAACCAAGACTTCTACGGGGATCTATGTCCAGCTTTGTCACTAATTCTGACCAGTAGAAGGAGGGAACTTTGACAAAAGCTGTAAATGCAAGAGCGAAAACACCTCCAAATGTTGTCTGCATTGCATGTTTTCTAATTCACTTTGCTAAAATTTGAACAGAAAAAAGTCAAGCAGATGAACCATGAAGGACTCCCATGGCAGTCTGAGTGTTCTGCATTGCTTTCTACATAAACTTTGCAGCAAATCCACTCACCCTCCCATGCACTTCTATCCACATGGAAATAATATTCTGCTGGCCTTTAGCAACCCTTATTTTTGTTGGTCTTCAATTTTGAAAACATATGAACATGTCAGGAATTCTGGCCTTTGAGGCTGGGTCATGTGGCCATGAATTCACAACCTGGGCCTGGGAGGAGTGGGGAGTGAAGTCACTTTATGTTTAATCTTTGCTTTGCTACCGAGCATATGCTTTCCTGCTCCATGCCATTGAAGTGACTGTAGAATTGGCTCACAAGCTTATATTGGGGAGTTGGACTATCTGTGAGTTTCCCCAGTGAATTTCTCAAAGCTCAGGTTCATGCTGAAGGGTGCTGGACATGTTTATTGTTGTAAAAATTAGTAAGCCCAGGTCAGGGCAATTTCCAGGGAGTGGATACAATCCATGTAGTCATTTTATTGGAAACAGCATTTCTAGCACGAAATTATGGGTTACTCAAAAATCACTCATCCCACTTTACTGCTGATAGCTGATTCTTTTCTGTTATAGGTGGTTTTTGTTTTGGGTGTTGTTTTTTTTTTTTTGCAACCCAATTAATGTGGGCAATCAGATACATTTCAATATCAAATCCAAGATGTAAACAGTGTCAAAAAGAAAAAAACTTGACATTCTGAGTATATCTCTAAAACTAGAACCAACGAAAATATTTTGCTGCCAATTAGCATCTTAATAAGATTGAATTTGAGCCTCCAACTCACCAGTTTTTAATTTGTCTCCAGATACTGCTTTTCTGCATGTTACATTGTTTGACTGAAACAAAACAGGAAAAACTTGGAAGTGACATTCCAGTTTGTGCCCTGTCCTGCTCCTCTAAAGTGGACATCACCCTGTCTCTCTCTTTCTCTTTGGTCTCAGTGCTGGAACATTGCCTGTCACCTTCCGTTGCCTGGAAGAAAATCTGGGGATTGATAAGCGTGTGACTAGATTTGTCCTTCCTGTTGGAGCAACCATTAACATGGATGGTACAGCCCTTTACGAAGCCGTGGCCGCCATCTTTATAGCCCAAATGAATGGTGTTGTGCTGGACGGAGGACAGATTGTGACTGTAAGGTGAGGAGGGTGGGGTGAAACACAAAAACAACCTTCTACCCTGCTCCCCCTCCACACTAACTCCATGTGACAGAGGCCACTTGAATTTCAGTTCTGCTGGTGGAAGACAATGAAGGGAATAAAATTAGAGGAATTATTGGCCGCCTTCGAAGGGAAAACATTGTGACAAGAAAAAAGACTCATTACTACTGCCTGTTTGTATTGCACATGTCAACTTGCTTTAGAAATTGGATATTATTTGATTTTTAGTGATTCTGTGATGTAGACAGGGTAATTTATTTGCCCATTTAATAGATGAAGAAACTCAGGCACCAAGAGGCATGGTAGTTTGTCCATGGCTACAGCATGACTGAGTAAAGTCAGCGTCAGTAATGATCTGGCAGGACTGTAACTGAGGCCGACATCAGCTGACTCTGGATCCAATTTTTGTTTCACTAAAATATGCTCCCTTCAATAGTCCATCACCAGAGGGTGATAGCAGAAATGACAAAATACTGGAAGAGGTTCCTCAATATGACATATAAGATTTTATTACAAATAAATAGCACATAGTTTTGCTTTTACTAAAGTGATTTTTATGTGCATTCATCATTTTAAAAATTCAGAAGGAACATTTTCCTAAGAGATCATTAAAAACGCATTGCTTCACCATAAAGACCACACCTATTAGCCAAGCCAACACTTCAGTTTCTTATTTATAGGTTAAGTCATTGAAAATATCAGACTTCAACCCATTCAACGTTATATAGACATTATAGCATGAAATGAAGCTTTTTGCAATCATCACTTTAATATTAGCACCCCCAACCCATCGAAACATTTCAATTAAGCCAGAAGCCAATTTCTGCCTTAACTTATGTCATATCCCTGCTCTCAGTCTCAATTTCCTTATCTATAAATAAGGAAGGTATTCCAAATTTGGGGCTGCAAGATGGTAGTTCATGGATGGACTCCCAGCCCAGAGTGTTGCTTTGTTTGCTTGAAGTATGTTGTGAAAGATTAGAAATTTATCCTCTTATAAGATAGCTGCCCCTCAGTTTCCTACAGTCTCCCCTGCTCCCTATTACTTATGCCTAGTCTGCTGCACCTGTCACCACAACTTGGCCCTTTAGCACATGGGAGTTTGTCAGTCTTGGACTCAACAATTTATAAGTTTTATTTTCCCTCTAAGATTCTGTAGGATCAGAAAACATAGGGAATAAGTGGGTCACATTCCATGTGACAGATATACTTGTAGTAGAAAGAGAATTCCAAATATTAGAACAGCCCAGGCCTGGGTGATTCACTTCAGAAAATGAATGAGGTAGACACTGGAACATACTTTCATCCTCCATGATGATAACCACTCCATTCTTTTGGTTCCTCTGAGGTGGCAGACTATTTCCATACATTACTTTGAACATGCCCAGCAGTCCTGAAGAGAAGAGATAGTCATTATCCTCATTTTACAGAGGAGGCATGTGAGGCTCAGAGAAATTATCTGACAAACCTAGGTCTCATGGCTGTGGGTGCCAGAGACACAAGTCAAATTTACCTCTTTCAACCACAGGTCATTTCTGCTTTCCAACTGGGACTCAAAAAAAAATACATTAGAATAGTGTTTTTATTGATATTTTTTCCATTGGGCATTAGAAGAGGCAATATTATTTTGGTTCCAGCTAAGGCACTAGCCTCTTTCTCCCACTTCAAACCCCAGGCAGCACTGTCAACCTCTATATTAGAAACTTTGGTAATAAGCTTATGCCTGGTTGGCTCATGTTATTCAACAGTCTATTCTCCTGTAGGCCCTTAGTGGGCCAGGCCCCCTCTTAAGAAGACCCACTTCTCTTAGGAAACGATCTCTCGCAAAAGGCAGTGCCCATTTGGGTCTGATGTCTCTACATGCTCAGATTGCTAAAAAGTCAAAGTCAGGGACTGCCCAGTGTCCTTTAATCATGTCCTCTATGTGTTCTAGGGGCTGATACTGCCATGGAATGGCCACCTCAGAGCCTGTGCTTGATCTAACTCTGAGGTATTCAACCAGCTCAGAGACATTTTTGTAGAAACACAGCTTTCTCCTCTCACCTTATAACCATTCCAGAAGATTTCATGAATATCCCGTATGCATCTGAGTTCACTTTAGCAACTAAGTCAGCAAATAGAGAAAAGAAAAGGTTCACCATGTTTAATACATACACACACACATAATATGAAAACATGAAATAACAATCACATTTATTCAATCAGCTAGAATGTATCATCTGAAACATCTCCTAGAGGTTCTTTTGCTAAATCATCTCACCTCATATGTAGATAAGGAAACAGAGGCTCAGAGAATAGATCACACACAGCCATCTAGAGGAACAACTACAATTCAAGTTTCCAAATGCTGACATATGCTTCCTTTAATTAAAAATTTTAATTTGTGATCCTAGAAACAGCCCTAAAAAGTAGGGATTGGGTTCTATATTTTACAGATGGAGAAAATGAAGCAGAGTAAGATGAGGTAATTGGCCCAGGATCACACTGTTTATAAGAGGCAGAAATGGGGTTTGAACCCAGGCCACCTCACTCTGGGGTTTGTGCTTTTAACCATTACACACACTGCCTCCACTATACTATACTGTTGGGTTGCAAAATAATAATTTTTATATATAATACAATCTTCACAACTACCCCATGAATTATATACTATAAGGGATCCTCAGTTTTCTCATCTGCAAAATGGGAACAATAACAAATTCTAGGGTGGCTGAGAACATGGTGCCTGGCTCATCGTCACTTGTCAATAAGTGTTAGCTTCTGATGTTATTATTAATGATGTCAAAATACTCCTAGAATATTAAAGGAAAAGGTGGCAGTGACATCATGAGTACCATGATGTTACTGACAATGGAAAATGTACTTTAGGTCAGAAGATCAAGCCTCTCTACATTATGTCCTAACAGATATCACATGAGACTGCTAACCTCCCTTACTTTAATTCTCAAAGATGAAAAGGGCTTCTTAATGAAGTCTTTTGCAAGCAAAGGTAATTTCTTGTCCCTCAACTCTTGGTCAAGATGGTAACCATGTTTTCCATTAAGTTCCCACTATTAGATGGGAACTTTGAGTTGGGAGAATGGACCAGTGAGTGATTGCATTTGTGCTTAAATTATATAAATTTATCTATGCAGGGTTTTTCTCATATTAACAGCGATACTACTGAACATTTTCACTTGAAAAAAGATGAGTTTTACCATACACGTTTAAATCTCTGGCCTCTGGGTGAGTTCAGTTAAATCCTCCTAAATTGTAGACCCCTCAAGGACTACCTCTGGGCCACACACTACGGGTGTATATGCTTCATGCCTGCAGTTTATTTGGAGGAAAATAGCCAAATCTGTGTTCGTGCTGCACTTCCAAGTAAATTCTTCATCCTCTCCTTTCACTGCATGTAGGAAAATAGTGATTAGGAATTCTCAGCATTATTATTAATTCATGGAATTTCAATATAGGGAGAGATCCAGGCCATGAAGGGCCAGCATGGCATTGAAATCAAGCAGACCACTCTTCAAAGCCCAGCAGACCATGTTCAAACTGTGTGACCTAAATTTCTCCACCCATCCTATCTATGTTTTCCTCCTGGTGAAAGCAGGTGTTCCCATGTATTTCCCTTGCAGGGCTACTGTGAGGGTCTCATCTGATATTTTGTGTCTGGTATCTTGACAGCTTCCAGGAACCCTAGAGAAGTGAGCCAGGGTAGTAGAAGCCCAGGCAAAGCAGAAAGCAATGAGGCGAGGCAGAGAAAATCACTGCCCAAGGAGCTCTGGCAGGGCTTAGAATTTCACAGACAGACACGATGTCCACGGCAGGGTGAGGGTAATATTAGGGTGGAGGAAAAGAGGGGAAAGCAACTTCTAGGAAGAATTATCTTTATAAGACTTTGTCTCACACAACCAAAAGATAACCAGATAATTGGCCACAGTGCAAAGGGATATGCAGGAGTGACTCAGAGCAACTGATGCTGTAAGTAATACAGTCAAGGTCAAGACTGTTGGAACTTGGGGAGTTCCCCTTCCCTGGTGTTCTGTATGTTTGGGAAATGGTTGAGAATTCCCATCTTCCAGCTCTTGGGGCTTGAGGGAAAGTTTTCATTGCAAGCAGCCTGGTCCTGTACAGATTTCTTGATAAGAAAAACAATTCACATTTACTGGGCGGAGGGGGGGGGGTGCAATGTGCCCGGCCTCTTCTAAGTGCTTTTCAATTTATTAGCTCCTGAAAGCTTCTGACCACCCCATGAGCGAGATACCATTACTATCTCCTCTTTACCGATGAGAAATCAAGCACAGAGAGGTTAAGTTGGCAGTAGTCATGTGGTTATTAAGTGGCAGAGCTAGAATTTGAACTCAGGTTGTTGCAGAACTTTCACTGATGAGCACTCCATACTGTACCTCCAGTGACCCGGATGGATTCAAGGAAATTGGAGTTATCTGAGCTCTGACACCAGCTCCACATTGGTGGGGGAGGCAAAGTCATGGATGGGGTCTGAAGATCACACCTAGGGAAGGGTTTATGCAAGGAGGGGCCTAAACCTGGGAAAGATGGCAATACGGGAAAAACAGCTCAAACCACAGGCTCTCCAGGGAACTTCATCTAGGTACACATAAGACTAGGTATATTCAGGTCCCTCCCGATGATAAGACCCCAGGATTCTGTGCTTGATCACACTGATGGCGTGGATTTAGTTTAGACAATTTGAAAGGTTACCTCTCAGCTTATAAAATTTCTAGGATTTCACAATCACAAAGAAAGCAGGCCCCCTTGCCTTTTGAAACCCACAAAAAAAACTTAGGAATCCATATTTCCAAAGTAATCTTACATTTTGATATGACAGCTTTGTATAAATGGCATCCAGAAAAGAAGAAAAAAAGAGTGATTGCTTTTTGCTGGACCACAGCAGGCTCCCTGGTGTCAAGACAGTGCACTTGAACTCTAGATTAACGCTCTCCCAGAGACAAACTTCAGAATGGTGCTGGGTGTGCCCCTGGCATTGCTTGGAAAGAACTGATGAGATGCTTCAGAAAGAAAGCATCCTTCTCCTTCATTATCATTTCTTGGCATCCTCTTTCTGAATAATGTATTTTGCAGCCCATGGTGAGGCGTCCAGGTGCCTGATGCTTACTGTCATTTGGAATCTGTTGATTTCTTCCCCTGATGTCCACTCGGTTGGGTCTGGATATTTGCTATTCTGAGTTCTCATGTTAACCTTGGCAATGGCCTTCTCAGACCCTTGCCACGTAGTCTCTGGTGCGCACAGAGGCATAAAAGTGTAAGCAGAAATGAATGCAGTTGTATTTCCATGGGAGGATTAAGGGTGATTTGTTTTTCTTCTTTAATATTTCATTGCCTGCTTTTAGAGTTATGCTTACCTTATTTGAGCCCTGTGATATATTAGACTAATTGGATAGCATGATGGGAATAAGGCTCCAATCCATGAATTTATAAGCTTATATCATAATTGAGCAGAATCCAAATAGGCCTTAATCCCTAATTCCTGAGCCTTGTTACTTTAGATTCCTCTATTTCTTGGTGGAGAGTTGGGGAGGGGAGGGGTTTGGGGGGTGAAATTTATGGCTGCAGGAAAATTAGAGCTTAAAATTGCCAGAATTGGTTTTGCTAAGATTCTTTCCATTCCCATGACCTGGACTTCTCTGTTCTCGTAGCCTCACAGCCACCCTGGCAAGCGTCGGCGCGGCCAGTATCCCCAGTGCCGGGCTGGTCACCATGCTCCTCATTCTGACAGCTGTGGGCCTGCCAACAGAGGACATCAGCCTGCTGGTGGCTGTGGACTGGCTGCTGTAAGTGCCTGTGGATGGGGTTCTGCTGGGACTGAGAGTACTGCCTCCCAGGGATGGACAGATGGAAAGGTTGCAGCCAATCCCCATGGCAATGCCCTTACTCTTCCTTGCTCCTTCCCTCTCACATTTACTGGATACCTATTTGAGAACCAAAGAAGAAAAAAATGAAATCTTTGAAGGCCTCACAGTCTAGTGGAGGAATCAGATAAATTGTGATGCAAAGTTAAAAGCACAATAATAAGGAACCAGCTACTGATGCATTCAAAGAATCTCAGAACATTATATTGAATGAATGGCGCCAGACACTAAGGAATATGTACTGTATGATTCCATTTATATGAAGCTCTAAGAAAAGACAATGTAACACATAGCAATAGAAAGAGATCAGTTGGGGCTGGGCACTGTGGCTTATGCCTATAATCCCAGCACTTTGGGAGGCCAAGGCAGGTGGATCATCTGAGGTCAGGCTTTGGAGACCACCCTGCCCAACATGGTGAAACCCCGCCTCTACTAAAAATACAAAAAATTAGCCAGGAGTGGTGGCATGCACCTGTAATCCCAACTACTCGAGAGGCTGAGGCAGAAGAATGGCTTGAACCTGGGAGGTGGAGGTTGCAGTGAGGCGAGACTGTGCCACTGCCCTCTAGCCTAGGGGACAGAGTGAGACTTCGTCTCAAAATAATAAATAAATAAATAAAATAAAAATAAAGAGATGAGGGGTTTCTTAGGGCCAGGTATAGGGGCATAGAGATTAACTCAGAAGGAAACCTTTGGGAGTGACAGAAATGTTCCATATGCATAGATATGCACAGGTGTCTACATTTGTCAAAATGCTTCAAACCATGCACTTAAAATGGGTACATTTTGTTGTATGTAAATTACACTTCAATGAAGTGACTAAAACATGGCACACACATATAAGCACAGTGGTAGAGAGAGGCCTTCATCCTAGTCAAGAAGGGAAGGACAGAACAGAGAATATCAAGAAACATGAAAATGGGAACTGAATTTGAGTGTTCACTAAGTGCCAGCTACTAGACCAGCACTTTACATTTTCCTCTTTAACAACCTTGAAATTTCCACATTATTATTCCCACTTTATAGATGAGGACACTGAGGTTTATAGAGGTAAAGGGGCCTGGGAGTGGCAGAGAGTCAACCCTGGACCTGCCTGCTTCTGGAGTCTGCCAAGTTCTCGTTTATGGTCACATTCAAGCATCTAAAAGCAGTGTAGCTAAGCTGAACCATAACCAGTAGGTAAAAGCTTCTCAGGTATATGTAAGTAGAGGGGGAAACATGACATTACAATCAAGGCCAGCCTTCACAGAGGCAATGAGGCTACCAGGAGTGCAAGGATGTATGCGTGGTACTCTTGGAGGCAGGGGGTGGTAAAAGATGATGAGCAAGATGGATAGCCTCCCATTCAGAAAAACATGAACTTGGCCATGTATGGCAGTTCAGCTACCTATCCCAGTGAAGGACATTTGCCTCATGTAGAAGACTCACTGCCCATTCACAAAGGTGGGCAAGTCTAACCAGATGGTCCTTGATAGGGGGGTTAGAATGGATCCCCTCTAAGTGTCCACCTGGGTTCTGATGTTCTGTGAGATGTACACTGATGCCTCCTGTCCAGCGTTGGAGTTAAATGATAGGTCCTCCAGCAATGACAGCCTTCAATGTTAGAGGTACAGAGTGACAAGTGGTGGCCCAGAGGCCCAAGGCTAAAGTGCCCATGCTTATTTTTCAAACTACCTCACTTGCCAGTAACAAATTTTCTGACATTTATTGCCATTGATTTTAAGAGCCAGAAACCACATACAGCACATAGTAGGGGCTCAATAACCATGTGCTACTCTTAACCACCTTGTTGCCGTGTGATAATTAGGGTCCTTCCATGTGAGAAAAAAGACAAAGGAAGCCATTTAAATTCTGCTGGCTTTCCCCATGACTTGTTGCTTACTTAAACCCTTGACTCTGCCTCTCAAGTCTTTTCAATGTGTGTCGTCATTGAGGGTCCCTCGCCTGCTGCAACAATATTGCCTTGTTTCTTCTTGGACTTATTTAAACCTCCATTAGAGATTCATCTTTTTTTTTTTTTTTTTTTTGAGATGGTGTCTCACTCTGACGTCCAGGCTAAAGCGCAGTGGCGTGATCTTGGCTCACTGCAACCTCCACCTCCTGGGTTCAAGTGATTCTCCTGCCTCAGCCTCCTGAGTAGCTGGGACTACAAGTGCGTGCCACCACACCCGGCTAATTTTTTGTATTTTTAGTCGAGACGGGATTTCACCATGTTAGCCAGGATGGTCTTGATCTCTTTACCTCGTGATCTGCCTGCCTTGACCTCCCAAAGTCCTGGGATTACAGGCGTGAGCCACTGCACCTGGCCGAGATTCATCTTTTGAAAAATTATTATTATAGAGGTCGCCCCCCGCCACCATTATAATCCAAATGCCCTTAAGTGGAAAAAATGTACTAATATGATCAGGAATGAGGAAAAGGGGCTGATATTTGGTGGGTACCATAATGTCTTTGCATCTGTCTCCATTTAATCCTTAAGGTGCCCTATGTTGTATTTCCAGATGAGGAAACCAGGAGTCAGAAGGGTTGAGTCTCTTTCCTGAGCTTGTATGGCCAGGTCAGCGTACTTCACCTAACTCCAAGCAACTTCCTAATTTGTACTAAGCAGTTCTAACAGTGGGGAGGAGGAGCAGAGAGGCCCAGAGTTGGAAAGGCTGGAGAAGACACACTTATTAGGGCCACCCACTGGGCTATGGTTTGAGTATTTGTCCAGTCTAAAACTCATGTTGATGTTTAATTTCCATTGTAACAGTATTAAGAGGTGAAATCTTTAAAAGGTGATTATGCCATGAAGGCTCCACCTGAGTGGGGTTGGCGCACTAAGAAAGGGAGAGTTCAGCCCCTTCTTGCCCTCTCTTTATTTGCCTTTGCCTTTCTGCCTTCTGCTATGTCATGATGCAGAAAGAAGGCCCTTGCCAGATGCCAGTGTCTTGACCTTGGACTTTCCAACCTCCCGAACTCTGAGCAAACACTGAGCAAACTCTGAGCAAATTTCTGTTCTTTATAAATTACTCAATCTCAGGTATTTTGTTTAGCAGCATAAACTAAGACACACCTGATTCTGCATGCTGACCAGAGAAATTGTTTTGACCCATTGTTTTCTTTTCTCTGCATGAAAATAAAACAAATAGCCTCAATGGGGACAAATGGAATACAATCAAGGTCTTGGCCACTCTTAGAATTCAAGTCCTCCAGCCCCAGTGGGTCTGCCAGTGTGGGCCCTGGTCCTTCTTGGCATTTGTTTTCAAGCCTGTTGGATGCGAGTCACTTCATGAAACATTCAAAACCCTGCCTACTTCTGACCTAAATGTTAGTAAATGAAATAGGAGGGCCGGGTCCTCCCAGATCACCCCATGCAGGTGCTCACACGCTTACACTTGCAAAGGAAAGCAGAGTGTCCTAATTCCAGGGCTGAAGTGTGTCAGCAGGAAGGAGTTGGCTGAATTGTTTTTAAAAAGGATGATACATTTGGATTAACTATATTGATGAAATCATGTAAGAGAAAACCCTATCCTGGGCTGGAGCTGGGAAGAAAGGAGCAAATGAAGAGCTGTTCTCCAGTTCTGGGGCTCTGATCTTAGATGGCGGTAGAAGTGTGATCAAGAAAAAGAGAGTCTAAGAGGCAGGAGCTGTGGCTCTGAGCTCTGCAGTTACTCTATAGGACCTTGGGCAGGTGACTTTCTGAGCCTCAGCTACATCATATGTATAATGGGGACAATAACCTATCAGTGTGGAAGCAAGAGTCTAAGTTCAATGCCTTTGAGTGTCCTTCCAGTTTTAAGAGCTAGAGTAGAATTCTGCTGGGGATGAATATTTATATACAAATAAGCATGAGCATTTCTTTTAAGAGGAAAAAGAAACAGGAAGGGCAGAGGATCCTGGGAAAATGTGCATCGTAGTTTGTAGCTAGGTCAGATCTGCTTTGAATTAGTAATGGTGGCACATTCTCAACAGCAAGAGGAGTTCTGGAAACTAGCTCTTGGTTGTGAGCTCTGTGGCTATTGGGTGCTCATTAGTGAGTAAGTGGTGGGGGCTAAGATGAGATGGGGTGCATGGGAGCCTGGCCATTCCCTAGTTAAGTAATCCGTGGAGGAAAAGCAGAGAAAAAGAAAAGGGGGTATTTTTTTTTCCTCTTTAGCAAAGGTTTGTAAGCTTTCATAACTCTAGTAATTTTTCCATTTAAAACCAAACAAAGCCCACAGTGACATTTAGTGTGTTACAGTGTTTGCCAACTGCTGGAGGCCAGCCAACTTCGTTACTGCCCTCTAAGCCCTGGATAGTTCTCAACAGTGAGGCTTAGCTGCTCTGTAAATGTCATGGTGAAAACCAAGATTCCGGAGCGCTGAAAATGCCGAGTCCTAGAGCACCAGATGGGTGGGACTGTTTAAAACCAGAACCTTCCCCTGGGTCCAAGAAGCCCTTTGTGTCAGGAGCCCTTGGCACATATTTATGAGAGACGTCGCTGACACCTCAGAGTCTCTGAAGGAGGCAGGATGGAGTGATAAATGGGAGCCAATACCAGGAAGAGGTAATAAATAACTGGGACTGGCTACAGGAGGGAAAAGGAAAATCAAAATAAAGTGAAATCCAAGTAGACCTATGGCCCAATTCCCACATAAGAATCTGCTGGTGAGATCTTTTCTGAACTTACATGTGCTAATTAGGGAGTATAGTTGGGATGGCATTTAGAAGGAAGACCTCAAAGGGCCTCCACCCTCCAGGACTGCTCTGAAGCTCCTCGCATTAGTATTCCTCTCTGGAGGGAATAGAGCGTTTGTTCTCAAACTCCAACATCTCCCAGAAATTTATCTGAGGCAGGACTAGAGAATTGGCACTTCTAACAAGTTCCCAGGTGATTCTGATGATGCAATCTTCAGGGACTCCCCCTTTCAGAAGCAGTGAACTAGAGATAGGGAAGAAAAACAGGGGTTTCTGGTTGTGGGTATGTGAGCACTTCTACTTTTTTTTGAGTAACTGTTGACAGTTCATGCATCCATTCAAAAAACAGATTAAAAGGATGTAAGATGCAAACAGCTAATACTTAGTGAGTGCCTCTTAAGTGTTAGACTTTGTTTTAAGCACTTTACATGGGCTTCTTTAAAAGTCACAGCAAATTGTGAAGCAGCTAATAGTATTATCACTGCTTTACAGTTGAGTTAACAGGTTCAGAAAGAAGGAGCTTATCTCAATTTAGTGGATATTAAATGGCTGAACTGGGATTCAAGTCCAGATGATGTGGATGTCCTTGGGTGTTTCAGGTGTGCTAATCTGAGCTCTGCTGTTTTGAAAATCTAAGACACATACATGTGCACCTACACACATGCATGTGCGCGCACACACACACACACCCCCCCCATAACTGACTGACTTATCCTCCACTCATGTCTGGTGGAAAACAAAACTAATTCCTACATTAAGCTTTTCTTTTCATATACATATATATATATATATTATTGCACTTTAGGTTCTGGGGTACATATGCAGATCATGCAGGATTGTTGCATAGGTATGCACATGGCAATGTGCTTTGCTGCCTCCATCCTCCCATCACCTATATCTGGCATTTCTCCCCATGTTATCCCTCTCCAACCTCCCTAATCCCTGCTGTCCCTCCCCTATTCCCCTCCAACCGACCCCAGTGTGTGATGCTCCCCTCCTTGTGTCCACATGTTCTCATTGTTCAACACCCACCTATGAGTGAGAACATGTGGTGTTTGATTTTCTGTTCTTGTGTCAGTTTGCTGAGAATGATGGTTTCCAGATTCATCCATGTCCCTACAAAGGACACAAACTCATCATTTCTTACGGCTGTGTAGTACTCCATGGCGTATATGTGCCACATTTTCCCTGTCCAGTCTATCATCAATGGGCATTTGGGTTGGTTCCAGGTCTTTGCTATTGTAAATAGTGCCGCAGTGAACATACGTGTCCATGTGTCTTTATGATAGAATTATTTATAATCCTTTGGATTTAATGGGATTGCTGGGTCAAATGGAATTTCTATTTCTAGGTCCTTGAGGAATTGCCACCCTGTCTTCCACAATGGTTGAACTAATTTATACTCCCACCAACAGTGTAAAAGTGTTTTTATTTCTCCACATCCTCTCCAGCATCTGTTGTCTCCAGATTTTTTAATGATCACCATACTAACTGGTGTGAGATGGTACTTCAATGTGGTTTTGATTTGCATCTCTCTAATGACCAGTGATGTTGAGCATATTTTTATATGTTTGTTGACCTCATATATGTCTTCTTTTGAAAATGTCTGGTTCATGTCTGTCACCCTCTTTTGAATGGGTTTGTTGGTTTTTTTCTCATAAATCTGTTTTAGTTCTTTGTAGATTCTGGATATTAGCCCTTTGTCAGATGGGTAGATTGCAAAAGTTTTTTCCCATTCTGTTGGTTGCCAGTTCACTCTACTTATTGTTTCTTTTGCTGTACAGAAGCTCTGGAGTTTAAATACATCCCATTTGTCTATTTTGGCTTTTGTTGCCAATGCTTTTGGTGTTTTATTCATGAACTCCTTGCCTATGCCTATGTCCTGAATGGTTTTGTCTAGATTTTCTTCTAGGGTTTTTATGGTGCCAGGTCTTATGTTTAAGTCTTTAATCCATCTGGAGTTAATTTTAGTGTAAGGTGTCAGGAAGGGGTCCAGTTTCTGCTTTCTGCACATGGCTAGCTAGTTTTCCCAACACCATTTATTAAAAAGGGAATCCTTTCCCTTTTTCCCATTGCTTGTTTTTGTCAGGTTTGTCAAAGATCACATGGTTGTAGATGTGTGGCATTGCCTCTGAGGCCTCTGTTCTGTTCCAATGGTCCATATCTCTGTTTTGGTACCAGTACCATGCTGTTTTGATTACTGCAGCCTTGTAATATAGTTTGAAGACAGGTAGTGTGATGTCTCCAGCATTGTTCTTTTGCTTAGAATTGTCTTGGCTATTTGGGCTCTCTTTTGGTTCCTTATGAAGTTTAAGGTGGTTTTTTCTAGTTCTGTGAAAAAGGTTATAGGTACTTGATGGGGATAGTGTTGAATCTTTGGGCAGTATGGCCATTTTCACAATATCGATTTTTCCTAACCATGAGCATGGAATGTTTTTCCATCTATTTGTCTCCTCTCATATTTCCTTTAGCAGTGGTTTGTAGTTCTCCTTGAAGAGGTCCTTTACATCTTTTTGTAGTTGTATTCCTAGGTATTTTATTCTCTTTGTAGCAATTATGAATGGCAGTTTGTTCTTGATTTGGCTCTCTTTTAGTCTGTTATTGGTGTATAGGAATGCTTGTGATTTTTGCACATTGATTTTGTATCCTGAGACTTTGCTGAAGTTGCTTATCAATTTAAGGAGATTGTTTGAGACATTAAGGTTTTATTTGATGATTTTAGGGGCTTATGTTTCGCTTAGTCTTTTGCTTTGATTCCCACTTCCATTGAATTCTCTTTTTTACATCTTATCTCCAGTCTTCATCAACCTCACCATAGTATGTGGCCCCTTTTCCACTAAGTCCTTTCTCTCTCACCAAGGTGTTTCTGACTTAAGGCAGTATAATTGTAGATCAAAACAGGATGGGGGTAGGGCTCTAATTCTGCACGGCAAAATCATTTTCTCATATATCACAAAATAAATGTGTGTCCATAGAAAAGGGAAGGATGTAATTCAAGAGTAATAAAATGAAAAAGAAGTCATCTCCCCTTCACCTACTGTTGAATCTCAAGTGCTGTTTCACTGTTAATAATTTCAGGTAGCACAGAAATAAAATAAAAATTTAATGTTAGCCATTTCTTTTTTTAAAAAAATCTTTTAGCATTCCCCACTCCTGGAAATTTCCCCTGGGCCTCCTTGTTCTCCATCTTTGGATCTTTCCCCAGCTCTCTGGACACGCCTTTCCTTTTCTTCCATAAAGTAATCTGCTCTCTCTGTGCCTCACTCCTCAACCTTCTAGATCATACCCTGCAACCTGACTTTTTACCACCAAAATATCCAACCAGATGTTTACTAAACAAAAACCAATTGTGTCTCTAGAACTAATATGCTTTTAAATCTTAAACTCACAATCCATCCTGGTCCTTCTCCTTCCACATACCGACCTCCCCACTCTCCTCTGCCCAGCCCATGTCATAAGTAAGTAGAACATAGCTTCAGCCCTCAAGGAGCTTACAGTCTAGTAATGGGGTCAAGAAATCCCAGTGGAGCCTGCTAGGTGCAAAAAGAAGAGTGTGGATAAGGTGTAGTGGAGGAATAAAGAGAGAATGCTCTGATCCCCTTTTAACTTGGACTAAAAATGGTAATATAATGAGAAGTTTCTTCTGGGTCATATAAGCCTTTTATATGACAGAGCCTTGGTGGAGGACCTCTTGGTTGACAAGCACTCAATACGTGTTAGCAGTTATTATCTTCTCAACATGCTTGCATACAAGTATCACTCTTCATATGTTACAAATGAGAAAGCTGAAGAGGACAGGCTAAGAAATCTCTTCTGCTGGAGCCAGGATTGTCATCCAGGCTGGAATCTGACTTTACGCTCTTAGCCAGTATTTATGTGGCTCTCCTTTTCTAACACCATGTGGCTTTAGCCCTTGAATGCCCAGAGCTGTGCCAGCCTTCCTCCTCAGGTTTGGGGCCTCAAGTGACCCCTCTGCCGCACACTCTGCCCCTAAAGACAGTCCTTCAGCACCCTGCATCCTGAGAGGCAGGCGCTATGTTTTGTTTCCATCAATACTAAGTTGAACCATATGAAAATGCCAGTATTTGACCTTTTTATTTCAAAATAAATGGCAATTTCATATGATTCTACCCAATGCCAGACACCAGATGAATTATGGGTGACCCAGCTCCCTCAGCCCTGTTCGTCTCTGTGAACCAGGACTTCCAGATGATTTCACATTTCCCTGCTAGAGGATTTAGACTGAGAGATGAAGATGAGACAGAGTACCTTGATGCTTTTTTTTTTTTTTTCCAGTCAACCAGACCCAGTGACTCAGTGTGAAATAACTCAGTGAAGGCCCTCTCTCATTTTTGGTTCCTGGTGACCTCTAAAGCATAGCCATGTCATTGTAGAAAACCCATGAAATTCAGGTCTGCTTTCATCTCCATCCCCTTCTTTCAGTCCTGACACACATCATCCAGACCCAAAGATGGCATCACACTCTAAATTGTTTTTTACCAAGGCTTGAAGCTAGTGAGGTCAACACGAAAGACCAGGGTTTCCTGAGTGGTCAGGGATGATTGTTAGGGAAAATGAAACTTTCCCTGTGGAGGAACTTCCCACACATGAGCCACAAATTCTCATGTCCTGCTCTGGGACTGAGTTAAACTTCCCCAGAGTTGGTCAGACATTCCCCTGGCAGCCTCAAGGATGTTCTGCCTTGCAGCGTTTTCAGAAAGGGAGACCCATGCAGCACAGCCATGACCTACCTCCTGGGTGGGCATTCTGGGATGATTCCCAGAATCTTAATCCAAATTAACAGCTTGCTGTTTAACAGATCCTCTTTAACCTCCTGCCTTCTCACTTAGAAACCTATCTTCAAAACCTTGCCTTTGACTCCTTCCCTTCCGTAGTGATGCAATACAGTCCCTCCACCAAAGGAAATGGCCTTTATCTCCACTCTGGACTTCCCACCTCTCTGATCTTCCTGGGAACCTAACTTCATCAATTATTCCCTCTTCTCTGTATCTTCAGTCACTTCTTCTCCACCAACATCTTCTCGTGTTGATTGAAACATGTTCAAATCTTCTACCTCTTAAAACAAAAATTTGATCTCCTTTCCATTTTTATCAGCCATTTCCTCTCCTTTCTTTCTCCATCAGTCATCTTGAATAAGCTAATTATAG
Organism: Callithrix jacchus; assembly: GCF_049354715.1. Lineage (NCBI taxonomy): Eukaryota > Metazoa > Chordata > Mammalia > Primates > Cebidae > Callithrix > Callithrix jacchus. The sequence continues at coordinate 100,619,141 of NC_133511.1, read as the reverse complement.
GTAATGTCTCCATTTCTTCACCTCGCATTCAATTTTTCGCCCGTAGTGAGCTGGCTTCTATCACTGCCTCTGTATTGAAACTGCCCTTGCCAGCCCAATAGAGTGACCTCTGTTGTTAAAATCAAAAGAACTTTCTTACCCTCATCTCACTTGATCCCTGCATAATAATTAGCATTGTTTGCCACACCCCTATTTTGGAAGGATACTTCCATTTATTTACAATATGCCAAACTGTTCTAGTTTCCTTTCACGTTTGCAGGCTCTTATCTTACCCATTCATTAAATGTTGGTTGACCTCAGTGTTCCAGCCTAGATTGTCTGCTTTTCTCACTCTGCCTTCTCTCCAAGGGTTAACTAAGCACCTCTGTGGCATCCTCAGCTGCCTCTATGGTATAAGTCCTATTATCACTGCATTTGAGATGTAGGATGTGTTTCCTGACCATCAATTCATACTACCAGCCATATGGAGGGCATCTGCTCATAACTGAGTCACATGCTTCACCCTCAACATGTCCAAGCCAAAGCCAGAATCTTTCCCACTCTACTCATCATGCTTCCTACATATGGTTACACTGTCTACTGGTTGCCCAAACCAGAAACCTGAGAAGAATGTTTGCCTCTTTTTTATTCCCTGTAACCAATCAGTCTTCAAGTCCTGTAATTTTGTCTCCTGAGTCCTGCTCAAATCCGTCTTTCTCCAAACACACCGTATCCTCAAGAACTGGATTTCACTCCTTCAGGCTTTTTTTAGTTTGTTCTTCACAATGGAACAAACATGATCTTTTCTTTCAATGGTTCTTCATTATGCTTGAGACAATGACTAACTCCTGAACTTGGCTAAGGCCATACATAATTGGTTAATTCTTATGTTCTGCATCTCTCACTATACTTGTTAGCCATCCTGAATTCCTCTAAGTGTTCTTACCTCTTAGGTTTTATGCACATCATTTCTCTCATCTCTCTAGCTCATTTTCTTGGAGGCATCCTTAGGGCTTAACTCAAAATACTTCTACTTGAAGCGTTTTCTTAGGACTCAAGTGTGATAAAGTGTTCTACCTACGTGACCCTGTAGCACTCCGTACTTACTTCTGTTTGAACATTTATCTCACTCTAGTTGGGGAGATGGACAAATAAAGAGTATGTGGGTTCTTGGGGAAAAGGGAGTGTGAGTAGGGTTTTTACTGCCCAGGCAATTGGCATAGTGCCCTTGCACACTCTAAGATGCTCATTAAACATCTGTTGAATGAATAAATTCACTAACAAAGAACTCAGAAAGCATTAGAGTTGATGTTTTCTTTTTCTTTCTACTTAGCTATTGACAGTGTAAGAAAAGGAACACTTTAATGTTCATGTAGGTTCAATTAATGTAACCTACAATAAGTACTTAAAGCATGTCTAATATTTCTCTTATTTCACTTAATACAACCTCCTGTGAGGTTGGGTTAAGCCTCAATCCTTATTTCATGCTCAGGTGAAAAGTGATTTTCTCAAGTGGGAATCAAAAGCCCTGGGTTAGCATTCTCACCCTAGGTCCAGGGCCCTTTCCATCTTGATTTGGCATCAATAAATAAATAAAAGCATCAATATGCTTTTATTCTTTTTAAAAAATTATTTATTATTTATTCATGCATTCATTCATTCATTTATTCATTTTTGAGACCAAGTCTTGCTCTGTAGCCCAGGCTGGAGTGCAGTGACACAATCCCACCTCACTGCAGCCTCTGCCTGATGGGCTTAAATGATTCTTCTGCCTCAGCCTTCAAAATAGTTGGAATTATAGGCATGCACCACCATGCCCAGATAATTTTTGTATTTTTAGTAGAGACTGAGTTTAGTAGAGATTAGGCTAATCTCAGACTCCTGACCTCAAGTAATCTGCCCACCTCAGCCTCCCAAAGTGTTGGAATTACAGGCGTGAGTCACTGCGTCTGGCCATTCTGTTTTTAGTCTGTACAACTCTGTCTTCCATTCATTCCTGTCCTAATGGCTATTTCACTGGCAAGAGTTCTTTTTCAAATTTGGGGAGATCTGATGGCCTGGAAGAGATGTGGTAGTTAAAAAAAAAATGTGAGGAAAGCTTACTCAGAAACCCTGTTCCAAAAACTTGGCCGCTTCAGTGGGTGCCTCTGGAGAGGAAGGATTTGATATCAAAGGTTGAAGAAGCCGTAGTTTGTAAACCTACATCAACGATTTGAGTGGAAATGGATGTATCAAACTGAAAATGTCATTAACCCTTTAGCATAGTATTTTATTCTTTTGTTCAGAAGATGGTTTGTGAGTGGAGTTATTCACAATAAGGGAACGACCCAGCACATAATGAGTGTCAACCATGGGCTAGGAACTGAACTTCCCCAAATTCTATGAAGTATTAATAGTTATTTTGGCTACATGAGAAAAATTATAGTTGAGCAAGTGTCTTAATCTATCCAGACTGCTATAACAAGGTACCATAGACCAGGTAGCTTATAAACAACAAAAATTTATTTCTTACAATTCTGTGGAGGCTTGGAAGTCCAAGATGAAGGCACTGGCAGATTTTGTGTCTGGTGAGGGCCTGCTTCCTCATAGACAGCTATGTTTATCACTCTAACCTCACATGGTAGAAGGGCCAAGGAGTCTCTGTTGGGCCTCTCTTCTGAAGTCACTGGTCCCACTCATGAAGGCTCCATCCATGTGACCTAATCACCTCCCAATGGCTCCACCTCCAAATAGCATCACCTTGGAGATTAGGTTTCATCATATGAATTTTGCAGGGATGCAAACATTCAGATCACAGCAGTAAGTCATCAAGATCACACAATTAGTAAGTGGCTAAGCTAGATTCAAAATCAGGGCTGTGTAGTTCCAGGGTGCTTCTCAACATGTGGCAGATGGAGGATTCCAGAATGGTACTGCCTGGGTTCACATTTGTTGTATGCCTTTACTAGGATGTGGGACTTCGGGAAGCCACTAATCTCTCCAGGCCTCAGTTCTGTTACCTAGTAAATATGAGTAATAGGACCTCTTCAGAGTTATAGCGAGGATTAAATAAGGTAGTATCTATAAAGTATATATATATATTTTTGGGCAGAATCTCACCTCTCTCACCAGGCTGGAGTTCAGTGGCATGATCTTGGCTCACTGTAATCTCTGTCTCTCAAGTTCAAGTGATTCTCCTGTCTCAGCCCCCTGAGCATCTGGGATTATAGGTGTATACCACCATGCCCAACTTATTTTGTACTTTTAGTAGAGATGGAGTTTTACCTCATTAGCCAAGCTGGTCTCAAATGCCTGGCCTCAGGTGATCTGCCCACCTTGGCCTCCCAAAGTGCTGCGATTACAGGCATGAGCCACCATGCCCAGCCTATAAAGTATATTCTTATACGTAGTAAGTGTGATATAAATTTAAATATCATCATTATCACTACCACCATCACCACCATTACCTTTGGGCTCTTTTTTTTGCCAATAATGCAGATTATTCTGGGCTATAAGATCAATGGGTACTCAGAGTATTGCTCTGGAAGACTTTGGCATTCTTTGGAATTTTGCAATGGGGCAAAGGTATTGGATATGTAAACTAAAAAGTATCTGAGTCAGGTCTCAATCCATTTAGAAGTTTATTTTTCCAAGGTTAAAGACATGACCAAAAAGAAATACAGAATCACAGAAATAGTCTGCAGCCTGTACTTTTCTCCAATGATGATTCTGAGGGATTCCATATTTAAAGTGGAAAAGCAGACTGGTGGGAAAAAAGGAAGAGTCTGGTCACATTACTGAATCCACATGTTGGCAGGGAAAAGAAGCTGGTAAGGAATAGACAATGATGTATTTGTCTTGTGCTCAGTAAATTGGCGGCGCTTTGCAGAAGATCAGGTGAACAAAGAGTAGTAGCTACCGGTGGAGATATTTAACTATTAGATTAGGAACAAAAGGAAAGGCAGTTTCTTGCATAATTCAACTTTCAGCTTATTTTTTTTTTTCATTTTGGCATAGTAAATTGGGGGTCTGGAGTTTACTTTCCTTTCACTGATATATGACTTTCATTCCAGGAGGGAATGAAAGTATAGTGGAGTAGCTCCAAACTAGACCGCAACCGTCTAACAGGCACATAGGTCAGCTAGTTAGTTGGGAGTTTCGACATGGAAGTTGTTGTGCTATAAATAGGGTTAATGTTTTCAGAGGGAGAGAGTAACTTAACTAGCCATATTTGGATGAGCTACCTAGAAGCTGCCACAAATGTGTTTGAATTGATTTGATATAATTTATAATATTAAAATCATACATTATAGATGAAATAATTTTTTGAGTTCTTATTAAATCTCTGGAAGCATGTAAGCACTTTATCTTATTTAATCTTCACAACAACCTTATTTTTCGGAGATTTTTATTATTTTCATTTTATAAATGAGGCAACTAAGGCTCACAAATGTCAAGTATGATCAGGGTTGTCCCACAGGTAAGGGACATAGCTAGCATTTGAATCCAAATCAGGCTGCCTCTAACGTCTATGCTTTTTCTTAGCTACTATCATGCATTCCTTCCTAAACCCACATACTGGGCTTCTTAGCAATCTATTCCAAGTGGCCGATTTTATGGATAACCTCCAAGACCCAGTCTTCATTCAGGTGTAGACCAGTCACCCTGAGGCAGATTCTCCAAAGCAGAAGAGGCGCAAAAGCATTCTCAGATGGAAAGATGCCCATGAGAGTTAAACTCCAGCTCTGAGCACATTTTTTCCTACATATTTTCTTTCTAGTTGAAATTAGAAAGACCACCAGCTTATACCTTGCAAACAACTGGCCTTGCAAGGGAGCCAGGCCAGACTTCCTAGTGGAGTGTCCTTTTTATTCTCCAATAAGAAATAGATTTGATAATAGCAACTAGAATTTATTTTGAGTCTTTGTTCCAAGAACAAATTGAGGTTTCTTCTCTGCCTGGAATGAATACTCTTTGAATTGAAAGCTAGAATGTCCTGGACCAAGACTGTCTCAGCAGCATCTTTTTTTTTTTTGAGACGGAGTTTCGCGCTTGTTACCCAGGCTGGAGTTCAATGGCGTAATCTTGGCTCACCGCAACCTCCGCCTCCTGGGTTCAGGCAATTCTCCTGCCTCAGCCTCCTGAGTAGCTGGGATTACAGGCACACGCCACCATGCCCAGCTAATTTTTTGTATTTTTAGTAGAGACGGGGTCTCACCATGTTGACCAGGATGGTCTCGATCTCTTGACCTTATGATCCACCCACCTCAGCCTCCCAAAGTGCTGGGATTACAGGCTTGAGCCACCACGCCCGGCCCTCAGCAGCATCTTTACGTCTACTCCTTCATTTTAAACATTTTAAAAACATTTTTTGTGGTTTTCCAGCATCCTTCCTTTTAAGACTTTGAATATCTGGTAAACATGGCCAAAAGGATTCTTCACACTGATTTGGCTTGAACTGATAGTTGAGAGGACAAAACCTACTCTTTCCGGGCACTGTATTTCTAAGAGAGAGGGTTATCAGCCATCATACTTTCAAGTCAAAACTTGCAACACAAGATTGGGAAAAAGATTTTCTTAATATTCCCTGGTTCCTGAAACACTCTGGAAGATTCAAATTTTTTAGGTTAGTAGAGCAAGATAAAGTATTTTTTTTTCAGGACATGCAGTCATAACACATAGTGTTCAATGAGAAAGTTATGACTGGATTTCTTATCTAACAGCTGTGTCTGTGTGTGAGGGAAGGGGGTGCAGGGAGAAAGGAAGAATTAGTTTCCATTCCTAGAAATGAATACATTTTCTACTATGAGAAAGTTCACAGGTGGTTAGTCTTTCCAATACTACTAATAAGTAAGATAAGCAGAGATAGTGTAGTGTCTTCAAAAACAGAACAGTTTAAATCAGGAGGGATTTCTGGACTCAGCTAGGTGTGTCTGGAGCCTGTGTACTAATTCTGATTTGGACACACTGTTTTTCTTTCATCCTTTCTTTCCTCCTCCTCCTCCTACTTTTCCCTTGCGACTGGTTATTGATGTTTACCATTTGCCAGACATTTTGCTAAGCACTTTACGTACATTAACTCACTGAATTTTCACACCGTCTATGAGAGAAGTATAAGCACCATCTCCAGGTGACAAGCAAGTCAAGCCTCATGAAGGTTAAGTAACTTGCCCCAGATCAGGCAGAGGCAAAAGGTAGAGCTGGAACTCAACCCTATGTCTCTCTGACTCTAGACCTTGACTTCTCAACTACCATATAATACTGCTTCCTCACTGAATCTTTTCTGTTCTTTGTCCCCAGGGACAGAATGAGAACTTCAGTCAATGTTGTAGGTGACTCATTTGGGGCTGGGATAGTCTATCACCTCTCCAAGTCTGAGCTGGATACCATTGACTCCCAGCATCGAGTGCATGAAGATATTGAAATGACCAAGACTCAATCCATTTATGATGACATGAAGAACCACAGGGAAAGCAACTCTAATCAGTGTGTCTATGCTGCACACAACTCTGTCATAGTAGATGAGTGCAAGGTACATTTCCCATTCATGGATATTGAGACCTGTATATAGTAGTGCATGCTCATTTCTTTAAAACAAACAAACAAAACCATAACGCCCTGCATGTATTATTGTCACATTTATTTTCCTAAAGAATCATGTAACCCAAGCTTCTGTGAGTCCCAGATCATCTAATTCTGTGTCTAACTTGGCAGGAAATCAACAGGTCTGACAGTGAAAGAGTCAATCAGTTGATTATTTTATCCATGTGGTGTACAACAACCATTCTGACTTCCCCATCCACCCCACTTGACTAATTTGACCAGTTACCTTGAATATTTTGCCCAAGAATTTGTGGTTTGTAGAGCTTTGCTGATTTTCAAATATTTGATTCCTCAGATGAAGCATCAAGAGAACTCCCAAGCATCATCTGATGAACCTAGGACAGATATTCCTCCTTTCTATATATCACATATTGGTCAAAAATGTGCCCACATAACTTTACACAACTATCTTTTTCTTAACTATTTTTGTGGGAAGGGTGAATTTTGACCTGAGAGTACCTTGCTCCAAAAGTGAGTAAACAATTTCAAGTAAAGAACAGCTATCCTTCAGGACAATTATCCAGAAATGTCATTTTAAAAACATTACATCTCATATACTGCCTGGCCGCGCCATCTTTCTGCAGCATGGATGTTCTGGGCTCTCCTCCAAGCTGTTGGGTGCTAATTCTTCAAGCCTGATGAGCTCTGTCTAGCCTTCATTGTAACTAATCTGACATTGTCAAAGTCAGAATGTCATGACCAGAGTAAAGCAAACTTGGAGAAACCCTGGCAGGTGAGCAGAATCAAGTCTAGGGGTTGGTTTGCTAAGATGATTTCACACAGCAGCTGAGGACAGTCTGAACCCACCCAGAGATCTCTGGTACCTTTTTGACTTCTGTTGACAAGGTCACATTTAATGACTAATTTCTTCCTATATTATTTCTGGGTCATTACAAATACATGTCATACCATGGCTCTTGCTGGGCAATGAAGGGTGTCACAGAAGCAATTCTGTTTGCTGGATTATAACATAGGTCCAGAATTCTAGTGAACTAGCACAGGCCTTTGCTTGTCCTCTCTATGTAGGATACATATGTGGGAGAACAAGGACTCTGATACAAATTAGGGAGGAAAGCTACCCATCAAGAGGCAATTGCATAAGTGTATTAATTGCCTCAGTGAAAATGATTCAAATTATTAGAAATTCAGATGTACCTAAAGGGCATAAACCATTCTCCTGGAAAGCTAGTGTTTCCCATATCTGAGTGAAGGGCTGGATTATTCCCCATCAAAATGTTAGTTTAAATCCGCAAGGGTCAGTAATCTTGTGAATGGCTCCATGTTCTACTATATTTAAGTACTTATTGTGTGCCTAGTAAGGTTTGGTTGAGTGCCCCTGTCTCCTTCCTGTAAGATCCTATATTTTGATTATTCATCAAGTATCTATTGAATGTCTATTATCTATAAAGCCATAAATTAGGCACTAGAGGACAAGAAAAAGAATGTACAGTGTTGTAATAGTGATAAGACTTGAACTCAAATTATTGCCATATGAGGAAAATTATGTATAACAAAAAAATCACAATTTTTAAAAATTTCATAATTATATTTGAGAAGAATCCTGGCAGTTAATTGTGTATGGTCCTTTTGGAGTTTCTCAAGAGGCTTCTTAATATTTTGTAGGACACTTTTTGAAAAAGGAGGTGTGTGGGCATGGAGATATCTTTAGATTTCAGACTTCCTGTATTTGTTTTTGAAGGACATCAAGCACAGCAGGATAAATTTGCTTCATTTTTTAAAGCAAAATATTTCAAGCCCTATAGGAAAATGTTTGTGAATTATCCACATTAGTAGAAAGTAAGGTCATTAGGAGTAAGGCTTTGTCCCCAGTTATACTACTGTGACCCAGCACCTAAAACAGTGTCTGGCATGTTGTAGGGGGCTCAATAAATATTGGTTGAATGTATCATTTTAGCATCTTTAGTCCTTGCTATATTTCAGATAATCTTTTTGCTGGACAGTTCCGTGGAGATAGTGACTCAGTCTCTATAGCTAGCCAGCTGACCACCTGCAAACTCATTGGTTAATTAGCATTTAGGTGGGCAATGGTCAAACTGAGCATATCTTGAAGATGATGAATATAGCTCTGTTGGTTTATCAACTATTTCAGCTGTTTACATTTTTAATGAAATGGTTGGGTTCAGCTCAGTGAAAGCTATTTGATCTCAGCCTTCGCTAGGTAAAGCAAGTTGATTCTTCTCACTCTAAATCAGTTAACTGTGTTGATGATGATGTGGGAAGGAGACACCCAGAGCCATGGAGATGAATTTACACCCTTTCTGAGGATATCTGGGTCACATCTATTTATTCCTTTGAACTTCCTTATGGTTAATTCTATTTCCCACTTTTTAAAAACTGAGATGTCAGTGCTTGCTGCCAATGCCTTCCTCTTTTTCTTTTCTATTACCCAAGTATTTGGAGCAGAGAGGAGTGGGATGGGCTAGGTTGGGGAATGGAGTCCTAGCTTTCTTTAGCCCAGCCAAGAAAGGAAATGACAGAAAAGCTGCTGTCCCAGATACATTTGAAACATAGGCCTCAGTATTTACAAACAAAAAAACAAAACAAAAACACCTCCCACCAAGTGCTGTCTGGCTCTTCCAAAGGCACCACACTATGATTGATAATTTTGTACCATTAGTGATGTGGTTCATCACTGAGAGCCAAATAGTCACATTCAAGGTCATAGTGAACAGGCAACTTTCTCCAGGCAGACATTCTGTCCCTGGCAGTCTTTCTTGACAGTTCACTGAAAGGGAAACAAATTTGCTGCAGCTCTGGTCAAAACTTTAACCATTTCAAACATTGTTGTGTCTTGTCGGTCTGTGTATTCAAACTCTTGCCTGGTAATAGTAGTTTGAAGTTACACAATACTTTTTCAAGTTTAATCAGAATAACCGCATGTGGAACAGTCATTGTTAATTGCATGGTCTGTTTTTCTGGAAAAAAAAAAATGGGGGCTAATGGGGATTGGATAAATGGTTTTATTTTCCTTTACTTGATTCGTTCAAGGGCACTTGGTTTTCTGTTCCTAGCATGTTGTATGTGGTCATGATGCATGCATTTCACTTCCACTTGGGTAAGAAGAAAGATTTCTTTCAAACATTGCTGTGTTTGTCATGTCTCCATATTCTAATGCTTTCATAAATCCAGTCTCTCCATTATGTGGAATATCAGTCGTGGGTTTAAGTTTGCACATGACGTTGAGGACAGTCAGACAGAAGGTAAGCTAGGAAAACTACTTAGACATGGAGGAGAAAACCTCCTATTCTGCATAAAGGTTCAGTTCACTTTGAGCCAGGGATGCATAATACAGATGGTCTGGTAATTACATATGATTATTAAATGGCTGCATTGAAGTCATTTAGATAAACATTGTCATTGATCTCAGACTTTTAATTCCCCCAACTTTTCTCTTTAATTTTTAAAGCTGGGATAGCTTATTTGGCACAGCTGAAACGTCATGATTTCTGATTTAAAAATAGGACACGTATGCCCATCTACCTGGTGCCATTGCAACTGAACCTTTCACATGCATGAGTAGAACTAGATGCCTAGTTCTGGATTTCTTCCTCTGTGGTTGTATGGAGTAGCACATGGGCACTATATTTTAAGGACTGTGTTATTGTGTGCTGGATCACTGGGTAGCTATCAAAAACATAGAAGTTGTTCCCCAAATTGCAAAGTAGCTTTAATACATTGATACTCCCAAGGCAAATATGGATTTTTAAAATTCTCAGATCACTGTTGAAACCCAAGACAGATTCAAATTCAATTTTGAAAGAACTCTGTTTAAAACTAATATTTCAGTCATGTAGTATAACCTTGGATTTGGTGCTTCTCCACATAACGCACAGGGCTTTTTTCTGGTTCATGGCCTGTAAGCTGGATGTTGATGATAATTATTTTCAGGTAACTCTGGCAGCCAATGGAAAGTCAGCCGACTGCAGTGTTGAGGAAGAACCTTGGAAACGTGAGAAATAAGGAGATGAGTCTCAGCAAATTCTTGAATAAACTCCCCAGCGTATCCTATGGTAAATGATGATATAAACAAGCTTTCTTTAAAAAGGAAAAAAATGCATCTATTTCTATGTTTATTTAATCTGTTAGCTGAGGCTTAGAGGAGCTCTTGTGAGTCAGTGATGACAGGCACGGTGCTGTGTCTTTGCCAAATAATGCTTTATAACCGTCTAATTTTCTCACTTGTATTATTATTTGAATGGATGCTGCTGGAGGAATCAGTTTGAATTGAAGACACGTTCTTGCCAGCTTCCCTGTTCTCCCAAGATGCAGAAATGTGGATGCTCTTTTCCCAGGGGACATGTGTAAAGCAGTGTGGTACACTCCAGGGACTTGGGATAATGAGCAAACACACAGTGTGTTATTCCTCAAAGTGTTCTCCATGCCTCGCCTTGTTACGCACAAGAGATTCTGTTAAAAAGCCTCTAGAAGTAACTCCCCTTAAAATGTCTGGTAGAGTTTAGACATAGGTTGATTAAAAGCAAACACCTGTCGTAGGGAATTTTGACAATTTATCTTCCATATACTCTTTAAGTAAAATGTTTCAGAGTATTTTTGAGGAAGCCATGCCCTTAAAGGCAGCTGATTAAAGAACCTACTATGTCTCTGCCTTACCCTATGTAATCTGTAAGAACAATGGTTTAAATTTCAAGGTATGTTTCATAATGCTCTCTAAATTTGATAATTGATTAGGAAGTATTTTATATGTAACCACTGTACATATTGACAAAATTAAGAGAGCACAGTCAACATAAAGTTTAACCAGAGTTAAATATTCAAATTTATTTATATTTGGTTTGCCTTCACCTGGTATAGTAAAATCAAGTGAGATTATTTGGTCTATGTTTTGCTTTGTTTAACCAAAAAGATTATTTTTTGAGTTTCTAATGAAAAAGACATTTTTAATCTGCAAATTATTTCAGTCATCATCTCATCATCCTGGGAAGCCTGATCATTTTACTGTCCTCACACATGGAAGACACTTGTGTTGGCTGTGCCTCTTTTAATGTCATCTCTTGATGAAACAAAAATACGTATTTATCTAATATGCAGAAAGGTTTTTGTTATCTTCTATCAAAGCACATAAAACCAGGTATAGAACACAGTTGGAAGCAGAGTCAGTCTTCCTCCTCCATCTTCTCAGTGGAAAGGAACAAAAAGCAAACATCTGTGCAAAGCCCTATAAATGTGACATTCCTGTGGCAGAGTCCAGGCAGCCTTGAACCATGATGTGGCAACAAAGGATGGCTCTGTACCACTTCGCAGATGGAACCTTGTTTAAGACTGTGAAGTTTTAGGGAATAAATAATGTAATTGGTGTAGCACAGTGCCTTTCATGCAGTAGGCAGCCAACAAATCCTTAATGATTGGTTATACAAGCTAAATTTTTAGTGTCCCTACTATCCTTTTTTATTGAATAGCGTACAGTATTTTCCTAAGGTTGCTGGGTTTGGGAGTAAGTTTGGGACTTAAATCATTGAGAAATAAAGCATATTTGACTCTAAGAAGTATGTAGAACCTTGTTTATAGGGAGAGAGTAGGGTGTATTATATGAGACCAGCAGAGGGATGCTGAGATATTCATGGTTTATAGAACCCAAATTCTCTGAGATGAGAGTGTTTATGGACCTCAAATACCGTTTCTTATCTATTCCTTGTGACTTCTCTCTTCCAAATCAGATACCTTTGAAACATACAAGAGACATGAGATTCCATGTGTCTTGTATGTTTGTCTCCTAAACCCTAGTTATTGTTGGATAAGGATCACTACTGAACAGTATTAGGCAACTTTTCATTTTTGCTTTTTAAGTGACATTGGTCTTTATTATCAGTAGACGGGCAGTTAACAGGATGATCAAGGGATATGCTCAAGTGTAGTAGCAGAAAATGTATTCTCTACAGCAAACGCTGTGGACCAAGGGGACAGTTCCCGGGTTTAGCTGTGAAACTGTTTAGGATTTTCTTTAAGTGGTGCTCCCAAGAGCTTTTTTATGGTAAGTTGGAGGCTCTAGGCAAAGTGTCTAGGAGCTCATTGTTTTTGCTGTGGAAGGCCAACTTTGGCATTTATACAGGGGCATGTTTCTCAAAGGAGTGGTCACAGGATTGTCTTCTCAAAACTCTGCTTGAAAACCTTTCCGGTGTGTTTTGTCTCCCACTTTTTCCTAGCTATCCTATTAGCATGTAAATATATCAGCAGACGTGTTTAGAGGAAACAAGGTACACAACTTCACAAAGCAAGTTTTTCTGGTTTGAGACTTACTGTATGCAGGAAGTCTCTAGAAAATTGCATTCATCTGGAAATTCAATAAGTCATATTAATAAACAGTTTCTTGAACTCAGGACTAGCCTGAAAATCCAAGATGTACGTAGAGTTGACATATGTCTATGTCCTCTGTTTTTTTCTTTTAGACCTCATTTATTTCTCCCATGCTATGCCCATTTGGGATTTTCTTTGCCCAGCATATGTGCCATAAACAGAACAAATGGATCCAGGGTATACCTCTAATAACCTTTATCTAAATAGAATACATTTAACCTGTCAATTATATGTATAGATTTTTTTCTAATTTGTTCAACATAGATGTGAATGCTTGTAATAGTCCATTACTGTTTGATAATGCATAAATGTTATATTTATATACAGTTACAGCAGGCCAGAAACATACTTACACTGCATCCTGTAAGGTCTGTAAATCAGGGCTTTGGCAATGCCATTTTGTTATAGACTCATTCACTTTTTTTAGAAGTCAGGATCATTTCAAGAGAAAGCCAACTAAATAGACTTTAATCCTTCTCTTTCTCATACTTGTCTTTTGAGAAACCCAAGTGGAATCATCACCTAATTCTTTACTGAAATTCAATGAATCAAATCCAACCAGTGAGAAGAATAGCTTACCTTGCAGGGTAATGCTTTACCTTAGATCTTCGGGGACATGCTTCCCATACAGAGAGCATCAGAAAATCAGGGCAACCATCTAGATCCCACAGATCTTCAACATAGGACTCTAGGTGATGAGATCTGAAATACATAGCTATCAGATTCAGTTTTTACTTCCTACTGAGGATAGACACACAACCTGTGATTTTGCTGCCTGCAGACATTACTGTACCCTGTAAAAGACAAATAGTTCTTTCTCCTCTCGAACCACTAGTCAGCCTGGATATTCGTGAAAGCTGAAAGAAGGGGTGCCAAAAAATGCCTAGATCCTGGATTTAGACTCAAGGAATATGAGAAAGGCTTAGGGAAAATTCAAATCATGGGGAGATTCCTAATAGGTGATGGCAGGCATCCCAATGACCTGTTGATTAGAGAATCTCTGGTCATTTCCACGTGTGCATGGAGAAATGTGTCATTTGCAAATGTATCTAGTCAAGAAGATCTTTTGGAGTAAAGTGTTTGGGAATCTCATTTACTGTGTTTTCCAAAGGAAACCCAGTTCTGCCATGTTTTTGCAAATACTACACATCCCTTTGCTCTCAACAACAAAAGTTATGTTATAGTTTTTTACTTTTTCAGAATCAAAATTTCAGCTACCTGTGCAATATTCATGGAATGCAGCAATAAATCCAAGTAGGTATATCCACGCTCAGAGAGAATTCTCCATAGTTCCGACTCTTGAAAAACAAGTCTCATCAGCTCTCAACTGGTTTGATGATAAAAGTGCACAGCAGTTATACCCCAGTAGAAGTGGTTCTTCTCACTTAGCTGCTCACTAACTTTAGGGCTATCCAGTTGTCTGAGCTGCTGGTTTGCTTTACTTACTCTGTAACCAAACTCATTCCACACCAAGAGAAAGGACCAAATGAAATTTTCAGTTATTGTCATACTTGCTCTTCGAATAAGAATGCTAGAGTCGGCCGGGAGTGATGGCTCACGCCTGTAATCCCAGCACTTTGGGAGGCCGAGGCGGGTGGATCATGAGGTCAAGAGATCGAGACCATCCTGGTCAACATGGTGAAACCCCGTTCCTACTAAAAATACAAAAAATTATCTGGGCATGGTGGCATGTGCCTGTAATCCCAGCTATTCAGGAGGCTGAGGCAGGAGAATTGCCTGAACCCAGGAGGTGGAGGTTGCGGTGAGCCCAGATCACACCATTGAACTCCAGCCTGGGTAACAAGAGTGAAACTCTGTCAAAAAAAAAAAAAAAAAAAAAAAGAATGCTAGAGTCTGGGTGCATAAGAAGACTAAGTTAAAAGCAAACAGCCTGAAAGAATTCTGGAGTGAGAGTTTTGTAATTGTCAAAGAAGATAAATGGTCCCAGTATCTGTAGTAATTTCTGGTTAAGCCTAGAAGGATCACTGAGTGCCAATCCAGGCAGGTGGCACTAGAGGCAGACTGTTGTGCAAGCATAGAGTGAGTTTCCAGCTGCTCATGAAACATTTGCTTATGATTTTCCCTAAAAGAAAACCGAATTTTCTACTTCTCCTCCTCCTTTCCTATCATTCCACTTATTGTTGCTACTTTACCACCAGTCAGCTTAGTAACCATCACACAGTTAGTGAGAGGCTTGGTTTTAGAATAGATAAGAGACTTTTGATTAAACAGTATCCAACTTCATAGCATAACACAGCTAATTCAGGCAATGATACAGAGATGGTAAGAAACAACATGGTTTGGTAGAGGGAACATTTGATTTAGACTCTGCCCATTTTTAGCTGTGTGACTTACACAAGTCACTTTATGTCCAAGCCTCATTTTCTCCCATATGAAAAGTGAAGGGGTTTGATTAAGTGATTAAAATCCCTTTCCAGCCCTGTGAGCCCAATGCTTTATGATCTTGGCTTTGTTTCCTTCTTAAGAGGCTTCCTACTATAAAATGTGACCTATTTACATTTTAAGTAGAAGAAGCCCACAACAATGAATAATCAATTTAGATTTTTCTCATCCCCTTTGGGAGAAATTAAATTCAAGCCTCATTCATTTGATGTTTTACAACAAGCTTGGAAGATAGCCATGTTCATTCACAGTTTGATGCTTTGAGACACCAATAAATATTTTTTAATAAAAGTTTCCTTTACCTAAACTCATCTTCCTAATAGAAGTAGTGATTTGGCTCAGGGAAAAATGCTTCCAGGGTCACCATGAGAGGACTGGATGAACCTATAGCCTCACTCAAGCTGTCGTATCATTCCTGCTGTAGCAACAGAGCCCACTCTGAATACCCAAAACACATTTTTCTCCAACAGTCCTAACTGCCAAGCCAGTATGGGGATTTGAGAGCCTTTGGCAAATAACCTTGAACACTTATGAAATTTGGTGCAAGACTTACACAATCACAACTGTTTGTAAATATCTTCCCTTCTCTGCCAGTATGTAGATATGCACATCCATTCATAAGTAAGCCCAGATTCATTTTCACATTTCCCTCTTGGTTTGTTTTTATCCTGGGCATCACATTGCAGGACGAGACACTCTTAGAAGAATGGAATTTTCTGACTATCATTGCCCTCTTCAAGGTCTGATGAGTTTCGAGGGTGAGTGGGATACAATGCATGCTCTACAAGCTGCATGCCTCCAGCCATGATCTTTAAACAACCTCTTGCACTTTCCGGGACTGCTGCAATGGGCCATGGCTGGCACCTTTGCTCTCTGCCCAAATTTCTGCTAAGTAGACAAGAGTTGGTATTTATTGTGTTGTGAACTCCTTTATTGCTAGAGAAGACTTTAGCTCTTCAGTATTTGCAGGGGCAAGATGTAAAGCTAGGACTAAAAGAATTGGGTTTTGTTTGTTGGCTGTTTTTTTTCCGTTAGTGCAAAAAAACTTGATGCAAAGACAGCAAGATGAGCATAATATCTTCACTGACCCAGATAAGAACCTGTAGAAAGTGAGAGATGCCCCTAAGCCCCCATTTCATTTATCCTAAACCATATCAGTTTTCTATGTCCAGCCTTGCTTCACTTTCCAACCTCCAGGCCAAATATTCGTTTTGCTATTTTACAAAGTCCTTCTGGTTTTTACACAGGGCCCTTTTGTGCTGAGAATAAAACCTGCTGTTGGAACAGACCTCACTGCTTTGTAGAGTCAGCAGTTGACCTAGAGAATGGGTAGCAACAGGTCCTCAGTTCCTCTGGAGACACCCCCAATCCTTAGGTGAGTGTTAGAACCAGACAACTGACTGTTACCCTTGTCATCATCTCCTGTGGAGGTGGAGATGATGCAGGCAGAGCCTCACTCCCTCTGGGGCATTATTTCTTCTCATGGCAACCATTTTGCCTGCCTGGAAACAGCCTGTTGCCTTTGGTGGGGGGGCAAATACACACACTAGCCAAGGAAGTTGGTCCAGCACATCTCTGAGGTTTCTCCCCCGCGGACTCATGGAGCAAATTCCCTGAGATACATGATCAGAAAGTTGGCTGTCTGGTGGTTTGATACTCCATGAGAGTTACTTCCCTTATAGAAACTCATTCTTGGGCATCTACATTTTTCTACAAATCACCTTAACTCCCTCCCTTCGTCCTTCTCTTGGAAAAACCTCAGCATTGCATCTCCATGTTGCACAACACAGATCAGATTATCTGGTCACTATAGAGATTTGTATATAAAAAAACTACTTTTTTGAGGATTTTTATATATTGTTTTTCTATTTGTTTTCTACAGCTTGAGGAGAGAGCTGGCAAACTGTGAATCTAACTTGATCTTGTTGCCAGCAGATATATTTTGGCTTCCTGGTAAGAGTCTGTGTTACCAGGGGTAACATATTGCCCTCTGATCAGTATTGCACCCTAAAACCACAAATTCCTCCAGCCCAGTCTTACATTTTTTTAAACAAATCCCCTAGCTTGTTTGCTATTATTTATAAAGAGCATTAGAAAATGTATTTATAGACCTGGATATTATATGTTTAATATTAATTTATCCTTTAATACTGTTATAGGTTTGTAACTATTCATCAGAAATTATGAAGAACTCAGTGTAGACTGAACTAATCTATTTAGTATCTGTAATTTTGCAGACATATTTTCTTATGGTATTTTCTATATAACCGGACATGTAGAATGATAACTAGAGCACAAGAAGTTTCTTCAGCAATTTAGAGCTATCAATTCTTTCCTGACTGTGTAGTCACATTTGACAAATTTAAGAACCCAGTCCTTAGTGATGCAATGAACAAAACGAACCATTAAGAACAAGGAATTGCTTAAAACCCTTAGCTGGTTAGGATACGCATCTAAACACTTCATCTTCTTAACTAAAGGAATGGTGCTGATTTTTAAAATTTTTGACACCAGGCCTTGTTTTTCCAGCGGAGCATTCTAACTTTGCTTTTCTCTAAGACTATCAAAGACAACGTGTTAATAGTAGGATCATTTCTAGATCAGAATGTTTCATACCTTTCTAAATGTTTATGTGAAAATTGGCTTAGGAAAACTTTGAATAGCAGAGACTGAGGATCAGTGCTCAAGATGAAATCAGGACAGATTTGTTGCAGTTAATTCTTGCCTAGAAAATTGGTAGTAAATGTCACATTGTTATGTGAATTGAGCACACATTGTTAAAGAAAGTTTAAAAATTCTTTAGAACCAGCTATGAGGCAATACTGTATCACTGGGGGCTGGAAATGGGGGCTTAGAATCATATTGAAATTGTTTAGAAGCAGCCCAGGTAGTTTCTGTTCTCACGTGAATAACAGACTATGTAACTTCCCCGAAAGTTAAAACAATAGCCACTGCAAAGACGAGGTCCTTCCGCCAAATATACTTTCTGAGATGGTGGTAGGGCTAGTATTTTTATCATGGCTCAAAAAGTAGTCAGTTACATAGAAAGCATATTGGTATGTATTTGAACCTGCTCTTCATTAAACAAGCAGATTAGATGTACCCTCAACTGGCAATAATTGTATCTATTTTCAAGTACAGCTAGCTGTCAAAGCATGAAGCTCTTGTGTGTACACACTGACACTTGGTTCACGCATGAAGAACAGTGCCTATGCACTTTGTGTAGCTATAATGTAGGGATCTAGGTGTAATTTCAGTGAAATGGTGTATAGATGTATTGTAATTTAATGTATATGTTATTTTTTGGCTATTCATCTAAATGCAGTAGACATGTTGATCGGTGATCTGCAAACCTTTCTTTTCCTACTTAGATAACTAGCCGTGAAGCATTTCTCCCCCTTCTCAGTGTGGTTTGGGGATATATATGAGTGAAGAATTTATCTATAAATCCTTTGTACTGATGATTGTTTGAAAGTCTGTGTGTGTCCAGCACCTTTGTAAATACACAATTCAGAGCAGGGATGGGCTGGGTGTATGTCCTGGTTCTTAGTGAAAGGTCATCTCATGTCTATATAATACCTGGTGAATGCAACTGTAGAACTTTTGATTACCTAGGCTTAAGTAGGTTTAGAATGAGAACATTCATCTACAGTCCTCCTTTGCTTGGTGGATTGGGCTTAGAGAGACAAAAAGTTAGTCTGCCCCTGTTCATATTAGCATCATGTCTTTAGAGAAAGGTCGGCCTCTCTGGTTGCCAAATACTCATCATGATGCTCATGACTGAAAAGTTCTGAAGAGCCTTGTCTCCCTTGGCTTTTTGAGTCAGGGTACAGGAAAAACATTTGCTGACTAACTAACTGCAAATAGACATGCAGGTGAAACCCCACAGAAGCACAGTTCTGGCTGTGAACTTCACAGTTGTCTGCAAAAACGTAGAGCACTAGAAGCACAGGAATAGTCAGTGTACAGCTTAGGGGGTTGTAGAGGGGTAACCGATGAAGCACAGGTCCCACGTTTGTGAGGGAGTATGACCTCCTCTACCTAATATGTTCTGTGTGCATGTTTTGAATGACCGAAGATGGGATTAACTAATGCAAATATACACTTGCCTATTAAAGCACATGTTCTCATATTCTGTGTAATTATCACTAAAAACAATGCTGTGAGATCTATAGTTCCTATAACCCCTTTCTTCTCCCCCAGGAAGAGAAGAAATAGCCATGTGCTATAGGGAACTCCTAGTGCCCTACTCTTTTCACAAGAAGGGTAAAGCCTATGATGTCACCAGGGGGGCACGAAGCACATTAATTTGCAGTGGCTTTTTCATATGAAGATATACGGTGGACAGGCTAATTTTTCCTTGAAAATGTGGCTTCTTCAACTCTTTTCAAATTTAATATGGAATACCCACTGAAAGAAAACTGGGCTTTATGCAGGATTCTCTTTGAAAATTCTTGTATGTCCAGAACGAAAGATAAAAATAATTGTATTCCTCACATTCATGATCCCCATTGGTCTGAAGTCACGTAGCACAGAGCATCTATAGCACATAGTGTTCAAAGACTAATGAATGCAAACAGGTAAAATCTTCAACTAATTTTTGAATTGTTTCTCATATATGGTACTAGAAAATGCCTTGTTGATGAAGCACATTTTGGGTAGTTGAGGTCTTTTGTTTTCGCCTTTAGCTTTCTAAGCTTTCTTACAATGTGGACTGATTACTGTAACATTTCATGTGTAAAATAACTGGATATTCTTTATATACTGGAAATAACCTGTGAATCCAATATTTCACTAAGTGTTTTAACTTCTGTGTATATATCTCTCATCAATAAATGTGGATTCCAATTTCTTTGGTTGTTGCCTCTTCTTTAATTCCCATTTTAGACTAATTGTTGGTTATGTAGTAGTGTTTCTTTTGTGGAAACATATGAATTGATGGCTACAATGTTAAAATGAATATTTTCTAGGAAGCCTGAATATATACTGGAGTTATGTCTTGTGATCTCAAGTTAGTGAGTTGGACTAAATGCTGTATAATCAATGAATCAGCCAGTATGGGGTAGCCCCCAAAGCTCAGGGCCTTAAAACAACCAAAGTATATTTCTTATTCATGTGATATGTCCATTACCAGTTGGCTGGGAGACTGCTCTGTGCTATCCTCACTCAGGATGTATGAGGAAGATTCCATCTCCCTGCTGCTGCAGCTGCCAGTGCAGGAAGAGGAACGTGTCAAATCTTACGTGGATTCTTACAGCTTCCCCTGAATGTATGTACCTCACTTCTGCTCATATTTTAAGGGCCAAAGCAATTCACAAGCTCCATCTAACTTCAAGAAAGGAAGGAAGTGCAACTTCAACAGATTTACAGGAAGAAAATTAGAAATAGTTGGTGAATAGCTCTAATGACTATCAGGCCATGGAAATCTTTTAAATCATTCATAAAGGATAGTATACAAACATTTCATTTCTCAACAAGTTCAACATAGCAAGTTTTCCCCTCAGTATTGGAAGGATGACCATGGAAGTAAGGGGCAAGCGTTAGGTGGTGATGCTGTAGAAATAAAATGCATGCTCTTCAACAGCAGGATCGCACTCAGTATGGTGGAGTTCTAATGCACTGAAAGGTGCAGGTCCAGCAACAGAGACCCACAGAGAGGGTGGCAGACTCTTGGGCCACACTCTAGGGCACCCACAGTAGAGGGACTGGATTAATTGACTTGTTCTATCTCATTCTATTTTGGGGGGGGAAAGGAGGCAAATACTTGATTTTAAGTAAAATACATAAATGTGATACACCACAATTCTTTTCACCACTGTCAGTAATTTAATAAAATATTGAAAATGGACACTTCATTTGAAAAGACACATTTTCTTCTTCCCTTAGAGCCAGGTCTACATCCCATCCACATTCAAAATGTTATTAAAATCATAATTGCAGAAAATATGCTCACTAGTAAATCTCTGAGCCACCATTTTATTTTAAGATAGCAAAAAGCCACAAATTAGAGTTAAGTTAAACTTCTTAATGCTTTAGTATGTACACTGTTAGGTCCAAATCAGCCACTCCCACTCCTGCCAAAGGCAACATAACCAGAGAGAGACTTGGCTTTGCTTGCTCAAGGAGTATGCTTTCCCTGTTCTTCTGGATCAGAGGTGTTTAATCCATCCCTTGTGAGGGCCAGCTAAGTGTTGCTTTTAGTTACCATTTCATGAAAAGGAAAAATAAAAAGGAATTTACAGGGGTAAGTAGGGAAAGGGTAATTGTGGACTGAGAGTGATGACACAGGAATTCTGTCTCCACCCAGTCACTGAAGGGTCATGTGGCTGTGGCTGAATGTATTTCCAATTTGGAAGTCATCTTGCCATACATAAAATGAGGGGTTTCAACTAGGTCTCTTCTAAGCTTTTGAACTCTGAAGTTTGAATTATTTTACCCAGGTAAGTCATCATGACTACAGATTTATTTCCATTTTCTAATCTTACTATCTTAATGTAATATCTCATATCTACAAAAGAATCTCTGTAACCTGTATCTCAGTCTTATGCCGCATGAGATACTAGCCCGCAAGTCTGTTACCCAGTGCAAGAGCTACAGAGCATCGCCAACATCATTCCTTCACCCCGTGTTCCTCCTTTACCTTGTTCTCATGCTTTACGTTCCAGATGAAGCTGCTACTTGCAATTTTGTATTTATAATTTCCCTGTTTTCTTTTCTACTTCCCACATAGGTGTATCCAAACCAGCTTTGCTTATTTTTGACCTTTATAAAGAGTGCCATACCACATATAGTCTTTTTGAACGGCTCTTTTTCTATTCAGCATTGTGTTTCTCAGTCCATCCGTGTTGTTTCAAGTAGCTGTGGTTTGTTCATTACATGGTTGTGTAACAGCATGATAGCATGTGAAATATGCCATGTCTTGTTTATTCATTTTTTTGGACAGTGGACATGTGCTCTTTTCCAGGTGTTTTTCTATGTCAAATGGGACTTCTATGAACACTGTCATCTATGTCTCCTGTGTGTATGTGACTGAAAAGTTCCTGTTCAAATCTGCCCATTTGTCCATAGCCCCATCAGTGAGTCCACTTGTGAACCATTTGGCACCCCTAATAATTCATACACTGTTAGTATTCCCCAAGTGATCCACACACTGCTAATAATCCCCTAGTGATTCACGTACTGCTAGTAATCCCCAGGTGATCCATGCACTGCTAGTAATAATCTCCAGGTGATCCATGCACTGCTAGTAATCCCCAGGTGATCTATGCACTGCTAGTAATCCCCAGGTGATCCATGCACTGCTAGTAATCCCCAGGTGATCCATACATTGCTGGCTGTGTTATGGGTCCATCTTCCCAACAGGGATACTGAGATAAACAAAATCAGACCATTTTTAGGAGGGGAGTATAAGATGCAAGGCTGAGGCCTTCTTTCCTCAGGCTCAAATGATGAGGCCTTTGAGCATAGATCCGATGGGAGCAAAACAGAGCCTACTTCATCTTTGATCTCTTAAGGACCAATATAATGTGTGAGGCCCATCAGGCTCTAGCTGACATCAGTGGGCTGTTTGCTTCAATGTGAGTTGTGATTTGACAGAAGAAATTACAGGAAGTCACAAAAAAGTCTTTCTACCTACCCCAAGAACGGCCAGGAGCTCCTTCAGCTACACCCCCAATTTAGTTCCGGCTGTGAGAACCCCATAGACTGAGTGCTTTTTCAACCACAGAAATCAGTGCCTTGCGGTTGAGGAGGCTAGAAGTCTAAGATCAGTGTGGCAGCGTGGTCTTTTCTGGGGAGGGCCCTCTTCTGGTTTCACTTCTCCTTATATCCTCACATGGCAGAAAGAGGGCAGGGGAGCTATCTGGGGTCATTTTTATAAAGGCTCTAATCCCATTTGTGAGAATTCTATCCTCATGACCTAATCACTTTCCAAAGGCCCCCCTCTCAATCCTATCACCTTGAGGGTTCGGATTTCAACTTATCAATTTTGGGGTAAAAACAAGCATTCAGTCCATTGCAACCCCCTGCCCTGTGATGGAGGATTGTAGAACCACAAAGGGCGATGCCTGTAAAGAGGGTGCACTATGTAGAGTGGGCACCTCCTTCTAGGCACAGTGACATAAACAGAATGCCAGTGTTTTGTACGCCAAAGAACCACAGGTGACAGAGGGTTCAGGCACCTCCAGGAGAGCTTTCATGAGAAGCTTTCCCACTTGTCATCTCTCAGCCCAGACAGGAAGGTGTGGGTGGAGATGCCCACACGTTTGACAGGGGTTGAGCATGGAGAGAAGACTGTGGAGTCCCTGGCAAAAACACAAATGTTTTTAGCTCAATAATTCTTCTTTCTGGTAAGTTCAATTAATTCATTCTTCCACTGAGGCAGTGAGAGATCACATGTAATTTCCATGTTATCCTAAGAAAAACTGAGCCACAGAGTCAGGCTCAAATTCCAGAGTGTGGACTGGGTCCACACAGCTTGTCCAAAAAGAATATTAAAAGAGTAAAGCCATCTAATGAAAATACTGTTTTTACTCTCAAACATTTAAAAGTAGCGACGTCAAACTCTGAAGAATTCCATAAAGTAGATAAATGAAACATTATTTCACTGTTCTCCCTTTCCTTTTTACCAGCCAAATGAATATGTAAAGCCTCAACATCTTTTTGTGTCTGTTATTTGGGGTAATCAGATTTTAGCTTTCCAAACATTGTCTGGAAAAATCCAGTGGCTTCCAGTTAAGGGAAAAAAGGCAAATTTAGAATTGCAGTCATCTGTTCCTTACTCCTTTTGTTGAGTGACCTTGCTCCCCTGGAATTCTCCAACAGCTTCTGTCACTTCTCAGATGTTTTCCAGGCCTGAATAACACACTGCTCACAAAGGGAGGAGTGATAGAATTTCCCAACTGCCTCCTCTGAGTGAACAGTTCCGTTGGAACACCATCTTCCTTCTCCACCGGATTCCAAACTGTCCTTTCATCTTGGCAACGAGGACAAAGATCATTCCAGATTATAAAGCCAGATCGTTAGCCCATGCTTTTTTGCAAATGAGGAAACAGATACCCTAGTTTTAACGAACTAGAGGTAACTCAGTTACAAACCAAGGTTAAGTCCTGGTTCCATCCCTTTCCTACCTATGGGTGATTGGATTGTTAACTTAGCCTCAATCTGTAGAATGGGGCTAATCATGCCTAGGAGACAGAGGTTTTCATATGAGAACATTCATAAAGTAGTTAGCACTGTACTTGGCACATAGTAAGGGTTCAGTCAGTGACAGCTACCACCATCATCTCGCGATCATCCTCATCATCACTATTTTCCTCCTTAGCATTACCAATCATCACCTTTTTGTGACCAAGCTGGAAGAAGTCATGCCTCCTCTCTCCTAATTTGGCCTTTTTCCCAACCATATCACATGGAGACCAGCACGTAACCCACAGTTCAGCTGCCCTCCCCCAAATCTGAGCTTTGTTAGTAAACCATGATCTTTCCTGACCCAGCCTGGGATAACCCCTCCTTTATTCTAGAGGAACTTCTTGGGCATTACCAGTTTGCGTTATGTGATATTCCAGATATCTTCTGTTACTGGTCTTGTCTCTGAGGCTTAACAGTGAGAAAAGGCACTGCATTTCTTCAGGGAAAGGAAGGGAGTTTCAGCCTGACCCAAGTGGCCTCTCACTGAGATGGGAGCCTGAGCTGGTCCTCCCAAAGGGAAACAGGACATCCAGAAATGAAGCAATTCTTTTCCATGTTGGAGGAGTCCCTCAGGGAGTCCCCAGCTCACAGCCTTGCATGGACTAGCTGAGACAAATGTCATGAGAAAGGCCATTTCTGTGGAATGTACCCACCCAGCAGAACCCTCCAGAATGCCCTTAGTTGATCAGTTCCCCGCAGCTCTTTCCCATCATCCCTTTATTCTTTGCCCTGTGTTCCTTCACAAATGATGCTTGCTTTCTCCCCCAGCACTTTCAAGAGCAGATCTCAGGAGGAACTTCTGGGTATTTTTTGATTGAGGGAGTTTCTCCGTGGCTATGATAGAATCATCTCAAAATGGTGCCCTCTGTAGTTTTCAGCAGCTCAGGGCATCACCACAACCTTAAGACTCTGCTATTTACTATTAATAATAAATCATTGATTAATAATAAGATTAGTAATAATATAGTTATTCATTTTCTTAGGCTGGGATCCCTGTGGCAAAATTCAAATTCACAGGATTTTCTTGAGGGAGTACTTCTCAGGAGGCTTCTGAAAGGGCATGAGGGAAGCAGGACAGGGAAGAGAAAGAGCTGAGCAGGAAGATAGTCTCAGGGAAATTAACTTTGAGTTGACCCCTTGAGGAAACAAAGCTTATCTTTGAGCCCTCATTTCAGTCAGCCATTGGCTGTGGGCTACCTATGGGAGGAAGGCGTAACCTCCAGGATGAGGCAGCTCCCAACTGCAGAAAGCCATTTGCGGGAGAGGGGCCAGCTGTGAGTTGTTAGCTGTCAACACAGCATTTAGGC
Source organism: Callithrix jacchus (assembly GCF_049354715.1). Taxonomy (NCBI): domain Eukaryota; kingdom Metazoa; phylum Chordata; class Mammalia; order Primates; family Cebidae; genus Callithrix; species Callithrix jacchus. The sequence continues at coordinate 100,593,348 of NC_133511.1, read as the reverse complement.
TCTGAGTGTACCAATCCAGGAAGGGGATCTGGGCAGTGCACCAGCATCTCCTAAATATCCCATTCCCCACGTGCCCACTATGTGGCAGGCTCTTATGTAGGTTATTTAGCCTCATAACAAGTCTGTGAGGCAGATGCTATCACTCTCCCCATTTTGCAGATAAGGAAATTGAGATTCAGAGAAAGAAGCATACACACCTAAGAAGAAGGTGACCTGGAAGTCTTTCTAGTTTCAATGCTTTCTACTCTGCTCCTTCTGTTTTCCCAAATAACCCAGAAAGTATATTGCCACGTTGTCAGTTTCTGATACTGGTTGAACCTCTGTGCTGCATGCACCTTCCCTTGATACCTAATTTTGAAGTCTTAGTTGTGCGTGGGACTTTAGGGCATTCAAAGAAGACTGGCCGTGCTTGTTATTTCATAGGTCCTGCATCATCTACTTGCCTGCCTCCTGGAATCATTCAACCCATGTATGGTAGAGAGATCTCAAAAACTAACTGGAGCCCATAGATGTACCCATTACTAGTTGGCCCCAAGCAGAACATATGCTCTTCCCTAAAGCATTTGCTAAGTAAACAGGCCAAGGAGTGTCATCTTGAGTATCAACTCTCATCAACTGGGAGTGAGGAATTTTCTTAGACACTATCTGGGCAGATTAGGAAAGAATCCAAATTGATTATAAAGGACTGCAAAGGAAGAGGGAAGGGGGAGTGACTAATATTTGTCCTATAGCTATCAGTCAAGATGGGATGAGCAGTGCTGCAGCAACAAACAATATCAAAATCTCAATGGTCTCAACAGGATAAGCTTATTATTGACTCGCATCACAGTCCCACTGCAGGTCAACAGAAGGCTCTGATCTCCGTAGTTACACAGGGACCCCAGATGACAACCAGCAGCTGTTTTTAAACAGGCTTGTGTTGGTGTGCTGGTGAGGAAAAAGAGCTCCAGAAATTTACATGAGCGGTTAAATGTCACCTCAGCTTACAACCCACTGGCCTGGTCAAATCTAGCCACATAATCCCACCCAGCTTCAAGGGATAACAAAATGCAATTTCACCATGTTCTCAGAATGGGGGTTGGGGTTAATGGGGGGCTGGGGAGCAGAGAGAGATCCAGAAATATTTGGTGAACAGCACAAATATGATACCACAGTCTACTTCTCTGGTCACCTCGGATTAGCTGACTCTGTTTCCCACATGAAAAATGAACTCACTTCTTCAAGGGAGTCCACATGAAAGTCTCATCCAGTCATGACATCAAGGTCACAGTCTAAGAACTTGGCAAGAGGCATGGAAGTTTTCACATGTGCTACAGATGTGGCTTCTATTGACTCAAAAATGTATTAACGAAAATACGTGTTTTCTGCAGCCCCATTTCCTCCTTTCCCTGGCACACACACTCCAATGTTGGAACAGGGACAGTTCAGTTACCATAAATACTCCTGTCTGGAAAGGAGAAACCTGAAAGACTTAAGTCACTGAGCCATAGCATTTCAGAAATCCTGATGGGCAGACATTACAGAGCGCTTACACCATAAATAAGGAATTCTTCTGTTTGTGTGTTTGTTTGTTTGAGACTGAGTCTCACTGTCACCCAGACTGGAGTGTAGTGGCACGATCTCAGATCATTACAACTTCCACCTCCTGGATTCAAGAGATTCTCATGCCTCAGCCTCCCAAATAGCTGAGACTACAAGTGTGTGCCACCACATCAAGCTAACTTTTTGTATTTTTAGTAAAGACAGGGTTTCTCCATGTTGGCCTGGCTGGTCTCGAACTCCTGGCTTCAACTGATCCACATGCCTTGACCTCCCAAAGTGCTGAGATTACAAGTGTGAGCCACTGCATCCAGCCAATAAGGAAAATGTTTTTATTAGATTCTGACCTGGCCCCTGAGAGAGCTTCCCTATTTCATCTCCCTGTCTCTCCCCATAGCTGTTAATATCACCTTCTAGGAAGTCCTTCTTTTTCCATTATACTTTGTTGATGCATCTAAAGAGAAGACTAGGAAATAATCTCCTCTTCAGTAAGACCCTCTGCTTTATACTCACAGAAAGTTAAGGTTCATTTTAAGTCTTGAACAGTTACAGAGTTTTCTAATTAAGCTCTATAGTTTTGGGGCATCACAACTCTCAACATCTCTGCTGGCCTTTATCTTTTGACTCTAATTAGACATATATGCCAACAGCCATAACCACAGCCTTTTTAAAAACGTGTTCCTTTTTCTTAATTGTGGGTGCCTTGAGTCAATCAGGCTTAAGGCAGGGAGACACATCCTTAGATTTTTCCCTTAGCTATTTTTTTAAGTGAAAGAATATGCTGGATACCACATTAGCTCATGCAGAGGCTTTAACAATGAATGTGATGACCAAGCAGCACTTGAGTTGATTTTACCTCTGAGACTGAGTTGGCTTTTATTGCATAAAGCATCTCTCTATTTCATCTTGTATTGTTGGGGATTAAGAAGCAATTGTCTCTTCCAGCTCTACAAGTATTTATGTTTCTTAAATCGCTCTTTCCCTCTGGCAGGTAAGAGAGACATTTTTAGATCACAATTGTGCCATTAGTCAGGGTCTCTCAGTGACTATGATGAGAGAATCTGTCTGTGGCCCGTGAGGAGTACATAGCATGAATGAGCAATAAACTTTTATTCGTTTTAGGCCACTGAGAATTTTTAGTTGTTTGTACTGCAAACAACTGCCTGATACATTAAGCAATTTTTTTTCTTTTTTTGAGACAGAGTTTTGCTCTTGTTGCCCAGGCTGGAATACAATGGTGCAGTCTTGACTCACAGCAACCTCTGCCTCCTGTGTTCAAGCAATTCTCCTGCCTCAGCCTCCTGAGTAGCTGGGATTACAGGCACGTGCCACCATGCCCAGCTAACTTTTGTATTTTTAATAGAGACTGGGTTTCACTATCTTGGCCAGGTTGGTCCCAAACTCCTGACCTCAGGTGATCCACCGCCTCAGCCTCCCAAAGTGCTGAGATTACAGGTGTGAGCCATTGAGCCCAGCACATTAAGCAAATTTATCTCCTGCTCTGGTGTTTCATCTTAGATGTATCTTCTCTGGTGTAACCTCAGTTGGGTACAAAATAAAACACTTCTTATGTGCTAGTAACAAATTGTACCTATGAAAATGATGTTTAACTGTCCTGAAAAGAGAAGACTTTGATCATTAAAGAAGACTTTGACTGGGTGAGGTGGCTCACACCTGTAACCCCAGCACTTTGGCAGGCTAAGGTAGGTGGATCATGAGGTCCAGAGGTTGAGACCATCCTGACCAACATGGTGAAACCCCATCTCTGCTAAGAATGCAAAAATTAGCTGGATGTGGTGGTGCACACCTGTAGTCCCAGCTGCTTTGGAGGCTGAGGCAGGAGAATTGCTTGAACCAGACAGGTGGAGGTTGCAGTGAGCCAAGATCGTGCCAATGCACTCCAGCCTGGAGACAGAGCAAGACTGCATCTCAAAAAAAAAAAAAAAAAAAGACCACCAAAGGCAGAATGAAGGAAATGCCAGAATAGGTAAAGTTGATCTCCGAAGATATAATGTTATGATAGCTTCCTAGGAGTGGGGCTGGAGAGTTTCAGATTTACAAAACGTTATTTTTTTTTGCACCAATTTCAAATTAAAAGTGAGATTTTTAAATAGCTATGTTATTGGAAGTTAAACAATGGACTGGTTGATTAAAAATGACCAAAAACTAACATACATGTTTATTTCCACCCCCACGGAATGGATGTCTAGCTATCCCCTGAAGACGTGAATCTCTAGCTACCCCCGAAGAGACAGAAGTCTCCATTGTCCAACTGGGTTCTTGCAATGGGGAAATGCCTAGTGGAGGATGCTCTTATGCAACAGTTATTGAACATGTATTAGGTGCCAGGCATGGGTCTACGAGTATTTTTATATGTATTTACATGTCTTAATATGCATTTCTACCAGTGAAGAGACTGAGGTCTAAATATATCAACTACAATGCCCTCAGGTATAATGTCCAGCAAGTAAGCAAGTATCAGGGCAGAAAGGCTGGCCTTAATTGTGGGTACCTTGGGTCGGTCAGGCTTGAGGCAGAAAGACACATCCTTAAACTTATTTTTGTTAGATATGTAAAGGTTGGGAGGCAGATTAGTTTTGCCAGATGCATCCACCACAGCTGCCATCACCAGCTCTGCCATTGGACACAGCCATCGTGTCACTACTGCTGTGAATCTCTCTTCATCTCTTGCTTGTCTCTGTGTATGATTTGCTGGAGATTCAAAGTCCTGGGCAGGAGAATCCTTTGTGTTCCTCATCCCTGTATCTGCCCAGCTGCTGCTTCATAAGCATCTCCAGGGTTCTGCTGGAGCAACTGGTTCTCTACTCAGAGGCTTTCACTCTGTTCACACTTAAGTGACATCTTCCTGCTAAATCAGGAATTCCTCTGCCATTTACTGTTTTCCAGAATCTCTTGAAATATTTTTCTGCTAAAGTCCCTTCTTCCAATCTCTTTGTGAGTCTACGCTCTGTGATGCATTTATGATCATTTGAGTAACTATTAGGAAGGAAAACACATGAGTGTATTCAATCTGTTGACTTTAATTGGAAGTGTGGGATGGAATATTCATTTCCAAATGGAAGCAACACTTCTTGCTGCTTCCCAGTGAGCAGCTCCAGGCCAGTGTTTAACTGCCTCTAGTACCCCCGTCTCATTAGAAGAAACTCATATACACCCTGGCAAGATCCACTTTGGCACCTTGGTGCCATTCTACTAGCTGTTTAGCAGCTGGCTTGAGGAATATATTCTCAGCTACAGTTCTAGGCTGACTTAGATAGGAAGTAAGCAGACATTTTATCCAATCCAAATACCCTGGAAGAGCCCCTGGAACAAAACCAGTGAATTAATTGCCTTCTTATTTTGGGGGGGGGGGTCATGTACCATGTCTCTTACTATTATTATTTGTGCATTTATTCAACATCCATGACTGAGCACCCATGTGCCAGGCACTCTTCTAGATGCAGAGGACATTACAGCAAAAGTGAAGCTGAATGTGAAAATTATAGACTCAGCTACTGATTTTTTAAAGCCTTGCATAATAATAGTAATGGTGAAATAGAGGGAAAGGGACCAGGTTTTCTTACCCCTGAGTCACATAAGCTGGTGCACGCGTGTGTGTGTGTGTGTGTGTGTGTGTGTGTGTGTGTGTGTGTTTGACAGTCTCAATCTGTTGCCCAGGCTGGAGTTAAGTGGCACAATTTTGGCTCACTGCAAGCTCTGAATCCCAGCTTCAAGCAGTTCTCGTGCCTTAGCCTCCCAAGTAGCTGGAATTAAAGATGTGCACCACCATGCTTGGCTAATTTTTGTATTTTTAGTCGAGATGGTATTTTGCCATGTTTGCCAGACTGGCCTCAAACTCCTGGCCTCAAGTGATCCACCTGCCTCAGTCTGCCAAAGTGTTGGGATTACAGGCGTGAGCCACCATGCCCAGCCCTTCTCCTTTGAATTCTTGTCCCTCATTTTTCTTCCTTTAACCTCATCTACCTATGGTGTCCCCACAACCCTTCCTTTCTCCTTATACCCAAGACCCCTTCCCACAGAAATACAGATAGCCTCCAACTTAACAGTGACTTAAATTGTTTTGACTTTATGATGGGTTTATGCCAGTATTATATTCATTCTTTACTTCTTATGATGTGTTTTCTAGGAAAATTCTTTCTTCCCAAAAATGTTATGCTGGAAATGTTTTCTGTTCCAAAAAATATCCAGGAACCTCTGTAATCAGCTTATGCCTGTCTCAGCTTTGTCAGCCCCCTCAGCTTTCCCAGCCTTCCATGTTGGATGCCAACTCTTTCTCCTTCAAGTGATAGTCACTTCACAGGGAGAAGGGATAACTTGAATCCCCAAGGGTGAGCGCATAGGCAGCAGGAAAAACATGGTGAGAGATTCCCACCCTGGGTGATACTGGGTTTCCCCTGGATTACCTAAAATCAAGCACATCTCACCACCTCCAGGATTAATTTCTTTCAGAAACTCTCTGTTCTAACCTGTGTAACATATACCATTTTCTCCTACTCATTTTGACACTCTTACTAGCAGAATTAAATACCCTGGACTTATTATGCCAAAAAAGCATTCACTCCCCCCTTGCCTCTGACATAATTTATCACACACCTCATTGTTATTTGACAATAAAAAATATCTTTTCCAAATCACACTTCCCTAAACCCTGTAGGCAGAGGGAAAATCTCAGTTCATCCAGTCATAACGATAAGACTTAAAATGTAATCCCTTTGTGTGGTTTGTTAACAAGATTAGATGATATTTTTTGGAACAGAAAATATTTTCAGCATACAATTTCTGGGAAGAAAGAATTTACTAGGAAACAGATGTCTGGTTGTCTACCTTTCTATAGAAATGAAGTACACCATTACTTTCGCATTTTTAATGTTAAATTCTTTTTCAGGAAACATAAAAGATAACAAATAAACCAGCCTCTTCTTTGAGTAGTTGTACATTCTTTTAGTACATTTATTTAGCTGAGAGCTTCATTATAAATGAAAACTGAGAACGAAGCTTTGGCGTATTATTGAACTTTTCCTCGAACACCAAATGAACAAGTAATCTGCACCACACTTAGAATCGACTAAGAGATACAAAGTGATTTAGTGTCCCCAATAATTTGGACACTTGTTTAATAGCTCACCAGTGTTGGTGACAGCCTTCTTTAAGAACTGAATGAAAACTATTCCTCTTAAAAGAGTCAGTATGTTCAGGCAGAAGCAAAATGGCATAGGAGTTAAGAGAGCATGCCATTTTAGCTCTGGGCCATTGACATTGGCAGACTGCTCTGCCGGTTACTAGCAGAGTGACTATGCTCCCTCTGCCTTGGTTTCTCCATCTGTAGATGCAAGATAGTATGGCACTTTATCTCACAAGGTTGTGCAGAGTATCATTTCAGTTTTCTCATGTTAGCATGTCTGCACCGGGCATTGTTTTAAGATCTTTCAGATGTTACCTTGTTTAGTTCTGATAACTCTGTAAGCTATGTTCTACCGTACCTGTTTAACCACAGAGGCTAAATAACTTAGTTAACACATGCAGCATGCTTAAGACAGTGCCCAAGTAGATAGCAAATGCTCAATTTCAGCTATTATCGATCAACACTCTATATATCCCTCTGTCATAGCAGGTTTTTGGCTACAATTATCTGTGTCCTTCAGACAAGGATCTATAGTGCAGCAATGGCACAGTGTCCGGCATGTAGTGGACACTCAGTAAATGTTTAAACTGCAACTAATGAATGTTTCCTTCATGATCTATAAATTCTTTTCAAAACACAAAATGTTGATTAAAAAGAAAACGTGGACCATTAGTTGTTCCCCAACACTTTGTTCCAGTTCAGGCAACCCAGTTCCACCACCATTCCCAATCCCCACTAAGCCTTGAGTGCAAGGGCACCCACCTTCACCCTCTTCTTCCTGGTTTTACCTTGAGGATTCAATGACTGAATCCAGGTGGAGGGACTCAATTTCTACAGATACAAAGGGGGATGTTCTAAAACATCCACTAGGGGGCACATTATTAACAGGCCAGAGATTGCCAACAAGATGGTTGAAAACAGTTTCTTGTAAAATTTGTTTTTCTCTTGTAAATTCCCATCAAAAAGTGGGCAAAGGATATGAACAGACACTTCTCAAAAGAAGACATTTATGTGGCCAGCAAACATATGAATAAAAGCTCATCATCACTGGTCATTAGAGAAATGCAAATCAAAACCACAATGAGATACCATCTCACACCAGTTAGAATGGTAATCATTAAAAAGTCAGGAAATAACAGATGCTAGAGAGGATGTGGAGAAATAGGAACACTTTTACTCTGTTGTTGGGAGTGTAAATTAGTTCAACTGTTGTGGAAAACAGTGTGGTGATTCCTCAAGGATCTAGGACCAGAAATACCATTTGATCCAACAATTCCTTTACTGGGTATATACCAAAAGGATTATAAATTATTCTACTATAAAGAGACATGTATTCTACTATAAAGAGACATATATTTATTGCAGCACTGTTCATCTTAGCAAAGAGTTGGAACCAATCCAAATGCCCATCAATTATAGACCGGATAAAGAAATCGGGGTACATATATACCATGGAATACTATGCAGCCATAAAAAAGGATGAGTTCATGTCCTTTGCAGGGACATGGATGAAGCTGGAAACCATCATTCTCTGCAAACTAACACAGGAACAGAAAACCAAACACCACATGTTCTCACTCATAAGTGGAAGTTGAACAGTGAAAACACATGGACAGGGAGCATCACACACGGGGGCCTGTTGGAGAGTGGGGGGCTAGGGGAGGCATAGCATTAGGAGGAATATCTAATGTATATGACAGGTTGATGGGTGCAGCAAACCACCGTGGCACGTGTGGTTGTAACACGTGTAACTATGTAGCAAACCTGCACATTCTGCACATGTATCCCAGAACTTAAAGTATAATAACAATAATACTAAAGAAAACCAAGTGTTTGCAAAAGACGTGAAACTAGATGGGAAAATGTCCATTACTCTCTTCGCTTGCCAGATGAGCACATTACACTTTTCTCAATCAGTTTTGACACCAAGGTCTAAATTTTGTCCAAGGGGGAAGTGATCTAAAAGAGAGAGTTGGAGGTCCCTTGCCTGTTGAGAGAGGTCCCAGATGTGCCACTGCCCTGAGAGGAAGCGCAGCGCAGCCAACGACTCTGTCCCTCAGGCCAGACTTCGGACTTCTGAGCTGCTGTGCCTCCAAGCCCAGTGAAAGCCGTTCGGAGAGTGGAAGAGAAGTGTGGCCAAGAAAAGCTGCTCTGGAAATGCAGCCAGCAAAACCCACGGAGGTTTGGAGGAAAGATGCTGTCTTTATTGAGACACTTTTGAGGTTACTTTATACCTATGATGATTTAAATACCTGCTATTTGCATAGACAGCCCTTATTAAATAGCTACTAACTTTCTTTCAGAATAATTGTTTGAAATCTTACTCTTCTTTGCATCCCTCTGACAATTTTTACCCCTCTGACATTTTTCTTGGCATTTTTCTCATTTCTTAATGAGATTTAAATAATCCTAGAGGAGGAGAAAATAGAAAATAAAGCTCTTACTGAACTCTAGTAACCCAAGCTGAAATTTGAAGCCCTTAAGCCTTGATTACCGAAAACCTGTCTCTCCACTTCTGCATGGGTGAGTTACCAAGGTCTGGGACCTTCAGGATCTCCAGAGCTAGGCCCTTGGGATTTCAATCTCATTTCTTCTCTCTCCCTATCTGAAGCTTGGCTCTGGCAGAGCCTTTTTGTAATAGATATTGGTAATAATAAACCTGCATATCCCACCCTTCCCTAGAAATTAGGAGGGGGAGTCTTTTTTTTTTTAATGCTATTTGGAAAACTTAGGGCAGGAGAGGGTAGGCTTTTCAGACCCCAATGCTTAAAAGGGGTTGGGAGAGATTTAGAAATTCGTAGAATACTTCTGACTTCTCCCAAATCATGGTTCATATTCCATCTAGATCCCTACTGTGTATTCACACAAGGAAAGTGTTGAAGATGGCGGAAATGAGGGCGAGAAACCTGTATTCACCTACTATATTCCATCATTTTACATATATAATCTCATTTGGTAGAGATTATTATTCTCATTTTACAGATAAGGAAACTGAGGCACAGAACTGTTCAATAATTTGTGTAATGTCATACAAAAGTGGCTGAGGTTGAATTTGAACTGAGAGTCTTATTTTAAAAGGTGGTTATTTTTTAAAAGTAAACTTTAGCCACCTTTTCTGAGGTTGCTGTTATTCCTCTTTAGGGAGAGAGGAAGGAGGAAGTGGTTTAGACGAGACTTCTGGAAAACAGTAGTCATCACGTAATGAGATCAGCAGTCTGAAAGCCTAATGGGCGAGATTGAGGAGCCAGGTTATGGGCAGCCCTGAGAGGCAAACAACTGGTGTTCAAGGCCAGGTGTCAACACAGGCAAGGAATGGGGCTTGAGGCCGGATGCCCAGCCAGACTTTTTTCTCCACTGAGCCTTTGCCCAGAGCACCACAGCAAAAGCCGTATTTACATGGTACTGATTCTTCCCTTTCCAATAAACACAGCATCTATGAAGTTGTTTATGGTTTCCTAAATTAATTCCATTGCTATTGTGGCCTAAACGGTGAGCGCACTCATCGTTTTCAGTGGTTTCTGAAAGCCTCCTTGGGCCCCACCAGGCACAGAGAGCGCCGGAATACTGACCTAGTTTGCAACATTTGGAGATGATGTCTTAACTTCAGCAAATTCAGTTTACCAGACTTCTGCCAATAGACAATCAGGCGTGTTAAGCCAGAGACTTCGGACAGAGCTGAGCTCTATTCCTGGTTCTATCATTCCTACTTATCAAGTTTGGGGGACCATAATGAATTTCTCTGTACCCTCAGGTGACTCGCCTGTTAAAAATGGGATAGGAATTTCTTCTTCATTGGTTGTAAGGGAAACTCAAAGATGTGTAAACCTAGACATTCATTAAGTGCTCAGTAGATGGTAACTTTTGAAGCTATTGTTGAGATAGGTTTTCTGTTGTGCATAGAATACACAAAGCCAGATCCTGCTACTGAAAGGCTCATTGTATAGTAGAAGAGACAGGCTCATAGGCAGATTAATGAAATAGCAGAGTAAGAACTACAATGACGCATGGACGAGGTAAAGAGGTCTACCCAGAAAGGGGAAAATGAGCTCATCTCGGGTAGGGCTGGGGCAAGACAACATCCTGGACGTGGTGATCAAAGCCGTGGGTGGATGCCCAACTTCGGTTAACCTGCAGCCGCAACTTGGATGGCCGAGGTTTAATCAGTGAATGCCAGCTATTTGCTTCCTGGACTCCTTGCTTATTAGCCTTGCTGTGAAAGCAGAAACCTTTCGACTGAAATTGAAGGGCTTTCTTCATGGGGAGCTTCAGATTCTGAAATAAATCGTCTCCAGCCACTGTAAGTTAATAGTAACCGACTTGTAAAAGCTGGAGTTCAGAACATTGGAGGAAATGGTGAAGGAAGAAGTTAAGTACCTACTGTGCGTATGTGGGCGACGGCAGGTAGGAATTACTAGTTTTGAGAACCTAATAGACCCCCAGCACTGCCACGTACTTATTACATTTAATCCTCGCAGCCACCCTATGAAGGTTTTACTACCTCTTTACTGACTCAGAGTATTTAAGATGTGTGAACAGGGTTGCATAGTTAAGTAAGTGGTAGAATCACTGTTAAAACCCAAAGTTTGTCTGATCCCAAAGCTTATACTGTTTCTACTATACCAAGCACTTTCCCAAACACATGTAAACAGACTGTGCTCCTTCCTTTTCCAATAAGCATGGGATTTATAAAGTTGTTTATGGTTTTCTAAGTTAAAGCTATTGCCAACATGGCTCAAATGGTGAGTGTATCTTAAGCATAAACACAAGAGGTGTCCTTGTGCACAAGAATCTTTCAACATGTCTATCATAGATTGATTGCACTAATGACCCTGATAGTTGGCTTTTTTGTAACCATACTCTTTGCAATGTGACTTTGCAGCTTCTCCCATTAGGAGATAGAATCTATTTTACTGCTTTTAAAATCTGGCTGCTCTTGTGACTTGCTTTGGTCAATAGAATATGGTGGAATGATGAGCACCAGTTCTGAGCCTAGGCCTCAAAAGGACCTGTGAGATTGTGCTCTTACTTGGAACCCTGCCAGGCCTGGACCAGCCAGCTGGAGGCATGTGAGAGTCAGATGGGAAAAGGCCCCAGTCATTCCAGATGAAGCCATATGAGATCAGACAGCTTCTAGCTGACCTGTTTGTTAGCTACATACAAATGCATGAGTCCCGTCATGCTTAAGTGAGTCCTGCCACGATCGGCAGAAGCACTCAGCTAACTGGTGGACGCATAAGAAATAAATACATGCTTGTTATTTTAAGTGACTAATTTTGGAACAGTTTTTAATGCATCAGTAGTTAATGAATATAACAAAAAATAATTTTCCTTTTAATTAGAGGTCAATGGGGGCAAAACATTGAGTGTTTTAATTATTAGTCAGTACTCCAACTTTGATTGTTCTCTAGACCTGCTATACAGCCGTCATCTTGGGATCTCCACTTATCATCATCTTAAGAACTCCCTTTACTTTGTTTCCTGAAACTGAGGTCTTCTCCTCTCTTGGTAACTCCCTTGTTTTGATGGAGTACATCCTTTGGGAGTTGCCTGGGAATGCGTGAGCAAGTTTGGAGACTATGCTTTCCTAAAATGTCTTTATTCTATCCTTATACTTAATTTATAGTTTAACTAAGCTAGAATTCTAGCTTGGAAATAATTCCTTCAGACTTTTGAGGCACTGTTTCATAGTCTTCTATCTTCCAATGTGGCTGTTGCCAAGTCTGATTCTATTCTGATTCTAGAAGCTCATAGATAGGATCACCTCTTTGACCCAGGGGTCATGAATTTTTAAGATAATATGCATTACTGTGGGTCTGTTTTTATTCATTTTACTAAGTACTCACTTGGTCCTTAGTCAAGATATTCATGTTTTAAAGTTCTGGGAAATTTTCTTGATTTATTTCTTGGATAATTGCTTCCTATTTGTTTTCTCTTCCTGTGACTTGTATTACAGCATTTATATGTTAAATTTCCTGGACTGTCAGTCTTCCCAGTGTGTTCCCCATCTATTTCCATTTCTTTGCTTTGCTCTATTTCTGAGGGTGTTTCTTGAATGTTATCTTGCAAACCTTCTGTGAGGTTTATTTTTAAATTTGTGCTCTCAGGTTTACATTTTTAAAAAGCTGCTTTTTTAGGTGTTCTCTATACGTTCCTTTTTATCCTGGCGTTATGTTTCTGCTTTATAGATATACCATCTCCTCTTATCTTACTGAGGGTATCGGTGACTTTATTAGAAAAAGTTTCCTCCTCTAAGCAGTTTCTTTTCTGTCAAGGTACTTTTTCCTGTTTTTTTTAGTCCCTGACTTTAACATTAGATGTTTTCTCCAAATGCCTGGTGCTCCTTGGTGACTGTTCATGTGTGAGAGTTAAGCTGCAGAAAGCTGACTGAGAGTCCCGGGTGCCTGGTGGGGCTTGAGATGCGATCTTCATTGCAGATTGCTTTGTTGGGCCGTTTCCTTGGGGAACTACCATGTTAATATTTTTAGAATTTTCTCTCAGGCTTATAAGATTCCCCAGAAACACTGAGCTTCTGCCTGGAGAACATATGCCTAGTTGCCAGCATTCTGAGAGCCAACCTGGGAGAGGACAGGAAATCTCAGCACCGTAAGCATGGCTTCACTTTTTCAGTATGATTTTCCTTCCTTCCTTCCGTTTCTTGCTTTCTTCTTTCTTTTTTTCTCTCTCTCTTTCTTTCTTTCTCTCTCCTTTTTTCTTTTCTTTTCCTCTCTCTCTCTCTCTCTGTCTTACTCTTCACCCAAACTGGAGTGTAGTGAAGTGATCTTAACTCACTGCAGCCTTGACCTCCCAGGCTCAAATCACCTCAGCCTCCTGAGTATCTGGAACCACAGGTACACAACACCAGCCTGGCTAATTTTTGTATTTTTTATAAAGGTAGGATTTTTCCATGTTCACCAGGCTGTTTAACTCCTGAGCTCAAGCAATCAGCCCTCCTCGACCTCCCAAAGTGCTAGAATTGCAGGCATGCATCACCATGCCTGGCCCTCAGTGTGGTATTTCTAATGTCAACTGTGTACTTGTTGTTGCCCTTCAAAGAGAGACTATCTCCTCATCTCCAGAAAATAAATTCTGGTCTTTTGTTGAGATTGGAAAAGGACAGTATTCAGTTACATAGAGTAAGGAAGGGGACCTGGAGTTCTAACTGCTTCTTCTTTTTTTTTTTTTTGAGATGGAGTTTCACTCTTGTAACCCAGGCTGGAGTGCAATGGCGCGATCTCGGCTCACCGCAACCTCGGCTCACCGCAACCTCCGCCTCCTGGGTTCAGGCAATTCTCCTGCCTCAGCCTCCCGAGTAGCTGGGATTACAGGCACGCGCCACCATGCCCAGCTAATTTTTTGTATTTTTAGTAGAGACGGGGTTTCACCATGTTGACCAGGATGATCTCGATCTCTTGACCTTGTGATCCACCCACCTCGGCCTCCCAAAGGTGGGTGCTGGGATTACAGGCGTGAGCCACGGCGCCCGGCCCCTAACTGCTTCTTACATAGACTTTAAGCTTATCCTAATCTTAGGCTCATCTTCCCCTTCATTTCCCGAATAGCTTCTGAGCCTTTTGATGGTTCTGTCACATAAATCTGATTGTCTCTCAGTTTTCCACACTGCACACTTAGGAGTCAGCTTTTCCGCATTTGTTCATTGTAACTAATCAGCTATCACTTTTCAGCTTCAAATTTTTGTTGCTCTTGTCTCTTCTTTCAATCTCCTCAACTCCATTGGTTGATTTGGTTTGGAGATATCTCTTTCTTTTCTTTTTAGAGGCTTACATGAGGGAATGAAGGTATGCACACTCTCCTCTCTTTAACTAGAAGTCCAGGAGTAGTTCTTGGCTTTAAAAGAACTAACACTTCATTGAATCTCATTTAGTTTGAAAAACATGAACCACACATTACTCATAGAAAATAAAAGACTTTCAAGTTGATGGAAATCCATGTCATTTTTGCTTTTTTAAAAAATGAGTATGAGGCTCCAGCCATCTCAGATACCTTTTCGACTTTGTTCCTCTAAATTATAGACAGTGCCAGATAAGCAAAGTTCTGTCCCTCTCAGCCTCCCATTCTTTTAAATTAGAGACCTCTGAGTCCATTTCCTTTAGTCTTTTAATGTTAGCCTTTTAATATTTTCCAATAAGGGCTTTCAACTCAGCAATATACATATCATGCTTTCCTCACTATTGATCCATCAATAAATATACAAAAACCAGAGGAAGGGTGTGCTCTGAAAAGTCAAAGTAGAAATAACAGTGGTCATTGTACAGTACGTGAATGAACAATGAGCTATTCTTTGAAAACTCAAAGCAAATGATTTACACGAAGGCAAACCTATGACATAAAGGTGAATGGACCATGTTATTCTTGTTCTTAAGTACATTTTGCTTTTCCGGAGAAGTCAAACGTTTCCTCTCGCCTATTCCACTGATGTAACAGTATTGAATGAATGTTGGCTACAAAATCGATTCTTGGTCTTGTTATGAATCTCAATATAAAACTTTTTGAAAGGTTCTAATAGAAAAGCCAATTCCACTAGGCTTGAAATATGGATTTGAAGGTGTCTTTTGTCTCATTTGATTTTGCACTCAGAGCTAATTTTAAGGGAAGCCCTCAGGAGACATAAAAGATTTACAATTGCAGGAAAAATTACATCTTATGTTCTTAGGTTGCTTTGCAAAATAACTAAATGTTGGCATCTAACTGTTATAAACAAGACCTAGTTTGATGACTTAGGCCAAGTCACCTGGAAAATCATTGGTGAAAATGACATGCAGTCAAGCTGTGCTTCCAGAGTATGCCCTTGAGGTCAAGGGAGTGAGAACACATCTTATCCCATAAACTTCAGGAAATGTTGCAAGGGTTTGCAAAGACTTGGGAAGCTCTCCATTGACAGTGGCCAAGGAATAGAAACTCTAGAACTCCCTTATTTCTATCTGGAAAACAGAGGTATATCCAAGTGTGGGACTACAATAGTAAAAAGGGAAAAATAGATTTAATTCCAAAATAAAACTGAAAATAATCTCCTGTATCAGCCTATTTGTTGGGAATGTCTAGAAGGGGTGGAAACCATCTCTGGCTATGACACTTGTGTCACTATTCCTGTCTCCCTGGGGGACAGATAGAGGCGGGTGTAAGCATTTTGAACCTTGTCCTAGAGTGGCCTGTTGCATTTCGATTAAAGAGCTTGAGTGAGCCTGTCTAGGCCTCTGGTAGACCCAGGAAATCTCTGGGAAAACAAGGGGCACTTGAACACTAGTGGCAGTAACAACACATAGTGGCTTAATGTCCAGTTTCTTTCAAGTTGAAAAGAAAATAAGAAGAAAGCCAGACCACTGAATATGGAACTGGCCAGTGATGTTCACAGAAGAGAAAGGAAGTTTTTCAAAATTTTGGGGCAAAGTGAAGGGAGGGAGGGAAGAGGGTAGACAGAAGAGGAGGAGCAGAGGCTGGGAATAGTGCAGGAAGTTGGTATCTCTCCTTTAAAGATATTCTTCCGATCAATTCTGTCTGAGCCCAGCCCTGATTTGGTTGGGAGCTTTCTTTTTGCTATGTGGTCTGAGAAGCATTGCCTGTTAAGCATATAAGTTTAGGTAACAAATGACTTTTTGTGGGGGCCTAAGAAAGGAGATACCATTTAATAGGACCCTTGCTTTATAGGTGCAATGGCTTCTATTACAAGCAGGCTCTGGAAGTTCTAGGACCAATCGGACACCTTGACGGATGAATAAATGCCACAATGGACTTGCAAAGTGGGAGAAAATATGGGGTTAGAGGATAAAGCCAGTATTCTCTTCTTTGATCTTAAACTTGCCTATCTGGCGATAAGATTCCAATGATGGGAATCCCCGTAACCTTTCCAGGGACTCCCCAGGCACTTAACTCCTAAATAGAACTGCATCAAGAACAGACACTGGCGTGTTAAAGTATTTACAAATATTGCCATAAAAATGTCAAACAGGATCTACACTGCAACCTCTTCTCCCCTTGCCAATCTCTTTCATTTCCATTGGCTCCTCATCTTATTATAAGACATCGAAAGGCACTTCCATATCGTTTTTGGAAATCACTAAGAGGGCCAGCATCTATGAAATAGGGCTCCTGGAATGACAGGTCATGCAAACTTAATGTGACTTTGAAGGAGAGAACAGATGGCCATTAAACCATAAAAAAGGCTGAAGCTCCTCAGCTTACAATTCTGATTCTAAGACAGGATAGAAAACTTTGGACAGAGTCAGAAACAAAACAGTGCTGCCTTCCTTGATCTTCCATGAGATTTGGCTGAGTAGGTCAGAGTGGGAACTCAGAGTCTCTGAGATAAAGACTTTAAAAGAGTCTTCTTTACCATTCTCAACTCTTCCTAATAAGTTGTAGAGACCCAGACAGTGCTGGTTAGAAACTGAAGGATCACAGCAAAAAAGGTTAAGATGGAAGAAGTGCAGATGTTTATTATGAATCAGTTTTAACCCTTTCGTGCCTCTGGCAAAGTAACTTTAAAAAATTATACTGATCAAAGGACCTCCAGGGTTTAATATTTCAAAAACACAGATAAATAGTTTACTACAGATAAATAGCTTCACCCTTTGGGTGTCTCCCAAAAGCATCTGAAAAATTTCCAGGGGGCTCTGTTTAAGCAGATGTGTAACCAGTACATCCCACCCCCCTACCTCACTGTAAAGCAATGCCCAGGGATTGGGCTACTAGAAGGGCAAAATGGACCCATTCAAATTTCCTTCCAGGGACCGGGCCCTCTTAGCCCTGGGGAATGAATGTCCTTAGCTGATGGGGGAAAGGTTGGGGATCAGGACTATGTATGTGTGGCTTGTGTTAGAAGCCACCCATAGCACATCCAAGAAATGAAAGGCCTCCATGCGGGAACTGGAACAGTCAAATTCTTGCTGATTATTAATTGGATCCTAATTTCAGAAAGCAATGCTGTTTTCAAAAATTGGACCTGACTTTAAAGAACAAAACACAAAAAAAAAAACAATAAGGAGTAGAAAACTTTATGCTAAAAAAAAAAATCCCAATGAAACAATCAGTAGCACATTGCATCTGTGAAGTGTCCCAGCTCCCTGCAATGGTTATGTTTCCAATGGTTGTTTCTTTCCAAGATAATGGCGTGGGTGTTACACCCCAATCTTCATGTCCACGTTCTGCAGGTTCCTTGTTTCATCAGCTGTCATAAACTGGTCTGGAGTTTCTGAGGACTCCTTGTTCACCAAATGCACCATTTCCTGAGACTTGCTGGCCTCTCCGTTGAGTCCACTTGACTTTCTGTCCTCCACAGCTCCATTGCCATTGTTGATCACTAGCTTTTTCTTCTGCCCACACCTAATAATGTAAAAAAAAAAATGTATCATATGAGAAAGAGTGCAGTGACTCAGGCATCAGATTATCATCATTATTGAGCACCACTGTGATGATCACTGTGGTTTATAATGGTCTTAGCGTGTGCCAAGTACTGTGCTAGGTGTCTTCTCCACTTTATCTTACTAACTCTTAACAGCCAGCACTTCTTAAAGTGAAGTCCCTGGACCAGCAGCAAGAGCATCATTTTGGAACCTGTTAGAAATACAAATTCTCAGCCCCACCCCAAACCTATTGAATCAGAAACTTTAGGGTTACAGCCTAGGATCTGTGGTTTCACAGAGAAGCCCCCCCCTCAAGGGGGTTCTCTGCACAGTCAAGTTTGCAAATCAGCAACTACAACTCCAGGAAGTTGGTGTTATATTATTCCCCACTACAACTGAAGAAACCATGGGGGTCAGAAAATTCACTAACTTCCCCCAAGTAACTCAACAAGTAAGAAAAGAGGATTCAAACCCTGGTCTATCTGACTCTCAAGTTCTGATTCTCCTTCCATCAGACTTTATAATGGAAACGTTTGTCTCTTTTAAGCATTTTAGCAGTTTCTGCAGATTTAGATAAACCATCAACATGATGATTATAAATCATTCTGATTTGTATATTCAAGAAAGTCCCATAACTTCCTCTCCCAGTCAACACTTCGTCAGTCTTGTCAGCGTTATTACTGAATGTACCTAGCAGAATAAAACAACATTTTCCTAGAAGTATAAGGCCATGGTGATATTTTCCTAACATTGGTTAACTCCCATATAACCCTGATATAGGAAGTTTAATAACATAGGACAAATTATTCTCATTACTTTAAGGTTTCTTAAACCTTACTCAAGACTCAAATGCAAAAGAAAGTTGCTATGGAAGAGCATGACCTTGACCTTTTCCCTGGTTACTGTCCATTGCTTCACCCCACCCAGCCTGATGCAATGCTTCCTCTTTCCTGTCACACATCACTACTACACACACAGGAGTCAGACTATGCTTAGAGGAAGCAAAGTTGCACAGCTTCACAACTGCAAGCAAAATGTGGATGAAGGGAAGCAGATTACCTTCTGAATGCCAGATGCTTTACATGTAATTTTCTGTAATTCTTACAAGAATCTTTCAAAGCAGCCATTGTTCCCATAATACAGCAGTGGCAACTGAGGCCAAAAGGGGTTTAATAACTCGCTCGAGTTCACATAGGGAGTAAGAATGACAGAGCCAATATTCAAATTCAGACCTTTATGACCAAAGCCTGGGCTCTGCCTGGCTCTATTAATGCTGCCAGCCATCTGGAGATTTGCAAACAGTATGAACTCAGAATTGTTCACTTTGCCTCTGGTTATTTGGAGTAATGGAGAGAAAGCCTCTATTATTCATGATCATGGACCATTCCCTGTAGCACTGCCAAGGCCATAAACTTTAATCTCTTGTTTGGGGAAATAGAAATTATACCTCTTCAACAGGAGGTAGATTCTGTCTCCTCTGGCATGAGGTTTAATGAGGGGTTGGGGGAAGGATGCTTGAACCATGAAACAGATTCATGGGGACCGGGAATACAGATGGAGTCCAGCAGGATGCATGGTCAAGAAAAGGGCCTTGGAGGTCAGGTGCACTGGCTCATAGTCCCAGCAATTTGGGAGGCCATGGCGGGTGGATCACTTGAGCCCAGGAGATTGTGATTAGCCCAAGATGGAAAACCCAGTCTCTATTCAAAATACAAAAATAGGACAGGTGTAGCATTATGTGCCTGTAGTCCCAGCTACTTGGAAGGCTAAGGTGGGAGGATTACTTGAGCCCAGAAGGTCGAGGCTGCAGTGAGCTGTGTTTGTGCCACTGCACTCCAGCCTGGGTGACAAAGTGACACCCTGTTTCAAAAAAGAAAAAGAGGTTCACACCTATAATCCCAGCATTTTGGGAGGCCGAGGCAGGCAGATCACTTGAGGTCAGAAGTTTGAGACCACCTTGCCAACATGGTAAAACCTCACCTGTACTACAAAAATTCAAAAATTATTAGGGCATGAAGGCATGGTGACACATGCCTATAAGCCCAACTACTCAGGAGACTGAGGCAGGAGAATTTCTTGAACCTGGGAGGCAGAGGTGGCAGTGAGCCGAGATTGTGCTACTGCACTCTAGACTGGGTGACACAGCATGACTCCATCTCAAAAAAACAAAGAAGAAAGGGGCTTAGAAGGCCTGGTTTTGAGACCTTACTGCTCTGTGATCTGGAGCAACTCACTTAACCTCTCTAGCCTCAGTTTTGCATCAATAATACTAGGTTAGTAAGAGTAGTAATATCGTAGTATTGTGAAAAGCCTTTGATACAGAGCATGTCACTAAATAAATGAGTCTATTATTGCTATTATCCTTGCTCTTACGAATGATGTGGGATAAGGAAACTAAGGTTTGGGATAAGCACGTAGAACAGCATCTGGAGCACAGTAAGCTTTCAGGAAGTGCTATCTATGATTGTTAATACAACAAAAGCCATATGAAATGAATTTTGCTTGTTTCTCCTGGCTGCCTCCACCTACCTCATTATATTTACTATGAAGAGGATTTAAAAGGCTAAAGTAGAATGCTGCTTGTGTTATTTCAAATTCTCAGTTCCCTGTGTTCTTTGGAGGAAAGTTGTCAGTTAAAGTAATTCCCATTTGTCTATCCAACGGGTGGTTGAGGGATGTAATGAAAAATTGTGGGAAAGTGATTTATGAGCATAAAAAATATGTGCATGCGAGTGGGTGGGGATTAATGTGGTTCGTCTAAACGAAGGTGATCTTGACAGTGAATAACCTTTGACCTACTGAACACAGGAATATTCTGCTTGGGTTTTGGCTGGCCTGCATTTCCTTTTGGATTTATGTGTTTCTATCTGCCTGAGTTCTTTCAGGAGGGTAGGATGAGTCTCATAAATAACTCATTCCAATATTCAGTGCTCTAGGCATCTAATAAGTACTTTTAAAAGACACATTCTAATTTTTAAGTTCTTCTTAGTTACAGGAATTTAAGAAGAAGCACTGGACTTGAAGGGGCTTCAGAGATCAGCCAGCCCAGCTTCTTCTTTATGTAAACTGGACGCCAAGTCCAAGAAGTCAAGGGTCTTGTCCAAAGCCTCACAGCTAGTTACGGTGCTGCCAGAATCACAGAATCACAGCTTGGAGTTTCTGGGGTTTTGTTGTTGTTTTTGGTTTTTTTGGGGGGTGTTGTTTGTTTTTTGAGACAAAGCCTTGCTCTGTCACCCAGGCTGGGGTACAATGGTGCCATCTAGGCTCACTACAACCTCCACCTCCTGGGTTCAAGGAATTCTCCTGCCTCAGCCTCCTGAGTAGCTGGGATTACAGGTGTGTGCCACCACACCTGGCTAATTTTTGTATTTTTAGTAGAGACAGGGTTTCACCATGTTAGCCAGGATGGTCTCAAACTCCTGACCTCAAATGATCTGCCCACCTCGGCCTCCCAAAGTGTTGGGTTTACAGGTGTGAGACACCATGGCCAGCCACAGCTTGGATTTTCTGACTCTGAAGATCAGAGATCCTCGTGGACCTGTGTCTTACCTTTATCTCCTCTTCCCTTAAATCTCAGGCATTAGCTGAGCACACAGTGTGGAAGGAGGCAGACTGGGACCTCACCAGGAAAGGAAGGGCAGGCTGGCTGGGGTTTAGAAACCACGTAACATAACTTTTATGGCATGGCAGAATTTATCTCAAAAGATTTAGGTGGGTAACGTAGCAACTGATCTCATGACTCTTCTACCTGACATTCCTTAAAGATATTTAGGGATTTATTTTGCACTTTTTTAGAGCTATGCCATCAATATAGTAGCCACCAGCCATATATGGCTATTTGAATTTCAACTAATTACAAGTAAATAAAATTAAAAATTCACTTCTTCAGTTGAACTAGTCACAGTTCAAGTGCTCAGTAGCCATAAGTGACTAGTAGTTATATATTGGATAGTGCAGATATAGAACATTTCCATAATCACAGAAAGTTCTATTGGATAGCACCGTTCTAGACAGCAGGATGAAGTTGGATGAGCTCAGTTTACAGGGAGCTAGACTGTAGCATAAGAGAAGGAAAATATTGGCCAGGAGCAGTAGCTCACATCTGTTATCCTAGCACTTTGGGAAGCTGAGGTGGGCGGATCATGAGGTTAAGAGTTCGAGACCAGCCTGGTCAATATGGTGAAACCCATCTGGGCATGGCGGAGTGTGCCTCTAGTCCCAGCTACCTGAGAGGCTGAGGCAGAAGAATTGCTTAAACCCGGGAGGTGGAGATTGCAGTGAGCCGAGATCACGCCACTGCATTCCAGCCTGGGTTACAGAGGGAGACTCCATCTCAAAAAAAAAAAAAAAAAAAAGAGGGAAGGAAAACATTTCTAAATCATGGTGATGAATAGAGGAGACCTACTGAGCAGAGTGCAGGTGACCGCCTGCTGGGCTTTATAGAAAAGACGATTATTCCCATTAGAGTGAAGGTTGGTGAACACAAGCAGCATAGTAAAGTCCTCATGGTTTTTCTCCTCTTCAGACAAATCCGTTAAGTGTTTGTTTGTTTGTTTGAGACAGAGTCTCACTCTGTTGCCCAGACTGTAGTGGCACTATTGTGGCTCACTGCTGCCTCCACCTCCCGGGTTTCAAGTGATTCTCCCACCTCAACCTCCCAAGTGGCTGAGACCAGAGGCATGCACCATTATGCCCAGCTAATTTTTGTATTTTTTTGTGGAGACAGGGTTTCACCATGTTGCCCAGGCTGGTCTTCAACTCCTAGGCTCAAGTAATCCACCCGACTCAGCTTCCCAAAGTGCTAGGATGACAGGCTTGAGCCTCTGCACCTGGCCCAAATAGAGTCTTTAAAGGAAAATCTTCTCTGGAGCCTCATCCAGTATCTATCAACCCAACTGACTCGTAAAATAATTATGTGCTCTCACGGAGAGGGAATAAAGTATAATTTCCCTTGGAGAGCTGTAATTCAAGGAGTCAGGTGACATGAGGAACAGCAAGGAAAGCTGTTGTGGAAGATGGCAGGGGTGGAGAAAGTTAAAAAAGTAAAAGAACCTACAAGCCAGCATCTTTAAGACAACGTGACTCACAGATCACTTCATCATGGAAGCCCTTGGGTCCATCCTTGTATGTCAACTTCAGAGACTAATGATTTTCTACTTTTGTCTTTTAACCATAATTTACATAACAGTGCCTGGCACAGGGAATGTTCTCAATAAATACTAGCCAATTCAAATTCAAGAGGCCAATACTGTCACTGAACCTCAAAATTCTTTTAGAAAAGGGGTGATACTCCTTTAGTTTTTTTTATCTTCTCTTTCTCCTTGCCAGGATTGATAGTCACAGAGTCACTCAAAAGATGTTTGCTGAATATTGGAGGCCCCATTTTCAACCAGCCTTTCTTTGATGAAAATAGGATTCTGTATCTCCCTCTCTCTTAAATGTGACAGCCAAAGCAGAAAAGCCTCAGCCTTTGAAGGGGATTAGAAATGGGTTGACAACTTTAAAATCACGGAGCCCATTAAGGGGCCTATGCAGCTGTTAACTACCCGTTAGCTGTGTGGCAAATCTGTTTTCAATTATCAAATCAGGACATAGTAATTTATGGCGTCCAAGCAGCTACTTTCCCGGTGAGATACTTGCTGTGCAGGACCCTGTGTGTCCCTGTTTGCCTGTTGCCAGGGTGACGGCTGGTCTTGGGAGGAGGGAGAGGGCAGCAATGAGGTCCCTTCTCTGCTGTCTGCTGCTGACAAGACACAGGCGATGTGAGAGATACCCAGCCCCAGTGTGTTGACTCCAGCTGCTCTTGGGGACAGCTGAGAGGCTTCTCCCGAGGTCTCTCCCATTTAGGTCTCCCTAAATGTCGAGAGCATCCATGCCAGTGTTTCTATGGTGACATGTGCAAAGCTTACAGACTTTGTATGTGAACAAAAGTGGTGCATTCTAGGGCTTGGCAATAAAGGGCTGATTGCAAACAATAGAAAATTCATATTTAATTGAGCAAAAGTAATCCAAGGGAAAACAAAGAAGCTGAAGGGAAGTATAAAGACTCTTTGTAAAGGCTCCCCCAAGTCACATTATTTAAATTCAACTAAAAAATGTCTTTCCGTTTAATCATAGGAGGCCTTTTAGACTTTTTTCCTCTCAGTTTTGTTCCTTATACCGTCAGCTATCATAACTACTTTTTAAAATCATGCCATCAATGGTAGAGATAGCAACATAGCTATTTGACTGTAATACAGCAGATTTATTAACTTGTACCAGTGTAATTATTATAGCAGCGCCATTTGGTTTTCTCAGATAATTAGAGGCTGTATGGGCTGCCCACGGTGTAGGAATTAGCTGTTGGTTGCCTTCCAAAAACCAGTAAGAAGGAGTCCATAATTCTCTCTAGGTCTTCTCCGAGACTGAGGGTCATTTTTCCACCCTGTGAGGTGATCTGGGGACACAATCAAGGTGACCTTGCTTGGAAATAAAGATTCTTTCACCTTACAAGAAACTACCTAAAGGGACATTTACAAAAGGTTTAATATTCCTATGAATGATGTCCTGAAGAAAAATACTGTATCTTTAAAGTGACTTGGGTAAGAAATTTAGATTTATACTTTTGGAGTACCCCTGTTAAAGTTCATTTCCTCTGTTGCTAGAAGTAACACTGCTTTATACTTCACTTTAGGTGGCATTATTTCTAGAACCTGTTCAAGTCTTAACCATATATATATATAATGTAAATAACTTCCAAACCTATAGGTCTTGGTTCAAGGTAGGGAGAGAGAGTGGCCTTCAAGAATATAAAAACAGCCCACGTGTCAGTTCTAGGTGACTGTCTTCATTTAGACTTTCGTAAGAAAAGTTCTGTTTCATAGACCTCTTACCAGTGAGGAGGCCTATGAAACATGGCTCTTCCTGTGCTATAACCTGAATCTCTTCAACTACAGTTTCCATAAAATAGAAAGACATATCATTACAAACACAAGCAAGAGCACAAGCCAGGGTCTGCTTCTGGGAAGGGTTCTTGAAGGTTCCCTGGGCCTCAGAGAGGCCACAGGGGATGAAGAATCACTGAATCCTTATGCAATATTTGTGCATTGTGAGTGTATTTAATAAGTTAACAAATCAATGAATGAGTATATACTTTTATGTGCCTTCCTGGTGAGATATTTCATAACTTTCATCAGATAGAGTCTGCATGAGGTTTAACCTTAAAAGAATTAAAATCATAAAGGATTCAACCACTACTTAAAAATGATAATCCAAACAATCACAGGCATCTCCTTTCTCTAAACTCTGGGGCAGAGAAAGATGTCTTAAGCTTCGCCATGCACATGAATCCCTGGAATCTCGTTAGGATGCAGACTCTGCTATAGGAGGTCTGGGATCGGGTCTGAGGTTCTGCATTTCCAACAAACCCCCAGGGTGCCCACGCTACTGGTTGCAGAGAGCAACAGTAGAGCAACACTCTAAGCAGCAAGGATATAAAGCCCAAATTTAAATGATGCCTTTTGCAAGCTGAAGGTCCCCCAGGACAGCCCCTTACCTTCTTCGACTGTTGACTGCAATGCAAACTGCAAGAATCAAAGCCAAGGCCAAGAGGGATGCCAAGATGATCAGCCATTCTGGTGTGAGTAAATTAAAAGACGTGTAAGCTCCAGAGATACAGTTTGTAAAAACAAAAATGCACTTTATAATCGACCTAGGTCAAACAAGCACCATAGTCAGCACTGCAGGAGGGACTAGCCATAGGTCTAGCCAATAGGCAAGTAATTCTGGAAGAACAATTTGCTGTAAGTATTTGTCCAATAGCCTTCTTGCTTTAATTTTTTTTTTAAGACAGAGTTTTGTTGCCCAGGCTGGAGTGCAATGGCACAATCTTGGCTCACTGCAACCTCCGCATCCCAGGTTTAAGTGAGTCTCCTGCCTCAGCCTCCCGAGTAGCTGGGATTACTGGCACCCGCTACCACGCCCAGCTAATTTTTTGTATTTTTAGTAGAGATGGGGTTTTACTATGTTGGCCAGGCTGGTCTCGAACTCCTGACCTCAGGCAATCCACCCGTCTCAGCCTCCCAAAGTGCTGGGATTATAGGCGCAAGCCACTGCGCCCGGCGCCTTGATTTAATCTTTTATCATCAGTCAGGATTTTCAAATCCCTCCAGGAGAACTATGTTTCTAAAAAACTACAGGATAACTTGTTGAATCTTGTAGATGCCTTTGGTATAACATTATTAAACAGATAAAAGGAAATGTATGCTTCTTTTGAAAGGAACATTTTTTTCCTGTATAAGAGCATCCACCTTACGTTGTGTTAAAAAACAAAAATGGAGACAATAAAGGATTGGTTAAATAAATTAGGGAACATCTATTGTATTATGCACTACAATATGAGGAGGAAACATTCAACGATATGGAAGCCATGATTAACCAGGAGGCAATGTTTACTAAACACTATTTAAGGTGTAATCATGTTTTGCTATATATTTTACATTTTAAAATGACGGGAAAGATGTATATTAAAATAGTAACTATGGTATTTCTGGATGGTGAGAAAGGTAATAAGTGATTTATATTTTCATTATTTTATTTAATTGCATTTTTCAAATGTCTTCAGCAATTATATATCACTTTTGGATTAATATTCTGCACATTTTGAAATCAAGCTCTCATTGGACTAAAATATGACTTGGCAACTCTACTGAATTCAGTTGCATAGTGGGTTGCATATGTGTGCAATGAACCAAGGCTTGAGAAAGAAGAGACATGGAAAGTCTCATTATCTATTTTCTTCTTGAAAATCTTGGTTTACCTCTGAGTTCCTGCTCTGCATTCTTTTACCTCACCTTTTCCTGGTTTAGATGAATTTGGAGAGGGAGGTAGGGTCAGAGGGTGGGGAGATTGACAGGAGGGCACCATTTCTGTTCTTCCTCTCTACTGCCCATCGTGGCCCTGGTCTCCAGCCCTGAGATGGCCCACCAGCACTGTCACTGGAGCTGGGAAGAATCTTGCTGACTGATGACAGCTAAGGCTTCCCCTCTCCCTCCTCCGGGGCAGCCCACCCTTCTCTCTCTGCTCTGTCGTCAGGTGTGCTTAGGCAAGCTGGGGCAAAGGAGAAAGGTGCATGCCACATTCTTCTCTTTCCCCAAGGGAGGCTCAGTTTGGAGACCTCTGAAGAGAGAATTAAAAGAGTAATTTATAACCTTAGGAGAACCCTTCCCTTTAGTAATTCTCCATGACAAATCAATTTTGATTGCAAGCCAAATAAAGAATTTGCAACAAATGCCTTGTCTTGATGCTCAGGAGAACCAGGTGTCCCAGCCTCCTCACAGCACATGTCACACTTCCTGAAAAGTTTATTCTGTCCACATCAGCACGCAGTTCCTCAACAAAAATAAAGCTGGGGAACCAAAAGAAAGTTTTCACTTCATCTGATATAAACGCCTCTTGGATCCCCTCCCTGTCTGCAACTGTAAGAGGAAAATCACATGCTTCACCATGGACCCCAGAAATAAGGGGACATTGGATTGGGATAAAAAGGACCTAAGTATGACATGGGGTCCTCTGGGTGGTCATTCATTTAGGAAGAAAGCTTTCATAACTAACATGGCACTTCTCTGGGACAGGCCAGGGACAGATCTGCATATGAGCTCAGCTAGTCTGCAGAACCCAGGAAAGGAATATTCTATCTTTTCCTACCAATAGGCTGTTGTACTCTAACTCATCCTCTAACTTGCGAAGAGGGACAGTTGGATTCATACGTTGGGCATTCTGGAGAATGTGCTTTCAAACCGGTCTCTTCTTCCTTGCTGGGACATTCTGAGAAAGTTGCTTTCAGCATCCTTTTCTGCCTCACAGTTTGAAACTCACCTGGAATTTGGGGTGTCCTTAAAGGACCGGAGGTTGTGTTTGCCCCACCTTCTTGACTCCCATGTGAATGTCCTAAGGGGGGGGGGAAAAAAAGACATCTCTCAACAAAGTTTGAAATGCATAACCCGAGTTCCTTGTGGAGCCATGTAAGGGCTGCTCTCCGCTTTCTGAATCACTGAGAAGCCATTTATGGATTCAAGCTGCAGACGTTTATAAAGCATTACACCAAAGATATCCCCCGCTCAGTCTGATTAAGGCTAAGGCTTGGTAATGTTATCCTGTATCAAGGAACCTGAGAATTCTTAGCAGCACTGTTGACAGTGCTCAGGACTTTGGGGTCTAGAGCTGGACAACCCTGGATTTGAGTCTCCTTGCTGTCCCTTGCTAACTAGCCATGTGAGTGAGCTGGGTCAATTTACCTTCTCCAAGTCTTCATTTTCACACTCGTAAGATGGGGATAATAGAATCCCGTTCATCATAATTTTACAGAGGTTTAAGGAAGTACACAGTATTGGTAGTTGTGTGTGGTTGTTATTTTCTATTTTTAATTTAGGACCTTGCTCCTCAAAGCGTGGCCCCTGGACCATCAGCACAGGCATATCTGGAGAGATTGCTAGAAATGCAGAATCTTCCACCTCACCCCAAAGCTACCAGATCAGAATCTTCATTTTAACAAGACCCCCAGGGGATTCACATGCTCCAGAAAGCCCAAAGGGAACCTGAAAATCCCATCCAATAGCATCATAGGAGCCAACATAAACACTAAAAAATAAAGAGTTTGCGGGCAGTGGCCCTTTCTGCCTATGAAAAATCACCCTATTAGAGTCCCTGCTAATATATTACTGAAACGCACCTTGTTAGAAGAATCAACACTTTCTACTGCTAGAAAGCGAAATGAGGAAATGAACAAAATGCCTCAAACTGGGAGGAAGCATCACAAGACAGACAATCCTCAAGTCAGAACTGGAGGTCAATCCAAATGAGTGAGACACAATGCTTCTAAAAGAAATTTATGAGAGGCTGGGCACAGAGGCTCACGCCTATAATCCCAGCTCTTTGGGAGGCTGAAACAGGAGGATCTCTTGAGCCCAGGAGTTTGAAACCAGCCTAGGCAACACAGGGAGATCCTGTCCCTACTAAAAATAAGAATAAATAAGTAAGTACACAAATTTTTTTAAAAAAGAAACTTCTAAGACATCTTGTGGAAAGACTCATCAAAATTAAAGCTTCATGGATTTTAAAACATTCTTCCTCCATTGCTTCAAAACAAAATTCCAAAGTGTCACCAAAAGGAACTTTTTTTCCCCTACCAAATGGAAGCCCACTCTAGAATCCTGAAGGTGATCAATGGATGAAGATAGTGGGGCCTTTAAATGACAGCTTTCCTCAGAGAGTCCAACTTTAGACTGTGCACACGGAAATCTTGATCACAATGGTTATTTGGGGACAGGATGGCTCTTGTTTATGCAATTTAATGCTTTTGTTAAAACTTAAAAGGGAGCAAAACAAGTTCCTACCAGACATCTGGCTGTTTCGACACCCCCCATCCTATGTTGACAATGGCCTTTTACTTTACAAACCTCCAAAACAGTCCAAGGTCCTTTCCCGACATGCCTTACAGTGTCCTTGGTGGCTGGCAGGTTTTCACCTGCCCAAGTCATGGGACATTGGCCACCTAAACTGAAGGTCTTCGGCCTTGAAAACTCCCCAGGAGGTACAGTCACTCTCACTGGTTTTCTTCTGACTCACAGAAGCCTTTGATATTTAAAAGTGAGGCCATTAATGGATCCTAATCTCTTTATTTTGATTTTCAAAAAAAAAAGTGCTCCCAGCAAGACAAGATCTGGGTGTATGTGCAACAAGACGGAACCTCCTCTTCGAACAGTGGACACTGGCTCAAAGCCAACAAAAGAGACTGTCTCCCGTCTCTTTTCCACCTGATTCTCACTTCAAGCAAAAGCCACAGAGGACGGACGTGAGACAGCAGGCCTTGCCTTGTGCTCTAGATGTCTACAAATCCAGTCAGGATAGGACTGGCCACAATAGCAAGTTCCACAACAAGGAGCACTTGATATTCCCGTTGGGAGATGAGATGTAATCCGAGACATGTGCATAGAGATCCGTTCCATTGTCTTCAATGGTGAGAAACGCAGTCTAGCATAGTCTAAGCTTCCAAACTTTCGTGTGCATATAAACCACCTGGGTGGGAGGCTATAGTTAAAATGCAGATCCTGATTCAGTAGGTCTGGGTTGGCCAGGGCTTCTGCATTTCCAACAAGTTCCTAGGTGAGTCCGTGCTAATGGTTAAAGAACCACACTCAGAGAGTGGCTGAGGTCTCTTGGTTTAGAAAGCATGCCCTTTAATAATAACTCCCTACGGTTGCAGAGTGCTTTCACAATTCTGGTCTTCCTCACAAGAACTCTAGGAAGCAACTGAAATAGGCGATTTGATCTCCTTTTTACTAACAAGGAAACTGAGTCTGGGAAAGGTTAAGTGTCCTGCCTAAGGTCCCCAGTGAACCTGTGACTTTTGTCTCTATTTCAGAGGCATTTCTAATGAACCTACCTCCTAGTGCTCCTCCATAGAGGGTTATTATGGAAGCCACTATGTAACTATCCATCTTCCTATTTGTTTTCAATGTGTAAACATTTAAACCTGATTATGAGCCTCACTCAAACTTGGGTATAAAAAGGGAGTACAATAATTGATATAGCTTAAATCATTTACATGGGGGTCACCTGGATTTGTGATGCTCAAGGGGACCATAGTAAGGCAGCACTGGCAGCACCTCGCAGTAGCCCAGTAGTAGAAGTCATTAGTAAATCTACCTCGCATCAGACTTTTGCAGTCTGGGGTAAGGTTTTCAGGGTGTGATCGGAATCACAGCAAACAGGAGTCTATTTAAGAATGCATGCCTCGGCCGGTGTTGTAGCTCATGCCTATAATCCCAGCACTTTGGGGGGCTAAGGTGGGTGGATCATTTAGGGTCAGGAGTTCAAAACCAGCCTGGCCACCATGATGAAACCCCATCTCTACTAAAAATAAAAAAATTAGTCCAGCATGGTGGTGAACACCTGTAATCCCAGCTATTTGGGAGGCTGAGGCAGGAGAA
The DNA here is from genome assembly GCF_049354715.1 of Callithrix jacchus. Taxonomy (NCBI): domain Eukaryota; kingdom Metazoa; phylum Chordata; class Mammalia; order Primates; family Cebidae; genus Callithrix; species Callithrix jacchus. The sequence continues at coordinate 100,562,341 of NC_133511.1, read as the reverse complement.
TTGCTTGAACCTGGGAGGCAGAGGTTGCAGTGAGCCAAGATCACGCCACTGCATTCCATCCAGCCTGGGAGACAGAGCAAGATTCCATCTCAAACAAAAACAAAACGAAACAAAAAAACAAATGCATGCCTGGCAGTAATTATGGTCATTATAGAATGCCTTCTCCAGACGGCTATGAGAAGTAACATGAGACACGCAGGCTTGAAATGTGGCTCCATCACTCCCTGGTCCTGTCAACTCTGCCAAGTTATTTACCCTCTCTGAGCCTTAGTTTCCTCATCTGTAACATGGGAATAATAATAGTACTCACCGATGTCATCACAGAGTTTGTAGGATGACTGAATGAGTTAATACTAGATACACTCTATGAATGTGCTGATATTGACCTGTTCCTGACCCATAGTAATGGCAGTTCCATTTGGCCTAACCTAATACAGGTAAAGTGTTGAGAAAGATGCTGTTGGCACACAGTAAATTACCAACAAATACCAGCTATGATATCATGTGCCAGGATTATGCTAAATGCTTTATATTTATTCTATCATTTAGCCTTTGAAACAGTGTCCTGTGACAATTCTTATTATTCCAAGTTTATTAGTTGAGAAATTTTGTCTCAAAACCTTTAAGCATCTTGCTCAGTTAATAATGCAGAGGGATGGAATTGAACAGGGGCCATTTTTGCTACAAAACTCAGGCTCTTAAATGACTATGGTGTAGCGCAATGTTAAATTGGGACACTGCCTGAATTCCTTCTGAGGCTTTCGGATGCAAGGCTTTTCTCCAGAGCAGTAGTTCTCAAAGTGCAATCCCTGTCCCAGCAGTGTCAGCATTACCAGAGAACTGATGAGAAATGCAAATGCTTGGGCTCCACCCCAGACCTACTGAATCAGGAACTTTAAGGGTGGGGTCCAACATTGTGATTGAACAAGCCCTCCCTGTAATTGTGATGTATGGTAAGAAGGTTTGAGAACTACTTCTCTGGAGACACTGACTCATACTTCATTAGTAGTCATCATCAGGCTCAAGGATTGGAACAGTAAATGACTGAAGCCGTTTTGAACTCACCAGCTGATTCAGATCCATGAGTGGTATGGGAGCCCCCCCTGGGGTCGAATGCACCTTGGTCTCCTGTAACGAGCAATCAGGAAGGTCAGTACTGCAGGTTTCCACTTAAACTCCCGTCTGCATTTCCTTACATTTGCGTTCTTATGCAGCCTATCACAAAGTCTAGTCTTTTTAAGGTATTCCAAAAAATGATGGCAAAACGTCCTTGAATGGGTCCACAATATTAATTACTGTTCATTGCTTAATCCACTGATAAATGACCTAGAGCTTTAATCAGAATTAAGGAAACTAGGGCAGCAGAGGCTAGGAAGGATGACCACAGGAAGTTCTGTAGAAACTTGGTTTTGGTAGAAATCCAAGAACTGAGATAAGGAACACGCTAACAAAAATACTGTAATATCTTTGCAGGTCGGAAGTTGAGACTAGACATTGTGTATTCTAAATAAGGATAATATGAATTTGATTATGAGACGTGTAATCACTGGAAATGGGCGTACTCTGGTTTAGGGCATGAAACAAAGAGCATCCTTGGCGGCAGGAAATTAGTATGCAATAAGAAATCTTGGAATTGAATGATGCAAAGATTCAAAGAGAAAGGTCAGCTACTTATTTTCAGAAAAAAAGTTGAAAATAAGTAAAAAAGAAAATGGTGAGATGGTAGCTAACATGAGTAATGCGTATTGAAATATGGATATTATGGTAAGTTTAAAACAGTATTTTTAAAAAGTTGAATCTGTATTTTCAACATGACTAATTAATATAATCCTAACTTCTCAAGGAAGGATTATCACCAGAAAGCTTTAGATTAAGACAAGGTCATGGATTGCTAAAATCTAAATCCATAAAACTCCTTCCCCACCCCCATTTTTCAAAAGTATACTGGAATCTTTTTTTTTAATCACAGGATAATGCTTACATACATAACATGGCTGCAGTTATGCATTATGAAGGCACCTTATAAGGAATCTATAGTAACTTAATCATCACCATTTCCTTGATTAGAGAAAGTGGAGGCGGGTGACACATAGTCACTTGTGTAATTATATTGAAGAGACAGATTGCTTTGTTCCTTGGCTGATGGCTAAAATAAATGAAAATAACATTTGCTAAAATGCCACACCAATACTCCCACTACCAAAATCACCATCACCATCGCAATCCCATTACCATCATTATCACCAGCACCATCAGCACCACCACCACCACCACCACCACCACCACCATTGCTACCACAATTCCAAATGCTTTAGTTCTTTTTTTTTCTTTTTGAGACAGAGTCTTGCTCTGTTTCCCAGGCTGGAGTGCAGTGGCTCCATCTCGACTCACTGCAACCTCCAACTCCAGGGTTCGAGCGATTCTCATGCCTTAGTCTCCCGAGTAGCTAAGACTACAGGCACCTGCCACCATGTCCAACTAATTTTTTGTATTTTTAGTAGAGATAGGGTTTCACCATGTTGGCCAGGCTGGTCTCAAACTCCTGACCCCAAGTGATCCGCCCACTTCAACAAATGCTTTAGTTCTTAACATTAAGCATAAAGACTGAGAAAAATGTATAGGTATAAATAAGATTTACGTGAGTGTTTTTGAAGCAAACCCAAATATGAGAATTGAGTCACTTCATTGTCTAATCCATGGAGAACTGTGGAAAATCTGTCTGTACCACTGTGAAAAGCAGAAGGAATCAGTGTCTGTGAATAACTGAATATAAGTTTTGTAGAAAGCATTTGATTCACTAACATTACACTATAAGCCTTCTAGGGTACTGTTACTATTAAAATTGTCATTTAAAATTTAAATTCATGGCCGGGTGTGCTGGCTCATGCCTGTAATCCCAGCACTTTTGGAGGCTGAGGCAGGTGGATCTCTTTAGGTCAGGAGTTCCAGACCAGCCTGGCTAACATGGTGAAACCCTTGTTCTACTAAAAAAACAAAAATTAGCTGGGCATGGTGGCACACATCTGTAATCCAGCTACTCAGGAGGCTGGGGCAAGAGAATCACTTGAATCCGGGAGGCAGAGATTGCAGTAAGCCCAGATTTGCCACTGCACTGCAGCCTGGGCGGCAGGGCGGCAAGACTCTGTCTCAAAAAAAAAAAAAAAAAAAAAATGAAATTCATTAGGTTGCACAACAGGCTTTCTTTTGCCAAGGGAAATTAGGCAGTACTGTAAGATTTACTGAAGAATATTCACAATGGTACTTGGAATTCTTACTAAGTGAGAGCAGAACAATGCTGAATAAAGAACTAAGGAGTGTAAGGGGCTTTGTCTTGCCAATATTGCTGAAGTTGGTATTTTCTTAGCTTTTCTTGAAGCTCTGGGTAGGCCACCCAGAGAAATGAGGCCACACATGTGGCATTCTGAATTTTCTGTCCCTGGATCACAACTGTCATCTGTTTTACTTATTGGGTTCTCAGAAGGTATCTATGCTTCTTTTTCTTTTTTCGGGAGTGGGGAGAGAAGATCTCTGCTCCAAAAGTATATATCTAAAATCTCTAATCTTGAATATGCCTTAGTGATTGTGTTAAAAAAGCAATTGAAAAACTAGTACTAGGAAGACAGAATCTGTTTTTAATTTCTTCACTACAGTGGGCGTTTGCAAGTTCTCCTTTCTTCAGTGTTAATTTCTTAATACAAATGGAGAAGCAAAGAAAAGCAGAAGCAGCGATGACTGCTTATTTGAGAGAAAAAAAAAGACTTATTCTAGGTCCATGTCAAACTTAATTGAATAAATTATCTTCAGTCCTCTCTTCACTGTAACAATAGAAGAAATGGTCCCTATTCATTAATACTAGATTAAGTCATGAAGATTTTAAGTATGCTTCAGAGCTAGAAGAGGTTTATCCATCACCAAAAGTAAAACTGATCAATCTATCACAAAAACAAGATAATAATTTCAGAGCAAAGATACTAGTATATAGAAAGTATTCACCTGTAGGATAAAACCTTACTAAATAAGTAGCATATATTAGTCAAAGTAAGTGGAAATGCTAATATTCGACTATTTTGACCTGCAAAAATATCAGTTTCATGTGGTTCAACTTGATATATCACAAGATAAGACAAAGAAAGCAATTCCATCATAACAGCCAAGTTGTACACATAATACACACACACACACACGGAAAAAACACTGGCAAAAGGTATTCTTTTATCTAACATAAATCCAAATTTATTTGCACTAGAATTGATAACCAATGATGAAAGACATTTCCATATCACAAGCTATTCCAATCCCAGACTACACAGAAAATGTCCTCTGTAATATGAAAGTATGTATTGTTTCTCTACACAGAGAAAGCTAACTAGATAATGAATGGCCAAATTACCTGATAAGGAGTGATTGACATTAGAGTTGGAATCTCCAACAGTAACATCAGTAACTCCAAAGGACCCAGTCTCATCTGGGGTCCCTGGGATGAAGGTCCTGCTTTCCTTTGAGTCTGGGTAAGGAGAAGTATAACCTTCCAGTAAAGTAGTTGAAGGTTCAAAATGACTTGGGCCTCTTCTTCCACCTCTGACATCATTTCTATCTGTGTGAAAGTGAAATCAATGATGAACTCACATTGTAATATCACCAGCCACCATGTGCTTGACTCCAGAACACACAAGTGCTGCAAAAGCTTTCCACTTGTTACCCATAAACAGGGAGGAATAGAGTGAAGTTCACCATAGTATTGAACAGAATAAATATTTTTCAACAGACACCACCACCACCTGGACATCACTCAACAGAAGAGATTTTGGTTATCTTAATACCCAGAATTGGCATTTGTTGCAACATCTGCTTGGGTTATTAGGTAAGGCTTATGTCACTACAACTGTGACCTTGACATCAGCCGAAGTACTAGATAATCTTGAGTTCTTTCTCAATTGGATTCAGTTTTGATGAAATGGAGGAAACATACCATTGGATTGAAAGATAAAATTTTGCTGCCTGCAATTAGAATAGCAAAGGCAAGGTTTCAAAGGCCTGAGGCTACTAATTTAATTATTCTTTTACTTTCCAGAAGGGATTCCTTTCAGTCATCAGCACCATGGAGGTCCAGAGAACAAATGGCAAAATAATATTAATGTGAAGAATATAAAGTGATATAATCCAACATTTACACCAATTATAAATCATAATGCAAAAAGACTGAAATCGTAACAAACAGTCTCTTGAACCACAGCATATTCAAATTTGAAATCAAGACTAAGAAACTCACTCAAAACCATACAATTACATGGAAATTGAATAACCTGCTCCTGAATGACTCTTGGGGAAATAATGAAATTAATGCAAAAATCAAAAAGTTCTTTAAAACTAATAAGAAGAAAGATACAAGGTACCAGAATCTCTCGGACATAGCTAACGCAGTAGTAAGAGGGAAATTTATAGCACTAAATTTAAATGCCCACATCAAAAAGTTAGAACGATCTGAAGTTAACAAAAATAAATAAATAAATAAAATCATATATAAGCAATTCATTATTGTCAAAACAAATTACTAACCCTGGAGTGAAAGAAACCCAACCTTTAAAATTAAGAAATGTAGTTTTCACTTAATGTACAAAGAGGTATATGAAACAGAAAAATCAGAGAACCGCCACCAGACGCACCTTTTGATTAAAAGTAACAGCATAACAGCAGCCAATGGATGCACCTCCACCAAAGACACGGCAAAAGCACCCATAATTTATTGATTCTTATCAATTGCTGAAGCCAACTAGGTTTTATAATCATTCCTTACTACTTGATGTCAGAGTAGAAGTTGTTGGATGGTCTTTATCTTCTTCCAAGCCTTCATGTGATGTAGAGAAGCTCTGAGAGTTACTCTGCTCTGTTTCAATGAGGGATGAATCCAGTGTTAATTTGAAGTTATGACACAAATCCCGTTATCTGCTAGCAGATAAGATGTAGCTATCACAGAGTCAAATGGGTAGGTACATAGGTTTGTGTGCATTATTCTCCTCTGATAGATGGAAATATACAGAAGAATTCTATTTTCCCCCTAGTTGGTTCCAAAGACTCTTTATTTCTCAGTAGAGTCAACAAAGGTAAAGTGGCAAGGTGAAGACTGAGCCAAAACTTTGCCTACCCTGGATTGTTCTGGCGCAATTGTAACATTGTTCCCAGTCACACAGGAAAACCAGAGAACACAGAGATGAGGAAAAAAGAATACTTGAATCTCAATGCTCCTATCGGAAATCAAGAGCATCTAACTGTGTGTCAAGAAATGTGACAGTAGGGAAGATACACAGCATGCTAGCCCATAGTCTACTTGGAACCACAAAAGAAAAAGAAGCCTATCTAGAATAGCCTGCTCGAGTAACACCGATCAAATTTATACAAGGCAATACTTAGCTACCTTGTAAAGGTCATTAATTAAAGTTACCATTTTACTCCATTATTAAGTTTTTTTATTTCATCTGTGTAGGGGGATTCTCATGGCCGCACCAAGGAAACGCTTGCCTGGGCAAACACAGGGCCCTCAGTGATATATCTCAATTTGAGGTTGGACCATTGCCCATATCTAAAATCACCTGGACTGTTTCAAGTTTATTTCTTTTGTGTTCTTTTAAGAAAGGTACTGACCTCTGAGTTGCACGTGCAAAAACTTCATGAAGCACACCCATAAGCCATGCCCACCACCAATTAAATGTTACAACCAGGAGAGACAGTCACCAAATCGCAAAACCAATGTCAGAACAAAAGCCAACAGTGACATCAAATGGAAATATAAGTCTTTCTTTGGCAAGGGTCATTTATAGGCTTATTTGTATCTCCTTTGGTGCTCAACACTGTGCTATTTACATTGCTGACAATCAATACATGCTTGCTGATTTTTTTCCTTTGCCTAAAGGTCTCATATGAAGGGCTCTGCCCATTATGTGTGACAAGCAGTAAAATGGGACCTTCATTCTAGATATTTTTTCATATTCTTCTAAGAAATTAGGAATGACTTTAGGCTGAGCTCTAGGACATCCCTGCATATATAGTAGAAATTAAGGCTACTAGAAATGGACCGTTTCTTAGTGATAGAAAGAGATACTAGCAAAAATTTTGTGGTTGTTGTTCCAGGGATCCTGCCACCTTTGTTGATTGTCAATAACATGCCTTGCCTCTCCTCTAAGAACTGATGTAATTTCTAGGAGTATCTGGCCCCAAAAATGTCTTTTCACAACCATGCAAGCAATCCTACCCCTTTTCTGCATTGGTTGGAGGACAGATGGATATTAAAAGGAAATGGTCAGTTAAAACAAAGAGAAATCACTATCTTAGAAGTGACTTGTCTTTCACTGACATAACTACTTAGAGAATGAAAATGGAGTTGAATAGAGTCCCACATTTTTTTTAAAACACAAAGTCATTGAATCTGGAAGGCACTAAGAAATGAAGGCAAAATCAGGTTGAGAGACTTCCACAAGAAAGATAGACAACGAAGACAGTTTCACACACTGGGCTGAGTGGAGCCACATAGAACTAAATGCACCATTCCACCACCAAAGCTCTGCATCCTGGCTAATGGGGATTAAGAGATGAAGCAGGAATACAAGTCAACAAAGGGGCTGAACATTGTTATCCTTACGCGTTGTCATTGAAAGAGGTCCTGTCCTGTCCAAGTCTTCCTCCAAACCTGTATTTGGATCTGCAGTAGGCTGAAGCTTTGTACTATGACTGGAGTCCATATCTGAAGGAATCAATATTAGTGTTATCGCTTGGTTTCCCAAATCACTATGAAGGTGGTTTAGGGTCTACAACAGATTTTTCAAAATATTTCACATCTGGCCAAGAGGAAAGAAAGCACATATTGACTATATCTCCAAAACTGAGATAGATTATTGTTTCTTTACAGAGTACCACAACAAGTAACTGGCCTTCCTTGAAGGGCCGAGTTATGTGAAAGCTATGATTCGTGTTTGTTTTTGCTGAGTCTAGAAGCACTCTACAAGAGCGCATGATGGAACACCCAAATCTTGCAGAGAGAGAGAAACATTGCCTTTCTTACAGAAACATGCAATCTGACACACAGAGAAAAGTCAACGTGCACTGACTCAGGCACTATTTTATCCCCTCCCTCTTACCAACCAAAGGGGCTTTTAAAAATGGCCCTCTTCCCCCTTTAGTCTTTTTCTTTTCACAAAGTGAATGTGCAAATAAACACAAAATCATCACCCAATACCACCTAGGTGGAGTTACAGGAAGTATACAGGGGCAAGAAATAAGAAGCAGTGGATGTCACCAAATTATTCTTTCAAGAAACTCAAATTTAAGGAGTCTTTAAAATTTAACGTGTACAATGTTGAGTAGTGCAGAAATTTCACTGGAATACTTGCAAATGTTGTTTTTAATAGTTATCACAGATCTATTCTGCTGAAATAACAGGTCTTGAGTGACACAGAGGCCAAACCCCATCAATATTCCTGGCTCTCCAATTCAGTCAAAATCCATCCACATCACTGCCTCTGGAAAGAGCTAATCAGTTCCAGCAAAGCACCAGAATACTGGGTACTCATGTCTGCACTGCAGCCTTTCAACACTAAAATATTTAAGATCTTTGTAGGACAAAAATGTGGTGACTCTCCTATCCCAGATTTCAAACAAGAGCAAGGGCTAACCTGAATCAAAGCCACAAATGGACATTCTCCCAGAAGAAGTCCCACTTGATGATGGGCTCTAGACTCTTGTTCATCTTCCCTCTTATCAGTAGAGTCCTTCAAGAGGTACCACACCATTGTGTAGTTGAAGCCAATTGTATTGTCCTTGACATCTTCATCTATTTAATGGAATCTCTTTCTCTTCATCAGTACAGAGACTTAATATTGATTCCGAAGATCTTTGCCTGGCTTGGTTTTCCCCCATGGGTGTCCTCAGAGCTTCAGCTGCCATGTGCAAACTCATGTGTGCTGGGCCTAGCCATTCAAACATATCTTCCTTTGTGACAAATGGATCCACTCACTTGAAATATTCATTCCTTGGCTTTTCTCCCTTCATGTTTCTCCTTACATGAGTCTCCTTCTTAGAAAAATTCCCCCACCCCTCCACCCACTTCCTTTCTCTGACTATCCAGTTTTTTTTAATTTTTTATAAATCAGGTCCAGTTCACCTTTCTGTGATGCTATGGTAGGTGAGGAGGGGTTCTCAGAATTTCTTTAGCATTCATTATTAGTAACATTCATTTCACATCTATTACTTACTGCCTCACCCAGATATATCTTGACAATAAATGTCTTTTTTGCCAACTGTCCTGACAAATTCCTTACCTTCAGCTCAAGTGTTCATACCAGATGAATATGCATATCACTCCTACCAAGAAAACAAATTTTTGAAGAACCTCAAGTCCTTCAGGAAAGAAGACTGGTCTAAAACCAAGGGCTTATTTCCAGAAAAATAGTCAACAGTCACTCAGTGGATTTCAAAAAAACATAATATATAAAAATTTCAGAGGCTATTACCCATCCTTCTTCCTGCTTGATGACCTCGTCCCATGGGATGTGAGACTGGGTCGAAGAAATCAGTCCAGGAACTGTCCTCTGGGCTTGATGTCGTTGTTCCTTGGGTTGAATGGCTGGTGTGGGCTGAGGCTGTTGTGATCATGCAGTTCAAGCAATTGTCAAAGTGTTAATGGACGCTTGGTCAGGGGTACATTGATTTTATTTTTAAAAAAGACTTGATTCTCTTAACAAGACAGTGCAACCATCTTCCTTGTATAGAGGGCAAGGAAGTTGCATAAATGCAGAATGCTTCAGCAGGTTCGAGTTCACTCATGCTCATTTTCTTCTTAGCAATCAGCATGTGAACTGGAGGACACAAAAGCATTAACAACTCCTGCAGCGCAGAGAGGATGAGTTACAGACATCAAAGGAAGATGAAGGAGAAGTAGTTCTGGACCCATGCCATGCTGCCACAGTCCCCTGAGAGCAGAAGTATAAGAGCCCAAGTGCATGATGTCATACTGAGACAGCCATATTCCAGCCGAATGCACCTTAGGCTGGAAGTGATCTCAGGAAAGAAATCAAGTAACAGCTTTCCATGTGATCAACATGAAAGTCAATGCCGTTTATCTCAAAAGCATGAATGGAATCCATTAGAAGCATTACCTTCTAACAATGGGACTTATGGCATAAATGACACGTAAGACAGCAGCAAATGCCTGGCTTCATTCTGAGCCAGTGAAGAAGTATAGGTAGAAAAGATTACAATAGCATCCTCTTAGCAACAACCACACCACATAGACAGTCAAAGAATCCATTGATCTGCCAGGAATTCATTCAGAACTTGCCATGCCCCAGAAGGACATGCTGCATCACCTTCTATATTGCAAAGAAAAACATGGGACTATTTCTCACTGAACTGAGAATATGGAATTCACCTTCTCTATAAGGCAGGACAGATTTCAATACTATGTCACACAGACAAAAGAATTCTGCATGGGTGCTTGCAGAGCCAAGTTATCTGGCATCACTTAGAGATGATGATAAGACTTGATTCCAATTTCCACAATCTTACAATTCAAGAATAGAGAAGATGCCTTTTTAATACTGAAAAAACAAATTACAAACAGGCATGACCAAAAAGCCAAATGACATCAGACAGGTGTCATTTTTCACATAATGTCTGGCTCTGTTTCTTCAAAGTTTTGACAAAATGCTATATCACAAGAAAATACTTTGTGAGAAATCACATTGTAACTCTGGACCCACATTATAGAATATATTCCTTTGCATGACAAAAGGGGGTATTTTATAATGGCCTCTGCTACAATCTCACTAGAGGAAGCCCAAAACTCGATGTGAAAGAGACATTCTTAAGGGCATATTCTCTGTGCTTCCCGTTCCTATTCCTAATGGCTTGTATTTATTCCTGTTTGGGTAACTTGTTATGACCCTTTAAGATTTGGCTCTGTGTTAACTGCAAGATAATTTATGAAGGAACCTAACATCTTGTGACAATTCCTCCAGTGTCCTTTTGTTCGATGTCTTCAATGTCTACCATTTAACCCAAAAGGAAGTTGCCATCGAAATTTACTTGTTAAACCATCCATTACCAGCTGTCCCTGTTGTTGAATGGGAGTCTTCTCTGGGCGTGTGGAGATATCCCTCATGCCATCTGTTGCCAAACCACTGTTCCTTCTGGGTAGCTGTTTCTTCATTTGTACTACCAGGAGTTGCCTGGACTATGAGAAGAATATCAGTTGGGAGACAAAATTGTCTATTTCTATTTTCCTTGCCAATAGCTGTCACGTATCTTTCTACTTTTTTTTTTTTTTTTTTTTTTTTTGTAGAGACGGAGTTTCGCTCTTGTTACCCAGGCTGGAGTGCAATGGCGCGATCTCGGCTCACTGCAACCTCCGCCTCCTGGGTTCAGGCAATTCTCCTGCCTCAGCCTCCCGAGTAGCTGGGATTACAGGCACATGCCACCACGCCCAGCTAATTTTTTTTTTGTATCTTTAGTAGAGACGGGGTTTCACCATGTTGACCAGGATGGTCTCAATCTCATGACCTCGTGATCCACCCGCCTCGGCCTCCCAAAGTGCTGGGATTACAGGCTTGAGCCACCGCGCCCAGCTGTATCTTTCTACTTTAAGGGCAGATACACATGGAGCTAGAAGGTAGAAAAGAAAGGCAACAAAGAAACAGGCCACTGATATTCTAAAGGGGATATTAGAAATCAAATGATCCAAACGTTTAATTTTTCAGATGTCAAAATTGTGGTCCAAAGAGGTTTTGATTTGTTCAAAATCAAAGTACTAAGCAGACCACAGTTGATGAATTCTCATAGTTCCATGAGTTATTATTTTTATTTTATTATAGTATATGGCATCACATACCCTGTCTGAGAAAACCATTCAAAGAATAACCTCTTTGCTCCAGTCATTTTGAGGAAAGGAAATACTGTACAACAACTAATGACAAGATCAGTGCATTAGGAGACCTTCTCAGATGGTGGTCCTGTAACCCATAATCACACACAATGGAAAGGCACCAGCAGTGGATTTGCCCAGCAGGAAAGGTGATGGGATGGCTTGGATGCTATTCCACTAACACATTGTATAGTAATGTCCACACGGCATCCAAAATTACTAAAATCACTTTTTAACAAAATTAATTCAGTTAACAAAAACTATCCAAGCTAGTCTGAGGCATTATACAAATAATAGTGTGTGACAGGCTTACAATTTCAACCATGGCTTTAAAAAGGACAAAATCAACAGAATAAAGTTTCATAGAGGTGCCTTCAGGAAAAGTCAGACACCAACATTTTTGTCTACACAACTTACAGCAAATTGTTTTTAGTTGATCAAGAAAATGAGAGCCTGTAAACTTGCCAAGTCAGAGTATTTTTTTGCAACTTGTAAAAATGGCTGTTTTTCATTATCTTAGAAAATGATATGTGTAATTTGGTGACAGCAATGACATTTAAAAAATAAAGCATACCATCCTCATTTACCTTTACATTGGCCAAGCCATTCTTGGGTAACTGGTTATCCAGGGGGAGGGGAAGAAAAGCCGAAATCTTTAAGTTTTACCTCCCACTGGCTAAATCACTAATTCCCAACAAGAATGAAGTTGGAAAAACCACTGAATGTAATTACCAGAAAAGGAAAATTGACCCAAATATATACTGCCGTGTTACTCAAAGTTTAAATAAAAGAAATAAGGAAGTGTATGTGTGTGACTGTACAGAAGGACTCTATAGTCCTTCTATCACTACTTTTATAAACATACTGATTTTTTAAGTACCTGTAACCCTTTATTATTTTCAGCTTAAATCGGAATGGGTTAGCAGAACATATGATTTCTATCCTACAAGATGAAGGTTGACTTTCTTCTAGAAGTTGTGATGTTAATTTGTTAAAGCCCAGAAGTTACCAATCAGATCCCTTTGAGTTTCGCAAATACTGATAAGAGAATTGTTACAGTTGTTGCTGTCTTCTCTTTGTCAAGTTACATTCTGTCTGAATTTTCACCCACCCTCTAGCATTAATGCCCCAAGCACCACCTTCTGACAAGAGGCTCATTATTTTCAAGTCTCTAAAGTAGCTTTCTGGTCTTTAAGTGCAAACTGTCTAAAGTCGTTTCTAAGATACACTGTTAGGGCTCTAAGGGACTGGAACAGAATCCTATTCCGAAGAGACTTCTGCTTCCTCTGTATTTCCTTTTCTTATCAGATTTCTTTTTTTAACTCAGCCCCTAAGCCTTATGCATACATCAAATCTACTGGGGCATGAAATGGGATGTAAGGCCTGCTGGATATATTCAGTACAATGTCCAAGACTTATTAACCTCATGCTAGCTGATAGCTGAAACTTTTCTTTTGGTGTCTGAATGCACTGCTCAAGCCATAGAGTCCCAAAGCCCTTTGGTTTTTAAGTGGCTATTGCTCACATTTTCCCATTAGGTATATTCAAGGCTGTGAGAATGACAGTTGAACCATCATTTTAAAAATGCTAAAAAGCTGTTTTCCAAAATAAATGCTTATTTTATTCCAAATAAGATAAGATATTTCATCTATCTCTCAGTGGTATAGATGAAAGAAGAAAAGCATATACTTCTTATGTTTGGGGGTGAAGGGGTCCCCTATCCTCACAGTTCAGTGCAGCAACTTGTTTTAGAAAACCTGAGAAGTTTTCATAACAGTAGAAATAAGAATAAGAGCATCAGAGCCTTCCTCAAGTTACTCTGGGCTTAAAAACAGAAAAAGATGCAGTTGTAGAATTCAAATGTAGACCATATGAGCTACCAATTTTGCTCTAAAGAATGCAAAGGATGTCTTTCAGGGACGAAATACAAAAAAAAAAAAAAAAAAAGAAACTATATTCATAGAAGATCTTCATAGAAAACAAGGATTCCAAAGATCAATTCACTTGACAAACTTTCTTTCCAGATTCCACTGCTAAGCACCAAAGAACACACTCTTCACCAAACATTTCCAAAAACACACACAAGCCACCCAAGGAACCTTTAACACAAAAAAATGTATCTAGATCTACTTTTTAAACATGTTGGCCTTTGGGCAACCTGGTGAGTTGTCATTTTCCTTCCAATTTCTAAAATGTGTGTGCAGATTTGGCAGCTTTCAGTCTCTGAGAATAAAAGAAGTTACTGAGTGGAAAATAAGATGTGGCCAATGTCTAAACAAAATCTTCCCTATCTCTGCAATGTCTTCACTAACTTGCCGAACCCAGAATTGCTGACTGCCATCTTGCTTACTTGTGCTTGTAGAATGTGGGATCTCTTCTTCCTCGTGATGCTCATAGTGAATGAGGGAAGCGTGTGCTTCCTGGTTCCAGTTTCTTTCATGAGCAGTGGTACCATTTCTGTCTACATCTGCTGTGATGATGGTTAAATACACTGTGACTTGTTATCAACCAACTTTTAATGATTCTGTTCTTCCATTAAAGAGCATGCTATTTAACAATTCTATGTCAAAGTAGTATCTCTGAGCATCCACTCTCAAAAAATTTTCAGTGACTTCACCTAATCTGTCTCAAGAGAAAATCAATGGGCTTGGAATTTCTTTGTGTTTACTTATTAATCCACTATGATCAGTTTGTCAAAGGCAGCACCGTAAACCATTTAAACATATTCATTTCTACAATGAAGTAACATAAAATATCCTGTGCCCACATGGTATAATTGATAAACGACTCCTAAATGGAATTGAGTATTCTCATGAAAGTCCGCTAAGAATTTCTTGAAGAGATACTAACTAAATTTCCTACTGTGTCCCGATGATTGACCTTTCCAGCATCATAGGCTTTGAAGGGGGAAAATAATCTTTCATTAAATAGCATAACCCATTACCAGTCATCCTTGTGGTTGTCTGAAGTAGCACTTCTGGATTTGAATGGCTTGGGTTCCACTGGGTCCAATCTTGGTTCTGTTTTGTGTGGTCAAAAAGCCGTGGTGTGGTTGAAACTGTGATAACGTGATTGAAGCAATTAGAAAAATGTTATTCCTTTAGCCTTCACCGCTTGTCTTGCACATAATCTTGCTTCTGTAGACTATGCAATGAATCATCTATACCCAGTTTTATAGATGGCTCCATGGAAGTGGAGGGAAAGCAGAGTGCCTTCAGCTTAATTCAGCCATATTGGTAAGCATCTCAGTGTCCTTTGCATTCTGTCATAGAATACTTGGGGTTCAGAACATGAGATCTTCCAGATAAAGCAGTCAAAGAAGCTGCAGCAGTAGGAAGGACAGCTTTGAAAACACCAGCCCTCCACCGAGGATAGCCAAAGGCACCATTTTGCCCATCCATGCAGTCTGTAGTATCCCTCTGCACTTGAAAGCCCAGGGACTTAATCACTGTGTACTATTTGTAGATCCTCAGGGTGAAGAGGCAGATAGCTGAAAGTTATACCATGATTATCACTTTATGTTATTTGTAATTCCAGTGGGGAAAGAAATGCCTGAGCAGCCAGAGCTTTCCTATAGATGATTCTGAGAGAGAATATCTACCTAGAATAGCCAAATGGCTTATTTCTGAATATTTATGAAACACCTATGATATTTTCATCAAATACAAAATATGTCATGAGCAAGCCATTCATAGCCAATGAAAGAAAATAAGACACCACAAGTAACCAGCCACCATTATAGCAGCACACTGGAAAGAAAGTGGCATACATCCACCAGCACCCTAATGTTGTCACCCCATCTGTTAGAGCTGGAATAGGAGATGCACCTAGCAGAAGGATCACAACAAAATCTGAATCAATGTGTTTTGTGAAAAAGTTGTTTGCAAATCCATCCTCATTGTTTCAAACTTTATTCTGACACCAAAATAACACAAAACTTTTCAGAACTAGGATACCATCAGCTCTATTTTATAAGTTATGAAAATCAAGTTTAGAATCATTAACCACATTCTCAATAAGCATGAAAAAGTACATATTATCAAGCAGTTATCACACCCCTCCAGGGGAAAGAGAGCATCGTGTTGAATTATGTCCATAGGTGCTAAGCAGAGAAGTAAACTGAAATTGGAAAACATGCCATAGAGATTAAAAAAATAAAAAATTTTAGGCCGGGCGCGGTGGCTCAAGCCTGTAATCCCAGCACTTTGGGAGGCCGAGGCGGGTGGATCACCAGGTCAAGATATCGAGACCATCCTGGTCAACATGGTGAAACCCCGTCTCTACTAAAAATATAAAAAATCAGCTGGGCATGGTGGCGCATGCCTGTAATCCCAGCTACTTGGGAGGCTGAGGCAGGAGAATTGCCTGAACCCAGGATGTGGAGGTTGCCGTGAGCCGAGATTGCGCCATTGCACTCCAGCCTGGGTAACAAGAGCAAAACTCTGTCTCAAAAAATAAATAAATAAATAAATAAATAAATAAATGAATAAATGAATAAATGAATAAACGAATAAATAAATAAATAAATAAAAATAAATTTAAAAAATAAAAATTTTTAAAAGTACCATGGGAAGTTTTTCCCTGAAGACTGACATACAACTCATTTGCACATAGATCTGTTTGGGTGACCAGTGAAGGGCATTTAATTTCTCCAGTATCAAGACCACATCTTTTCTGATGGGCCCACCTGCAAAGTGGGGCCACATCCTGAACACAGGAGACAGTGTAATGTAAACTTCCAGTGTTTTAGATTATTTGGTTTCATTCTGAAATTACCAAAAAGAATTTTTTATTCCATAGATTAAGCTCTGGAAGGGTGTCAGGTCTAAAAAAAAAATCACTTAAAAATTTAGAGAGAAAATTCTAGTTCCTTTTGAGTATTGGTTATGTCAATGTACATGCTCAGATGCCTTCAAGGCCTAAGCTGTTTTTTTCCTGGACCCTTTCATCTCTGGATGCTGTCCATGTGAGGATGAAATTCTCAGGTTTTAATGAAATGGACAGAACTTCGGTGAGTTGGCAGAGCTCATGTAGCACCCCAAAAGCCTTTTTTCTAAGGAAAAGCAGAATGGTGAGAAGGTCAGGTTCAGGATTCTCAGCTCTGTTCAGCAAAATCTTAAGTCATTACAGGTATGTGGGGAAATCTCAATAATCCAGCAGAATATTAGACCAACCTTTGCATGTTTTTAACTTTTTAAGGACATCTGTAGAGCTCAATTTCCATCTCTTTGTTCTAAAAACATTTTATAATTGTCAAAAATGTGGATGCTGTTATGTACCAATAGTGGTTTCACTATTTGCTTTTAATAAGTGGCAATGTCTTGTGAAAGCTAACCTGACATTTGCTCTTCCCTTCGAGGTCTTTCCATTATATTGGTGTCCAGCTCATTTGTTAAAACTCTGGATTTATTCCTTTGACCTCAGCCAGGTTTTGATTAACTAACATAATTCTTGAGTTTTAGCTCCCATCATTTAAGCCTTAAGGGCCTTCAACTTAGGATCTTCTACAACTTTTAATTAATACCCTTCTAATCACATTCTCCAGGCCTATTGCTCCAACAGACCATGAGCTTCTGAAAGGCAAAGGCTCTGGCTTTTTTCAGCTTTGTGTTTCTAGCACCTGGCATGGTAAGTACACAATGAACATTTGTTGTACTGTTTTAATATGTCATTCTCTGTTAAAGCCTGATCATTCAAAGACAATCTGTACCAGCAGACCTCATAGATAAATAAAAAAGGAAGAACATGAAACATTAGAAATTTTGTGAGATGTTTTCCCCACTTCTTCTCAAAACAATCTATTTCTTCCTCCATAATTTCATCAAGGTATAATGAAGGTGTATGATTATAGGTTCACTCATTTTTTACATTAACTGCTTTTCAAGAGAGATACAATTGGGTATCACTCAGATTAATCAATAAGGCTTGCATAAATGGCTATACTGTAATTGATTATCCTTACTGGTGCTGGAGATAAAATCTTCATCATCATCAATGCCTGATCCAGAAAAACTGAGGTGTCTGTCTCTTTCATCTTCATTTTCTTCATTTGGCTCCCAGCCTGCTGAGATGGTATTTGAAGACGTACCTGTTGTGGTGACTTGCATTAGTGGCTGAGCTGGATGCCAAGCAACCCACTTGCAAAGGAAGAAAATCAGGCACAGAAGGTATAATGGATTTCCCAGGATTTTATAAAGAAAATGAGGGAGTTGATTTGCATACCCCAAATTCTTATGTTCTGGTCTCCAAAGCTGATACATAAATCTTAAAACAATTGGCTGTGATCTTTAAAACTGAATATTCTCTTTAAGAAAGCTAAAAGAGCCTTATGTGTGGATATAATCTCTCCAAATAAGTTTTTAAAGGCCAGCGAACCCACACACACACACTTTCAGATGTATTTATTACTAACTCATTAAGCATATGCCATTAAAGTCAAGTCATCAAGGACGGAATGGAAAGGTTTCACATGTGCCTTTTTTTGTCAAGACACCTTCAGAAAAATGTTGGAATCTACACCTGTGTCAATCATTTCATTGTGGTCACAATTTGCTAATTCATTTTTCATCTTTTCTAGCATCAGATCAGTGTAGCTGCAAACACAGATAGAAGCTACACTGCAGTTCCCAAGAATACTTCAGCATAGAGCAAAACCATGAAGCCAATTAACAGACAAATAATTCCTGGCATTATTAGGCCACCAAGCGGGTTAACTAAAGTCAACTGTAGTTGAGATTTTGAGAAATTTTTACTTTTTCTTTCTGAATAAAAAAAGGAGATGAAAAATTTCTATTTCTCAGTGGTTACTGTAGAAGATAGCTCTTTACTAAAAAGGGATTTTCTACATTTTGAATGAGATTCAGGCTATCTTAGGGACTGAGCATTTGTCTTTTCATACGATTAGTGTCTACCCCAAGAATAGTTCCACTGATGAAGATTTTCTATATTTTTTCAGACCTAGCTGTGCTATTTCCTTATGAAAATCAAAGACTTTTTATGACTGTGGTAATTTTAGAATATACATGAATAATATTTCAGAGTCACAATTTTGCTATATCATTTAAAAAAAAAACCTGTCCCCTTTTCATAGTCTCTGTATTAGCCTTCTCCTGGGTTATACTAATCCACAGATTAGAAAGAAGAAATCTTATTAGAGCTATACAACCAAACAGATACCAGAGTTCATGATCCTTCTAAAGTTGTAACAAACGTTTATGAGAATAGAAGGGACTTCAGGCTTTAACAACATCCCACTGGTCAATAAAAATTATTCAAGGCTGTTTAGAAAACATATGCTATGAGATAATCGTAACTCATTACCAGCCATTTGTGTTGTTGTGTGAAGATGATGCTTGGACTCCGATGGTGGAAACCACCATGAAAACCAGTCCTGGATTTCTTGCCTCTTGGTTGCTGTCTCAGTTGCTGTGGCACTAATGCTCATCAAAGCTGTTGTAATCATGATTGAATTGATTGTTGAAAGATTAATTAAAAGTTCCTAAGAAATAGCATTGAATATGCTTGTACTCTTTTACTACTCAAGAGAATCATCTATATTTTATATAGATGGTGAAAAGAAAGGGAAAAAGCAAAAAAGTTCAATTCTTTTCAGAGGCCCAAGCAGGAGTTCATAGAATGTCAGAGAGGGAAGGATCTTAAATATCATCTGGTTCATGCTCCTTGTCTTAAAGATTTAAAAATTGTGCTGGACAGAGGTTCTGACTTGTCTGAAGTCAGATGGCTAATTAGCAAGAGCGAGGGCTCCAGGAATGCATGAGAGCTGTCTTTGAATTTTGAAAGTCTATATAAGATAAAAGAGAGATTTAACTTTTGTCTCTGGACCTTTGAGGCCAAATTAGGACCTGTGGTGAAAATTTCAGGGAGATGAATGTTCTTCCAAATGTTGGATTTAAAAAAGCAATAATCTGAATGATCCAACAATGAACTTCTTCATAAAGTATTCTGTTTCCCATCACCAGGAAGATTACTTGGCAGGAAAGTTGTGTAACAGATTAAATCATTAGAAGTGTTGATTGAACCAGACCATTTAACATCCTTTCTAAATCTGAGAGTTTATGATTATAAAACTCAGCTCTTCAGAATCCTAGCTCCTTAATCTTCTATACAATCTTGGGCAAACAATATCATTCTCCAAGACTTTAGGATATGATATTTCTGCCAGCAACAAATACATAAGCCTAACAATCCAACACACAGGGAAAATGACATAGAAGTAGAAGACTAAAAAAGATACCTTTCTACTTTTCTCCATTTAGATTCCAAATCCCTCTAACAACCTTGCCCACAGTAATTTCTTATATCAAACTGTATTTTGCAAAGCAGAACAGGACATTTTGAGTCCCATTCTTTGAAAATAGAATAATCAATCAGGAAAGACAGATGAAGTGACCCCAATGATCTCGCTAATAAGACCAGAAGCAAGAGTAATATTTAAAAATTTCCAGAGACTGCCATTTCTAATGCACAAAAATGTACATCAGAAGCATATGAGCTAACAGCAGACAAAAAGCTGAGAACAAGTTGAAGCAGAGAGGCTGAAACCATCATCCCTAAACACAAAAGTAAGGTAAGTTAGATTTTTTTTCAGCTATCAAGAAAGCCCAAAAGGAAAAATAACCCAAGCTGAAACACTGCCAATTTGTCCTATGAAGATAAACATTGTCAACATTTACAAATAGCATTTTCTTTATTCTGCAATCTCACTATCCCCCCTCCCCACCTCTGCATGATCTTAGACATTGTGATATGGCAACCATAAGGTAACACTAGCACTATTTTTCTCACGATTATTTATAGAAGTAAAGAGTACAATTTATCCAGTGTCACATAAGCCAAACAAATGTAAAGAATCATCTTTCCAAGTTTATTACTTCCCTCTGCAGAAAGAATGTCTAGTTATTTTGGAATATGGCCATTACTTCCCTCAATAAAAGTTAATAAATGAAGGTGTTTGTAATCTCCCATTTTTACAGACTTTGAATCAGTTTTCCCAAAGCTCCTTTATCGATGCACTTTGCAGGGATACAGAACTGAGAGCCACACACCCAGGGAGCTTATTAGAGGTCTAGATTCTGATATGGAGAAACAGGTCATTTCCTACATTTTACTGTTGAGATTTTAAGTGTCCGAAGAAGGGTTCAGGGCCTACGCTTTGATAAGAGAAATCTGCATTTCCTTCTCTTATTATTGGTTGTGAGAATCAGATCAGTAGGAAGGAGAAAACTGCACTTTCAGACAGACTTCTTTCTAAAGGATATTTTCTCAGTGAATCACAGAGTCAATTCATTCATTTGTAGTTTTCCATAATTTCGTTCATTCATTCAAAACTATTAATTCATAGTTTTTCCTTCCTCTGATGGAAAAATCATTCTGATTCTACATACATGTTGCCAAAAGGAAAACAAACAGGACATTTACAAATATCAATCATACCCCCATATCCACAAGCCTTTCTGATAAATAAAGTGCTACCAGATCCTATTCTCACTAAGAATGGTAAAGAAGCTTTGGCATGATAATGGATGTCCTCTCCCCTAACACTAAAAGATCTGATATTCAGGAGAGCTGAAAAGCAAAAGACGAAGCAGTTTACCTGTTGTTGATGTTGTTATGAGATCCTGAGTCTTAGGCTGTGAATTACCAAACCATAGCCAGTTATTTTGCTCCTGAGCTGCTGTGTGAGTGCACACAACTGTTTGAGTGCACAGTTGAAGTAACTGGATCAATTATGAAAATATCATTTAGTGACCTCTATAAATCTTTCCTTTCAGTTCTGTCTATATATGATGTCTGTATCTATCACTGAATAATTAGAAAAGAAAAATCTAGGCCTGGTTTTATCTTTCCAGACTCCTAATGTCTCCCACAATCTTAGGACAACATCAGAAATGCAAATTCCACATGGGTATCAATTTCATGCTATTCATTCTTCAAACAGAACCCCCTGAATTTATAATGAGAGCAAAATCAAGCAGCAACTTAATAACCTGCGAAGGAAAGAGATTTTCAGTTTACTTGACTGGGTGACTGAGCCATGAACTGGAGGTTTTCGAAGCAGAATTTCAAGCAGCTGCTTTCATTCATTTATCTTTCGATTATCTTTGGGTTGCTAGTGTGTATTTTTCACATCTGCCCAGCATTGTACCCAGGTGGCTTGTGATGATAACTGGCATTTCAAAGCTCCACCCACAAACATCGGCCTCAAGTCAAACTTCATACTTGAGCAGGAACTCGGCAAAGAAAACGTGTTCAAAGTGTCAAAATCAGATAAAATTTCCTCAAGCATCTATCACTTCTGTTACTTTTTATTCCAAGTCGGTATGTGTTTCTACCAAAAAACCAGAGTTGCCAAAGTTCATTTCTCAAATTAGAGAAAATATCATCAGTAACATTTTTGCAATATAAAATCTCTTATTTGACTCTCAAGTTTGACTTGAGTTCAGGATGTTTCCTTATTGAAGTAGAACGGCAAAAACCATCAGGATAAATATCTAATTTAAGCCAGTTGAGATTTTAAAAAACCACTTTAAATTATGTATCCCTTTGAAAATCTATGTTGTGACCTCCCTCCTCAAAAAAGCGACCTTACGCATACACACACTCAAAATTTTGCATATTATTTCAAATGGTTTGAGAATGCCTTATAACCTATCATTGAATCCATGACCCCTAGGTTAAAAACTTTGACTCTATCTGTATCAAATGCCAATAGCTGGCACAATATATTATGTCCTCTAAATTAAGCTTGTCTAACCCACAGTCTGTGGACCACATGCAGTCCAGGATGGCTTTGAATGTGGCCCAACAAAAATTCATAAACTTTCTTAAAACATTATGAGATTTTTTTTGCAGTTTTTTTTATTATCTCATCAGCTATGGCTAGTGTTAGTACATTTTATGTGTGGCCCAGGACAATTATTCTTCCAGTGTGGCCCAGGGAAGCCAAAAGATTAGACATCCCTGGTGTAAAGGAAACATTAGGTCAGAACAGAGAGCAGAGAAATAGGAGCCAATGTAACCCATGAAGCTTTCAGATTAACCTGAGCACCCCTGGAAAATTCGCAGATACCACGTTCTCACCTCAGAAACTTTATTAAAGATGCATAGTTCCCACCACCCTCACCCGATAGTACACCAGGAAAAAAAAATAGTACCAGAGGAAACAAACCTACAAGAACAAGATAGAAATAGGCCTTATTTTTGTCTTCCTGAAAGGAGTGATATGAGGGAAAAACAGAAAAACCTACTGCCTAGTCAGCAGAATTTCTAATTTTCCCCACCCAAATAGGCCACACCAGATTTGAAAAAAAAAAAAAAAAGAGAGAAAGAAATTATTCCATTGACACCCAGAAGACAAGGAAATACAATGTTCCAAGGCAGGAGTCTGCTTCTTGAATTGGTTTAGGTTTCTTGATCTCAAGAGTTCCAGATCACCAATAGGAAGAGGCTGATGACACTCAAGATAAACAGCCTCCTGGAAGCCTAAAGCTACCCAGATGGTTGTTCTTACTAGCTGTCCCTATTACCACCCACTACAGGCCCTTCACGAAGGAATGAGCCAGCGGAGCCAAAGACAGGCGTCTTCTATCCTCTCAGCCAGTGCTCCTCTTGACCCCTGCCCTCCTGCAATGCATGAGGGAGGTTTCGCAATTACTCCCTCTCACTCTGTCCCAGCTCTCAGTGTAACAGTGACGAGGTTTTGCAAATCTTCTCGCAGGACTTTGAAAATATGATTATATTCAGGAACCTATCAGTGCTGACTTTTCCTGGCATGCCGTTATAACGCTCAGTTTTCCACCTGGTTGTTTGCTTTGGTACCTTCCTTTGCAGGAAGTGATCCACTTGGAGCTGCTACTGGTCCCATTTGAGTCCTATAGTACTTCAAAGACTTTTAGGTTAGCCCTGGACTCATCTGGTAGTCTCATTAGTCTCTCTCTTTTTCAGCTGCTGAAAGAAACTTAACCAATTTATGTGGGAGGACAAAGGTACAATTCATTTCTCAGCCCACATCCTGAACCATGCTTTAGTTAAGTCTTATAGAATTCCTTTCCCTTGATTTCTAAACTGATAGTATGTAGTCTCCATGAAGTTAAGTCCATGAAATCCTAGCATCCTAGAGCAGTGTCTGGCATACAGAAGACCCCAAACATTAATTGAATGAATAAATATCTCAGTAACCCTTGTTTCTTTTCAATATTACTTCCTAACCACATTTATCCTTACATCCCCAGAGTCTAATAGGCCTGGTACATAGTAGGTTCTCAAAATATATTTGCTGACTAACTTAGGAAGGGAAGATACCATTCTTAAGAGATATTCTATGGGGGTTAAGAAAATGTGCGAATTGCCTTTTTAAAAATACACATGAAATACTATTTTATATAGGCTATTAGTAGCTTGAATGTTAACTTCGTCTAGTCCCCACAAGTTATGTTTTGTCAGGATTTTCTTCTTTTGTGGGAAGTGATACTTTAGGGTAGACCTATTCTGCTTCCTGCTGAGACCACTAATTATTGTGTTTGCCAACATCTGACAAAATTGCATGCCCTAATGATAAGCACATGGTTACTTTAAACAGACTGGGAACCCAAGAAGCAGTGAGTGGCTAGCAGCACTACCGCTTGGTTTGCAGAAGCCTCTCTGAAGAGGAGTTGCCCATGGGATTACCAACAATAAGCTGATGCAACGTCAAGAGTGTCAATAATTCAAGAAAGCATGGGCAGCTTGAAAAAACTGCTATTTGAAAGCCTTCAAAGAATTTGCAGGGAGTGATGGGAACCCCAAGCCTATTTGTCTCATGCCCTCAGCCAGCAACTAACAGAAATCTAAAACACTATTGAGCAAGTGACCTTAAATGAAATCACAGTGCTGGGGAGGTTTCCTTGGCTTCTGGGTGATGAGGAATAGAGAAGGGCCCTGTCTTGAGTATTCACAAGCCAGAGCATTTCTGCCACACTCTTTGGAGGCCCAAGTTCCACCCTTCAGGAGCCGTAGCCAGGAAAAGAGAAAATCCACACCATACTAGGAAAACTGCTCCAGATGCAGATGCCCTATTTGAGTTTGATTAATCCTCCACTGGAGGAACATGGCCCATCTGGAAGCCCATTTCCAAACAAACCATAGAAGAAAAGCCAAGATGGAAACAGAAGAGGCAAGAGAGATGTAAACACTTTCCAGTGGAGTTGATGCACGAGGGGCAAACTCCAAAGCAATCAAATGTCATGTTTACATACGTCCACTCTTGCAGTCCTAAGTAATAAATTACCCCCACACACCAAGTAAGTATTGAGATCCTTCCCCAACAGGCTGGAATATAGAACTCTCAAGTTTATTTAATTTGATCAGAAAGCTCCTCCAGATATGCTTCCTTGGATCAAAAATAAAGGAACTGTTAGTAAATCATGGTTGATGAAAATCCCTGAATATTACACTATCAAAAATATGTATATAAATCAGATTAAAACATAACACAGTTGACCCATTTATGCCTACTCTTCCACTACTGGAACACTATAGCCTACTGCCCAGGTCATTACCAAGGTCTGATTGCAAAAATTCAAAAAATTGCAACCTCAGGCATAAATGGGCTTTTTAAAAAGTGCTAGTGGAGTGGTATGCAAACTCTATGATCCCAACTTTATGAAAACAATCTCATCCATAGGTGGATAAGAACAAGAAGAAAACATGCAAAAATGAAAATAGTTTTCATATCAGGCTTGAATTGTCACTGTATCCCTAGGGATAAGAGAATAAGGAGGGCTCTCCCCAGAATAAGACTTCCAATATGACACTTCTTATGCCAAGGTAAGAAAAACAGTTACAGATGAGGGAAAAAAAGATAAACAGCAGTAGTCAATGCATGCAATGCACTGGCAATCACAAAGGTCCACCTCCCCTAATGGTGTCACCAACTTCCAGCTGTATAGAGATGAGAAAATCAGCATGTGAGTGGGCAATACTCAGGAAGGTCAGAGACATTTTGCCAAGGAAATGCTATTGGGAAGCACAGTGATTTATTCTCCTTACTGGTTGCAGGGGTTCTGTCTGTGCTGTCGGTGATCCAGGGACTGTCTTCATCTGGGATGGGTGGTGAAGTTGAAAAGTGGTTATAAAAGATGTAACCTCCTGAAGTGCTGCTCCTTTCACTGGAGGATCCACTGCTTACATCGTCGTCAGTAGGGCTGCTGGGGTTGATGTCCTCAGGATTCGTTCTGTATTCTCCTTTCTTGACATAGCGGGTGCCGTCGCGGTTAACAATAGCTGGGAGAGAGAAAAGGTACTTACAGAACTTCACAGCTCATATTTCGAGTATGTGGATTAGCATTTAATGTAGTGATTTCAAAGTTATTTTCTTTTGTAATGAAAAACACCTATCTATCCAGTGGTGGGAGAGAGTGGAGGATGCACTAGGTGCACCCTCCCATCCCCCACACACCCTGGGGATGAGGCAGGAAACAAAGTACTGGAGAGTCCCATCGCCATGTTTGAAGCCCAGCTTCATAGAGCTCTAGACAAGGTAACTCTGAGCTTCGGTTTTCTCATTGTAAAATGGGGATGATGTGATACATTGTAAGTACAGTGCTCAGCACGGTATTCAAAACACAGAGGATGCGCAATAAATAATCATCCTCCCACTTGGTTTCCTACTCTCCCTTCTGAGGTACATATAAAATGTGTTGCTATTTATTTCATCTATTCCTCCAAAAGAGATTTGAAGTAGCAGACTAATAGCCTCAGCAGGGAAGATACATTCGCAAATTGATGACGATTTAGATTTTCTGTTTTAAGGGGAAAATTTTGTCTGCTTGGGCAAATTTTGTCTGTTTGTGCAAACACCCACTTCTGGCTAGGAAATCAGCAGGTCTAAACAGAGATAGAGCCTTTGCAGTCCTCTGTGAAATTCAACCTGGAAATTAACAAGCGCAGATATACATGAAGATCAACATCTGTGGTTTCAACAAGCAAATGACTAGAATGAACCGGATGATAAAAAGCCTGAATGCATTCATTCATTATTCCTCCCTAAAAGTATTTGCTGCTCTGAAGTCTGGGCCACTCACCATGCAAATGTACATTTAGATGAAATTATTTACTGCTGTACTGCATTGGTGGGACTAAAGGTTCTTTTTGTCTACCTATTTAGCTTGTTCAATGGAACTTTTTTTTTTGAGATGGAGTCTCACTGTTGCCCAGGCTTGGGTGCAGTGGTGCAATCTCAGCGTGCTGCAGCCTCTGCCTCCCAGGTTCAAGCAATTCTCCTGCCTCAGCCTCCCAAGTAGCTGGGACTACAGGTGCATGACACCATGCCTGACTAGACGGGGTTTCACCATGTTGGCCTGGATGTCTCAAACTCCTGACTTCAGGTGATCTGCCTGCCTCAGCCTCCCAAAGCGCTAGGATTACAGGAGCGAGCTGCTGTGTCAAGCCTCAAGCAGAACTATTAATAATACATAAATGAAAATGAATTAAGGTCTCAATCATCCTGGTAATCTCTGAAGATGAGGATTTGACAAGGAAATATTGTTGACCAGACTCTTACAGGTCTAGACTTCAAAAGAGAACTGTGAGCATCAGAGAAACAGGGCATTTATTAAACATCTACTATGGGACTGGGCATACATTAGACATAATGTCTTTTACAAATTTCGTGAAAATTCTCATAGGTTATTCCATTATACATACAAGAAAACCGAGGATCAGAAAAAGTATGCCACTCCTCTAAAATCTCACACATGGTGAGGAACTAGGATTTCAAACCAGGCCTGACTGAGACAGCACACCTCCTGTCGTCGCCATCATGGTGTGAGGCATCCCCTTCCTACTGCAAGGCACAGGCCAGGAGCAATTCCTTACATAACAGTGCAGGGCTGGGTTTGTGTGGCCTGTGGAGAGTCTCGTCCCTCTCTCGCTGCCAACATCATGCTTATGCACGCTGTTAGTGTCTAGCTGTGAGGAAGCAGAAATCAGACCTCCTTGACACTGTGCTGCTTCCCAATTAATGAGGCTCAAAGACAGTAACATCAGGGTTAGCAGGTTAGCCTATTTGAAAGTTCTGGTTCAGATTTCCTGATTTCTAAAGTGCTGGAATTGGCCAGGCATGGTGTCTCATGTCTGTAATCCTGGCACTTTGGGAGGTTGAGGAGGGAGGATTGCTTGAGCCCAGGAGTTAAAGACCAGCCCAAGCCACATAGTGAGACCCTTATCTCTACTTTTAAAAAGAGCCAGAATATACACCCCTGTGGATAATCAAATACCAGGATTATTTCAGATGGAGTGGTATAAATGATGTCAAAACACATATCAGGAAGTTTATATCCTTCATAATTATCCTTCAATACTTCAGTTATATTAAACAGAAAATTGCTACTTGGGGCCAGATTGCCCCTATGCCTGACAGTTATTAGTCCCCCTTTATAAGAGAGAACATGACTCAGACCCAGAGCTTTCTGCAGTCACAAATTAAGAATATAAATTAATTTTTCTTACATTTAAATGTATTATTAATGTTACCTTCTATTTATGATGTGATCTTGGTTATCTATGTGCGATTTCTTTTTAAAAATGAATGTATATTAAGTAGAAAACAATGGGCCAATTAAATAAAAAATATCAAGTAAATGATAGCAGTGTACACAGAGATGCCAAAAAAAATGTGAAAGTGATTTTCGAATGACTGAAGTTTGAGGCACAGTGCATGAATGTAAACCAGAGGGCAGTTTCAAGTCTTTGCAGAAAAAAGGGAAGAGACAGTGAATTAAAACCAGCTGTCCTTAGCCTTGGGGTAATGACTACTATTCTATATACATATATATATTTTTGGAAATGGAGTCTAACTCTGTTGCCCAGGCTGGAGTGCAGTGGCGCAATGTCAGCTCATTACAACCTCCGCCTCCAGGTTCAAGCAATTTTTCTGCCTCAGCCTCCTGAGTAGCTGGGATTACAGGTGTCCATCATTATGCCTAGCTAATTTTTTTGTATTCTTAGTAGAGATGGGGTTTCACCATGTTGGTCAGGCTCATCTCCTGACCTCAAGTGATCCGCCCACCTTGGCCTCCCAAAGTGCTGGGATTACAGGTGCGAGCCACTGCGCCCGACCTAATATTCTATTCAAATAGTACCATAGAGAACACACCTGAATGCTTTCCCCAAAACAGGAAAATTTAATCAAGATTAGAAGAGATACGTACTTATGGTAATTGGTCCATCAAAGGCATTGGGCAGGTCTGTGACTGATGTACAATCTTCTCCTGGTGGAGCTATGGGGTAGGAAAAAAAAGCATGAGAACCCTTCAAAATACGAGCAAAATCTATCCTAATTTGTATTAGTCAGTTAGAATGGAGTTTTATTATAACTTATCCCCAATAATTTTCTTTTTCCAAAGCTCTGTAAGTTGGCTAGGAATTTCTGTCTTTCGTGCTGCATTTTCCATTTTTATTTGACTTCATAAATTTCTGCAAACTTATGAGGTTTCCAGAAATTTCCCCACCCCAGTGAATTCATTCATTAATAAATATACATTCTATATCAGGCACTGTAAAAGCCTGGGAGTACAATTTTAAATGTGATAGACATGGC
Organism: Callithrix jacchus; assembly: GCF_049354715.1. Classification (NCBI taxonomy): domain Eukaryota; kingdom Metazoa; phylum Chordata; class Mammalia; order Primates; family Cebidae; genus Callithrix; species Callithrix jacchus. The sequence goes on along the minus strand of NC_133511.1, from coordinate 100,532,837 downwards.
TCCTTCTCTAACGCAAATGCATCAGGGAGGATTTTTTAAATTTATGATTATAAAAGTAAAGCAAGAACATTGTAAAATAATTAAAAGTAATGTATGAACTATCATGAGAAAATATAATCTGAAAAATCTATAGAAATGATGAGAAAACATGGCAGATGCACAATAAAATGTTTATCAACATGAACAACATGACAATCTGAAGTTTAAAACAACCAGCAAAGAATTTACTTTTGGTTGAAATATTAAAAACCAAACAAATCTCTTGTCTCTCATTAATGTAGCAATGTATTTATTAATTTAGCTGATCGTTTGAAGTGCTTACTCTGTATAGACTGCTTCTCAGCATGTTGCTTCTGAGGTTGACCACCTTTGGCCTAGATGCCCAGAATATTTTTCAAGATTACTGTTTTGCCATATCTCATCATGGGCATTTCTGGGGTTTTTTCTCTTGCTCGCCATTTATCCTCTACTCTTTCATCTCTTTCTTTAGGAATCAAGATTTCTGCCTGAATCTTGGGCCTGCCTGATCACCCACAGATGTTACTGGTAGCCCTCTGAGCTGCCCTGTCTCAAGCACCCTGAAAACAGGCTCTGAAACTTCCACCCTGCATTCCATTCCTTGTGTCTTAAAAGCAGATTGCAAAGTAGCTGAAGCAACCTTCCATTCATGCCAAAGGGCTTTATTCTGGGACTAGACCTTGTACTGAGCTCTAAAATCTTAGAAAGCTTTAAACTGGTTTTGCTGCTATAGAAAGGTTAAGTCCATTTGCGCCTTACAGCTTTTATACTGTGTGTGTGTGCGTACTTAAATGTAAAATGGAAATTTATTTGCTAGGTTAGTTTCTCCTAGAATTGCTTCTATCAAAGAGGAAGAAAGAGATGGATGGATGGGTGGATAAATGGATAGAGAGAGGGTGGAAGGAAGAGAAGGAGGCAGGCAGACAGACTACTATCACAAAAAGGGCTGTTATCACAAGTATTTTAGGTCTCCTGCTATAACATATTTTTTTTTTTTTTGAGACAGAGTTTCGCTCTGTTGCCAGGTGCCAGGCTGGAGTAAAGTGGTGTAATCTCGGCTCACTGCAACCTCTGCCTCCCGGGTTCAAGCAGTTCTTCTGCCTCAGCCTCCCAAGTAGCTGGGACTACAGGCGCACGCCACCACGCCCGGCTAATTTTTGTATTTTTTTAGTAGAGACGGGGTTTCACCATGTTGGCCAGGATGGTCTCGATCTCTTGACCTCGTGATCTGTCCACCTCGGCCTGCCAAAGTCCTGCTATAATTTTTGTGTGCTTATAAAAGTGGATAAAAACACAACTTGAACAAAACAGGTTTTGTTTGCTTCCGAGTACCTGGGAGTATCTGTTCCCACAGATAAAGAGGATGACCTTTACCTGCCCATTTATTTGGCTTCATAGTGAAACTAACTGGCAGGTTTTTTTTTTGTTGTTGTTTTGTTTTGTTTGAGATGGAGTTTTGCTCTTGTTACCCAGGCTGGAGTGCAATGGCACGATCTCGGCTCACCGCAACCTCCGCCTCTTGGGTTCAGGCAATTCTCCGCCTCAGCCTCCTGAGCAGCTGGGATTACAGGCACGCGCCACCATGTCCAGCTAATTTTTTGTGTTTTTAGTAGAGACGGGGTTTCACCATGTTGACCAGGACGGTCTTGATCTCTTGACCTTGTGATCCACCCGCCTCGGCCTCCCAAAGTGCTGGGATTACAGGCTTGAGCCAGCACGCCCGGCCTAACTGGCAGTTTTATACATTCCACTGGAAAACACAAAACGTTTTAGGAAAAGCCATTCTTGCAAAGCCTGTTCTAAAAGATTTCTCAGATTTCTTTAAAGAGAAATATCACCTCCTTGGAGAGGCCCTTCCTTACCATTCAATCTAAACTCCTTCATTACTCCCCCACGCCTGTCACCATCACATAGCGTCTTGCTCTCATTTCTTCTTCATGTTTACCACTATATAAACTTATCTTGTTCATCTTACTTGATGGCTGTTCATGGCGCAGCTCTCAATTCCCACCTCCTGCTACCTGCCTGCCTCCCTAGAAATATATAAGCTCCACAGATAATAACTTTATCTGTCTTGGCCAGAACATTTCTGTGTGATGGGGACAGAGAAACATGCAATAAATATGTGTTGAATGGATGAAAAAAGAAAAAAGTACCAGGATAATTTCCCAAGGGTCTCTAAATGGCAATGCCATAAGAAATAACTATAGGAAGTTAGAGATACAGTCTTCATTTGTTATTTTTAAGCATCTACTCAACATGCAGTGTTTATATGCCAGACCATATAAAAAGAGAAAAGAAGATGAATATGTTTCTGTCCCTGCTTCTGAGGAATTCACAAGGTCATGGGGGGCAGTAATAATTAATATGAATTTAGCTTTCTACAGTTTTCAAAAATATTTTCCAAAATTATTGCATTTGAAAATAAGGGCATACTGCCAGCCTGGGAGATTTGGGGGAGCATCTATCTTGTTTCTCTTGGAAATACCAACCTATGAGATGTTTCTGATGTTTGTATGTTGTGCACACCTGGAAACAGGCTTTAGATTATGGCGTCTTGATGTCAGGGATGGAACAATCTCCCCCAACTTCATACACAGCTGCAAGTAACAGTACATTGGGAATCTCCAGGCAGCACGTTGTAATGGAATGGGGCATGATGTCAAAAATCCTAAGACAGTTTTGTAAATTACTAGAGCATTTGTTCACATGGACACCCTTCATGCTCCAAGTCACTGTAACTTTTATAAAGAACATCAAATCTGGCAAATATGTTTAGGGGATGGTGATCCAAATGTGCAGTTGACACATTCATGCTCTCATGTTGGATTCCAGGGCCTCATTAGATAGCCTTTCTTTCCATTTAATGAGCTCTGTACTACTTGGAAAGCTAGACTTGGTGAGGTGATCTTGAATCTGAGGACTTGTTAGAAATTCTCTGAGGTGGGCATTCTCATAAACGTTGGCTTCCACGCACCAAAATAACCAAGAGAAACATTAATTATTCAGTCTAGCCACTAATCTCTGGGTGTCAGATAGAAAGCCACCCTCCTCAATTCTTGATACATTCTAGGTATCTCATAAATATTCTCAAATAGTTGTTGCACAAAGGAGGAAATGGATAAACAAATACACGTAGATCTTCCCTGTAATTCTACCTTCAAAAGAACATGGGGCACTTGACTGAAAGCAAGCTTAATAAATGAATGAATTCAAGTCAGTTCTGAGTTCACACAGAAGTCTCTAGGCTCATATTGGACCTTAACCACTGAGAATGAGGCAAAAAAAAAAAAAAAAATCACAAAGGCCTTTTCAAGTTCTGCCTTATTTTAATTTGTTAGCCAGAGGCCATGTTTCTAAATATACTGCTAAAACTTTAAGCTTATGGAAGCTATCTACTAAGATCAAGCCGATTTTTGTCCCTAGAGCCGTTTTATGGGGGGATCACAGCACTGGGAATGGACCAACTGCTAGCAGCTCTCAGGCTAAATTAGAATCAAGGATCCTTGCAACAAAATCCTTTGCAGAGGGCAGTTTATCGAAATCTTTAGCTCACTTAATACCCATATCATCCGACTCTAATCCAAGACATTTAGAATTTATTTTTCCTTAAACACATGTATCCTCTTCTCCAGTTTCTTTATTTTGTTGTCTCCTTGCTTCAAGAAGATTGTGAAGTTCTTTAAGTAATGTAGCCTCCAGTTTTTTTTACCCCATCTGTGCCTAGTGCAGTACTGAGCCCATAGAGGTGATCAATAAATATTCCCTTTAAACTTAAATAAAAACTTACAAAAGTAGCCATCAATATTGAGTCAATTTGGAAAACAGAGAAAATGAAAAACATTACTTCTAGCTTTCTTATTTAATTCATCCATGTTAGTAAGAAATACCCACGCTATACCTCTCAAACCTTTCAACTGAACTAACCCTCCAAGGAGAAAAAACCTAATCAATGCTCTTACTCCCAACTCCAGGGATGGCCACAACCTCATGAACAAAATTAAGGATAGAAACAAGTCTCAGTAGCAGGCTCCGATGCCAGGCAATAAAACGGTGTGAGCTTCTGCCTGTTTGGGTTGAGGTTCCTTCTGGCAAGTGATACCAAGTTGTAAAACAGGTAAGACAATGTGGGTATGCAACTACATAACTTATTGCATGCATTCACTCAGCAAGGCTTAATGGGAGACACAATAAGCAGTGCCCAGAGACTCAGGAGTGTATGGCCTCATGCCAGCCATTTCCCACTGAGCTAACCTCTTCCTCTAAAGCACAAGCTTTTCCCAATGTCTCCCTCTGACCTGTTGCACCTAGATGGAGCTAGCTAGACCACATGTTGCTCTGTGTCTATTTCTTGCTTGTTTATATGTGATTTTCTCATTATAATATCATTAGAATGACATGCTAGACATGGGTATGGAAATGAGTATGTATGAGTTGTGTACTGTTTGGTGTTCATTGGACTACCTTCCCTTTGGTCAAACTCCATTTGTGTTTTTCACTCACGTAACGGGGAGGAATAAACATTCTACAGTTTTCTGTTCCTCTCCATAGGTTTAGTGACCTGTAAATTTTTGTCAAAATCTACTGGCATCACACACTCCACTTCAACTGCTAGCCCTGATACTTTGTCCTAAACTGTAGATTTCTTCTCTGAATTTCCACTCTGATCCCTACTGTTCATACAACAAAGGGTGGGTGGTATAGACTAAAGCCACTAATGCAATATAGCAATTAATTTTAATTTTCGTTTTTTTATTAGTAGGTAAAATATCTCATAATTAAGTTGATGTCCTTTTTCTAGCTTAGAAATCCATGCATATTTTATATTTTACTCTCTCTATGTGTATATATATAATATACACAAAAAATATATAATATATACAAATATATATATATATATATATATCTGTGTTTGTCTCAGGCTGATAATGTTGTAAGTCCCTTTCCACCTAATTTAACATCCCCTTCCCACCTTTAAGGAAAACTGACACTCCAGCAAGATGTACTAAGTTTAACTCAAGGCTTCATCTTTTCCTTCACACAACTTCAAACCTTCCATGGGAACAGAAGGCGCAGTTTAAGAGGTAAGACTTTTGATAGTTGGCATCCAGAAATTTGACATTTATAATTTTGATCCTTCTCAAAAAAATCTGAAAATTTGATGCATAGAATTCTTTAATTTTGCTAGGACTTGAATTAGGCTCATAAGCAGAATTTCCTAGGTTAAGGGTTGGGAGAAAGTCCCAAAGACATGGAGAAAGGCTGGCCTGGGTCCCAGCATCTACATCTTAACTTAGGTTTCTTCTTCTCTGGTTCTCTCAACTGTTGGGTAAGGGATATTTAAGAAGCTCAAAGGCATACCATATACTCTCCAAGACTTTTTTTCCAGTCCTCTCATATAATAAATACCTCTCAGCTAAGACATTTGACTCACACCCCAAAGCTATCATTAGATTCATGTCACTCCCTTAGTCAAAGCCTGTAATGGTTTCCTATCACATTGAGAATGAATCACCCCCTGTGAGCGGGCCCTTGCTTAGCTCTCTGACTTTATTCCTTGGCATTCCCCCCTCTGAGCACTGATATTCTCAGAAAAGGCCAGGAGGCACGTTCCCTGACCACCTTTTCAGAAAATAAAAGCATCCCTAGTACTAGCTAGCCTCGTATTCTGCTTTCTTTTTTACAGCACTTGTATCACTTTCTGACTTCAAGCTTGTCTGACCTGCAACTTGCAGGCCACATGTGGTCCAAGATGACTTTGAACATGGTCCAAGATGACTTTGAATGTGATCCAACACAAATCTGTAAACTTCCTTAAAACATTATGAGATTTTTTTTTGAGTGATTTTGTTTGGTTGTTTTATAGCTTATCAGCTAGTTAGTCTTTGTCTAATTTATATGGGGCCCAAGACAATTCTTCTCCCAATGCAACCCAGGGAAGCCAAAATATTGGACACCCCTGAAGGGTATTTAATATTTATCTGTTTATTTATTTATTTTTGAGCCGGAGTTTCGCTCTTGTTGCCCAGGCTGGAGTGCAATGGCGCGATCTCGTCTCACCACAACCTCTGCCTCCCAGGGTTCAATCGATTTTCCTGCTTCAGCCTCCCGAGCAGTTGGGATTACAGGCATGTTCTACCACACCCGGCTAATTTTTTGTGTGTTTTTAAGAGAGATGGGGTTTCTCCATGTTGGTCAGGCTGGTCTCAAACTCCTGACCTCAGGTGATCTGCTCACCTTGGCCTCCCAAAGTGGTGGGATTACAGGTGTGAGCCACCATGCCAACCCTGTATTTAATATTTATTTGTTTACTGTTTGCCTCTCCAATTCAGTGTTTAAGCTCCACAGAGACAGGAATGTTGTCTCTGCTATACAGATATTGAGTGAGCATTTGTTATGTAAGTAGAGGCTACATGAATCCCCACTTAAGCTGAGATCCAAAGACCAGGCTCCCAAAGCCTTTCATGCCAACAGACACCCCGCCTGAGAACCAACCTGAAGCATTGAAGCAATATGTGTCATACTGGGAGGTGTTGGACGTGAGAATGTACACCCCTGTGTTGTTTGCTGCACAGATGGAGTTGGGGTGGATCCGAGGAATCACCACGTGCCCTTCTATGAACCCATACCTGCAAGAGAAAAACAAGAGGATAGTGACCTGAAAGGCTAAGATGGGAATTTCATAATATCGCATTGAATGACATTTAATACCGTGCAATTCTTCACTCAATTCTCCCTTAGGGATATCAGAGGTTTCAACAAACGAATTACGTGAAATCCAAAAATAACATCACAGAGAGGGAAAGAGATCAATAAGACTGATAGAAACAAAGTAATTTTATTTAGAGACCTGTAAAGAGCTTTTTTTTTATTAAAAAAATCATAAAAGGGATAATTAGTTCAATCGAAATTTGTGGTCAGCAGTGGTGAGTCTATTTGAAAAAACAGAAGGAAGCCTGAGCCACAGAAGAGAGAAATTTTGATGTGAGATTCATGCTGGCTTTGGGTTACCTTCATGTTTTCTAGAAAATACACAAAATGGTCAGCTTCCATAAACGGGAAGAGGTACTTCTTCATTTCAGTACACACATTTCTGACCTGCCTCATGTCCCATTTCCCTGCTTATTTCTCAGACACAAGTCTGCAAGCCCCCTTACTCCATACTCCATTATCCTAAACATGAAGCCTTGTTCAAATGCAAAGTACACAAGCACACTGTCTCCTGAGCATCCGGGTATAATTCTATTGCCAGTGGGAATAAATTAACCATCATTACAATGGGAGTCATAGCAATTAAGTAAGCAGATAGCAATGGCTCTTGTAACTCAGGAACTTTCCAGAAGCAGCACACCCAAAGAAATGCTTAACCCTCTCTCCCTACCAAGGTTTGTCTGGGAGCTTGTTACAGCTGGAGGCCCTTTCAGATACCAGAGCCCAACCTCTTCTAGCAGCATCCTGGTGGCTAAAAACTCACTTATTACACATTTTAAAAAAATATAAAATGCCTCTTGACCTCGTGATCTACCCGCCTCAGCCTCCCAAAGTGCTGGGATTACAGGCTTGAGCCACCGCGCCCGGCCTCGAGACCATCCTGGTCAACATGGTGAAACCCCGTCTCTACTAAAAATACAAAAAAATTAGCTGGGCATGGTGGCACGTGCCTGTAATCCCAGCTACTCAGGAGGCTGAGGCAGGAGAAGTGCCTGAACCCAAGAGGTGGAGGTTGCGGTGAGCCGAGATCGCGCCATTGCACCCCAGCCTGGGTAACAAGAGCGAAACTCCATCTCAAAAATAAAAAATAAAAAAAAATAAAAATAAAATATAAAATATAAAATGCCTCAAAAAAAATGAGATGTGGGCTGAGAAAAGGTTGTGTGCAAGGGAAGCTGTGATGCAGCAGGAGGGCAGAGAGAAGGAAGCTAAATCCAGCAGGTGGACAATACAGTTCTGGCTAAAATGCACAGCATCAATGCTTTCCATCTTTCCTGCCAGGGGCAACAGCATGGAACCCATCACCCTGCAAGACCCATGGAATGTTTGTGAGTTTGAAGTTTCCAGGCACACAGAACTCATATCTATGTGGCAATTGTAGCTTGCATGACTAATTTCTCATTTGAACAGACAGACTGGTTTCCCCAAGGTCTCCTTAGCTTGGCAGGGGGAGCGGGCACAATTAAATGGTAATAAGTTTTCACGTATCTGAGAGTTGCTACCAATCAGGGTGGGGCAGACAAAAGAGAGTAGCTGTTAAGGTTTTATCCTAGCCCATGAGACTCTGCCATCTGTCCTATGGCAGAAAGCTGATTCATAGCTACCTGAGTGAAATTATGGAAATGAGTTTTGCAATACTTAATACCAGTTATTGGTGACATGATAGATTTCTTTGGCACAGTTTTTCTTTTTCTTTTTCTAACTAATACTTCTTGGTGAACCTACCTGCCAACTCACCTCATCACATCTTATCGTCAAGTATTCTAGAATAGGTTCTTATTCTAGAATAGATTGCACTCTTTGTAAGCTATTACTGAGTTTTTGCCACTTCATGTTGCCTGGCAGTTTTCTGTGTCATGCTAACCGTGAACTGGGGATACTAAAGTTTATATGTGTATATGTGGCATGTAAGTTACTGATCACAGGGAGCAAAGAATATTCAGCAAATCCGGGCAGCGTACTTCCCTCCCCTTTTAAGCTCCCAAGGAGGCCTTGGTCATTAAAATCCTGTCCTGGGCTCAGGCTAAGCAGATCCAGAATCCCAAATCCTCCATGGGCAGGCTGTGTGTCCCAGGGTGTGGAACTTCTCTAAGCCTCAGTTCCTTCATAAAATGAGCTAATAATATTGACCAATAGTGTAGTTTGAGGATTAAGTGAGGGGTTTGGCCAGGTGGGCAGTAGGTCTCCCAGCATCTAAGTGCTTGATGACTGGCCTGTAAGAACTCTCCTGGTCCTCAGCATATGGGAGCATTTCTGTATTTTTCAAATATGCCTTGTTTGTATTTTACAATCAAAGTTCAGTTTACTAAATTCATTTTCTTAGACCAGTGGCCTAGTCAGGGCCATATTTAAATAATTAGCCTGGGGAATAGAATAATGGATTTGCTAATTGGCCTGTCTTCACTGCAGCCTACAGTACATGTTCAATAGCCACCAGAGCTTTCTCCCTTTCTCTGCTCCTTTCATATTCTCCCAGTACTAGCTCTGAACACATACAAATGTCTACAAACATCTGCTTTTTATTTTAGAGCCGTGCTGCCCAAAAGAACTTTCTACAATGATGGAAATGGTTTGTAACCTGCATCATCCAATACAGCAGCCACTGGCCGTTGATGGCCGAACCCTTAAAATGTAGTTAGTGGCCAGGTACAGCGGCTCACACCTGTAATACCAGGACTTTGGAAGGCCGAGGCAGGCAGATCACGAGGTCAGGAGTTCGAGACCAGCCTGGTTAATATGGTAAAACCCTGTCTCTACTAAAAATACAAATAACAGCTGGGCATGGTGGTGGGTGCAGTGGCAGGCGCCTGTAATCCCAACTACTCCGGAGGCTGGGGCAAAAGAATTGCTTGAACCTGGGAGGCGGAGGTTGCAGTGAGATGAGATCATGCCACTGCACTCCAGCCTGGGCAGCAGAGCAAAACTCTGTCTCACAAAAAAAAAAAAAAAAAAAAATGTAGTTAGTGCTAGTGAAGAACTCAAGTTTTAACTTTAGTATTTTAATTAATTTAAATGTAAGACAAAAGATTTTCCTCTTCTTTTTCAGCAGAAGTCTCAGCCATTGCTCATAATGTGGGTGCATGATTCCAACCAATGTAGGGGGATAGAAGCACTTAACTTACACTTAATGGTTTCCGTAAACAGTTCTACAGCTTGGCTTTTCAAAAAGCAGTCTGTGTGCATGCGAGTGTGTGTTGCAGAGAAAGGAAAATTGTACCACCTAAAGACATTGCAAAATCACAGCTGCAGGCTGGGCTAGAAACTTCAGAGCAGTTGTAGAGATTACTCAAACCTCTTCTAGTGAAAACAAACCAAACCAAAACAATTCACCGCGACCGCCACGATGGCTTGCTCTTCCTGTGCACCGCTTACCAAAAGGGCATTGGAAATTCAACAAATAAAGTCCTTACTTATTGTGATTATCTTGGAGCCATAGTTTGAGAAAGACTCTATGGAGCACTAGGATACCTAGTAGGAGCCTTCTCAGGCTCCCAATAATAATAAATCTTAATATAATAAAGCTGAATATCTTTCATGCCTTTTTATTTACTTTCTCAACCCAGAGAAACATAGAAGAAAAACAAAAAAAAATTTTTTTAAGTGAGAGCAAGAGAGAATTGCTTGAAAAGTCTGCTTTGAGCCAAGTCTGCAGGCCCAAGACTCTACCAGCCACATATTTATTTTAAACACTGTTATTTGGTTTGTGTTTTCTTGTGGTTCCGACAATGATATTGCAGCTTTTTCAAAGCCAGGAGAGCTCTGTGGAAGCAGGTTAGACAAGAGGATTCCAGCCGAGAGGACTCCTAATGGCTTTCTCAGAGTTCCCGCTCTATGATTCACAAAGGTGTCTTTAGCTGACTTTAAACTCCAGTTGTCATACAGGTTCCAGATTGACTTGGCCAAATTAATAGGTGGGGTTGACCCTTTAGGCCATAATCCATTCAGCTGATGGAGAGGAGCCTTCCAGTTCTAAGCCCAGCTCCCTGGGCCCAGGCCACCAGCTTTCCCCAGTGGTTGGGTGCTGGTCTCTTACCTGCAGGTCTCAAACCCGATGCTCAGAGCTTTCTCCATCTGGGCCATTGTGGGCAAGGTGCTATTGAAAGCCTTGCAGAGGTCAGCTGCCTCCGTCCGAGAGATGCTATAGCGACCATTTTTCTCCACGTGGTATACACCTTCGAAGCGGCAGGTTATATTCAAATCTATGGGAAGAAACAGAAATGTCAGATTCTTTTGCATAAATAATTTGGAGACAGTTAGAAGTTCACTTTAGGACAGACTCCTTAAAAAGCCAAACTTCTCTAGTAGCCAGAACCTTCAAAATTCACTCCAGCATCCCAAAGCACCATAGCATTAAGCTCAAACCTGAGATAAGACATGGTAAAACAGCGTCACACTTATATTCTCTCCATTGGTTGCTCTGCAACAAAGGTTTTAAAAAGTAAATTATTTAATTTTGATTATTGATGTCACACAAACTTATGGTAAATTTACAAAACACAAGAAAGCAATGAAGGAAAGTAAGTCCACCACTACAAAAACTATAGCAAACACTTTCCTGTATCTTCTTCCAGTTTATTTACTGAATACACACATTCACATTTGCACACACACACACACGTACTTTATGCATATATACATAAAGTATGTGTATACACACACAGACACACACGTATATACACTCACACATGTGCTTGCATAATTGAAATAGTACTGACTATACAGTTCTGGATTTGAGAGTCCTTTTTCCACTTAATCTCATGTTATGAGTATTTTTCCACGATTAAGTGGTATCTCTCCCTGGCTTACACCCTCCAAGAGTTTATGTTTGCACTCAGTATAAATGTTATTATCGCTAAAACCAACATAATCTGGCTCCTGGCTTCCTCTCTAACCTAAAAGTAGCTTGCTCTGCTCTAAGCAAAAACTTTTCTTCAATTCTCTCAGAACCTTTGAGCTCCTTCCCATTCTGGAACATTTGTATCTGCCTTCTTCTCTGCCTGGAATGTTTTATCCTCAAATGGTCACATAGGTGGTTCATTTTTTTTGTCATTCAGAATTTTAACCCCACATCACCTCACTTTAGTTCTCTCCTAAACACCCCTAGCTTATCCCCAGTCTCTCCCTCACCTCATTTGGTTTTTCTGTCTCCACAACAATGCGTTCATCTACTGGTATGTGCGGTTACTGTCTTCCTTTCCTTGGAATGAAAGCTCTGAGAAAGCAAGAGCTGTTTACCTGCTTGTAGCTGTTATCCCTAACCCCTACAACAGTGCTCCGTAGACAGTAGATGCTCAACAAGTACTTATTATACAAACAAATGACTCACTGGAGTTTCCTCAGAAACACACTTTTAATATATTGGCAGACCCAAAGCCTGTCATTTGCTCTCAGAGTTAATAGCATTGAAAATGAAGCCTAACTACTATCACCTGGGTAGAGAATTATTCAAGACAAGTACTTTAGTGAGTTTCGTAGACATTCATCTGAAATTTCAGTAAAGAGGTAGAAATAATCCTGTTCTACTTGATTCTGTGTAACAATCTCAAAAGACTTCAAAGGCCATAATCGAAAACTCCTAGGACAATATGATCCCCGGTTTATACTTGAGGAAACTCCATACAGAAGGCTTAAGTCATTGAAACTATCCTGGGGAAGCTTGATTCCTCCCGAACACTTCCTTGGGCCTCAGTGACAGTCCTTCTCTAAGGACACATGTTGACATTGTCTTGGGACAATGACCCAGGTGCCTGGCCAGGCACCACTCTTTGTTGCTAGTTAAGTACCAGGTCTGGAATCAGACAGAACTGGCATTAGCCCAGCTCCATCTCTTCCTTGCACAGGTCTAAAGGTGGGTAGAAAGGTTCTACTTACTTACCGAAAAGAAAATTAAGGCTCAGGGACGTGAGTTGCCCACGGAAGTGAGTGAGTACTTTTATCTACAGCCTATGGTCTCCTTCCTGAATCCCAGTTGCTCTTTTCTATGTTTCTGAGTTGACAGCGATAGGAGAGGAGACCTATTACTGCAGTGTCCCTGGATACCCAGTACCTTTGAGATTCTGTGTTACATCATCTTCACCAGAACCCTGAGAATTGAGTTTTATATACGTGTGTATTATTTATGGGTGAAGCCCAGAAAAATTAAATGACTCCCCAAAGTCACCCAGCTCTTAAGTGGCAGAGCCGGAAATCTATCTCAGACCTGCTTAACATCCAAACTCATGCTTTGAACCCCTTTACTATGTACCCAAGTTTCCTTTTCTATCAGCACAACTGAAGAAAGGAGAGTGGCGCACCTAAACAATTGTTAAATAACAACAAATGTAGAATCATGATTACTGAATTGTGTGGGCAACCACTGCCTTCTCCTTCCTGAGCAGGAAGCGGGTCCCAACCACTAGGAAACAATATCTAACAAATGCAAAATGAGATGAGAAAACTGTTAAAATTCTGTATTATCTTCTTTGATTCTGAAAATAGTAAAAGAAGAAACAAGAAATGGAACTTGAAAAGACATAAATCAATTTCTATTACATTTCCTTTCTTTTGTTTGCATCATTAGCACCTGGGGGAAAAATACCAACTAGGTGAAATGGAGAAAATGTGCTTTTGCAGTTCACTCTCTTTCAAGCCTAATGGTGTTCTCTTAAGTCACTCATGAAACACTTGGCTGATGGGGCAATGCAAGCATAGAGAAGGAAATGCACAAGGTCCTTTTGCAATACTATTTGTTTTTACTGACATTTTCAACTTTGGCCTCAGTTGGCCAGCCTTAAAAGGAAAACTGTCAATCTGCATGACAGACCTTCCGGGGCTTCTCCCTGTCCAGCACACAAAAGGAAAACAAAGCATTCCAACTAGCTTCTTGAAGGTAAGGCTGATAGAGAAGCCTCCAGTTCCAGGAGAGGCAAACTACCTGTCTGCCCCAGCCCAGGTGGCTGCTATCACTCTCAGGTTAAAAATCAGCTCTGAAGCATGGACAACAATTGGAGCTAAATTGTAGTTCCTTTCTTATTACAGTCAATTCTGCCTTGCCACCTGGCAGATAGAATATGCAAATGTAAGAGGAACCAATTGAGGCTGAGATTTTTCAGTAAAATCCCTTCAGTTTCATATCCTACAGCCAACATAACTTCATTGACAATACGTGCGTGCATTGTGTGAGTGTGTCTACACAAGGGGTCTTCCAAAAGTTTATAAAAAATATGTTATGAAAAAACTACATACAGATTTCAATCTTTTGCACCAAAGTAAACTCACACTAACTTGCTATGTCTGAACCAGATCTAGTTTGAGGCACTAACAAGGATAAGACATGATTGAAAAGATCGTCTCTCAGAGCAACATGAATTCTGCTAAAATTAAAGCAAGAACACACATCAAATTTTTTGGTGGAGCTTAGGTGGAAGAATGGCAAAATCATCGATGCCTTATGAAAAAGTTCATTAGGACAATGCCCCCCAAAAATGAGCAGCTTACAAACAGATAACTTGTTTGAAGAAGGGACGAGATGGTGTTGAAGATGAAGCCTGCAAGTGATATGCCATCCACATCAATTTGGGAGAAAGAAAATTAATCTTATTTGTGACTTAAATGAAGAGGACCAATGATTAACAGCAGAAACAATGGCCAACATCATAGAGATCTCAACTGGTTCAGCTTACACAAATCTGACTGCAAAATGAAAGTTGAGCAAACTTTCCACTCAATGGGAGCCAAAATCATTGCACCCAGTTCAGCTGCTGCCAAGAGCTGAGATTTCAATGGAAATATTAAACAAGTGGGATCAAGATCATGAAGCAATTTCTTTGAGAATTGTAACAGGAGTTAAAACATGGCCTTACAAGTGTGATCCTGAAGACAAAGCACAATCATAGGAATAGCTACCAAGAGGTGGAAGGGGTCCAGTCAAAGCCAGTGGACCAGTCAAGAGCCAAGGTCATGGCCAAGGTCATGGCAGCAGTTGTTTGAGATGCTCAAGGCATTTTGTTTCTTGACTTTCTGGAAGATCAAAGAATGATAACATCTGCTAATTATGAGAGTGTCTTCAGAAAGTTAGCCCAAACTTTTGAAGAAAAATGTATCGAAAATCTTCACCAGAGAGTCTTCCTCCACCATGACAATGCTCCTACTCATTCCTCTCATCAAACAAAGGCAATGTTTTTTAGAATTTCTATGGGGAAACCACTAAGCATTCACCTTACAGTCAGAATTTGACTCCTTCTGACTTTTTTTTTTGTTACCTAATCTTTAAAAATCTTTAAAGGGCGCCCATTTTTCTTTAGTTAACAATGTAAGAAAGACTGCATTGACATGATTAAATTCCCAGAGCCCTCAGTTCTTTAGGGATGGACTAAATGGCTACTATAATAGCTTATAACAGTGTCTTGAACTTGATGGAGCTTATGTTGAGAAATAAAGTTCATATTTTAAAACTTTTATCATTTAATTAATTTTTTCCATGAACATTTTGAATTCCCCTCATACTCATGTGTGTATATGCAAGTGAGAGTGTGGTTGTATGTGCATGTGATCAGCCAAGACAGGATGAAACAGATAAACTCAACCTTTAGCCTTCCTAGATGTGAAGGCTTAACAGGTCCTGACACATTGTAGATATCCACAAAGGACTACTGATTAGATAAAGAAATCCTATGCAAAGTAAAAATGTTACAGCCTACTTTTATCTTAATCTCAATAAAAAGTCCATTTCCTAACCCTGATGCTATTTAGCCACTTAGGAGTTGCAAGAATGGTGTCAAATACTTCATTTCAGGTCAACTATCCTGTAAGTGTTCACAATCCTTCTCCTCTAGACTTAAAAGGAACCAACACTTTCAATGCTTTGTGTCACTCAGATCCTGATAGTTTATGAAGACATTACTTTTTTTAAATTATACTTTAAGTTCTGGGGTACAAATGCAGAACGTGCAGGTATGTTACATAGGTATACACATGCCATGGTGGTTTGTGCACCCATCAGCCCATTATCTACATTAGGTATTTCTCCTAATGCTATCCCTCTCCTAGACCCTCAACCCCCAATAGACCCCAGTGTGTGATGTTCCCCTCCCTGTGTCCATGTGTTTTCATTGTTCAACTCCCACTTATGAGTGAGAACATGCATTGTTTGGTTTTCTGTTCCTGTGTTAGTTTGCTGAGAATGATGGTTTCCAGCTTCATCCATGTCCCTGTAAAGGACATGAACTCATCCTTTTTTATGGCTGCATAGTATTCCATGGTATATATGTGCCACTGATGGGTATTTGGGTTGGTTCCAAATCTTTGTTATTGTGAACAGTGCCTCAATATACATATGCATACATCTGTCTCTATAGTAGAATGATTTATAATCCTTTGGGTATATACCCAGTAATGGGATGCTTGGTCAAATGATATTTCTAGTTCGAGATCCTTGAAGAATCACCACACTGTCTTCCACAAAGGTTGAACTAATTTACACTCCCACCAACAGTGTAAAAATATTCCTATCTCCCCACATCCTCTCCAGCATCTGTTGTTTCCTGACTTTTTAATGATCAACATTCTAACTGGCGTGAGACGGTATCTCATTATGGTTTTGATTTGCATTTCTCTAATGACCAGTGATGATGAGCTTTTTTTATATGTTTGTTGGCTGCATAAATGTCTTATGAAGACATTTCAACAGGTTTCCTCAATACTTATGCAAACCCAAATTATTACCCCAGAGGGTATTCATAATACCAACAGCAATAGCAGTGGCTAATAAATATTGTGCATTCATGATGTATATGTCAGGCACTCTTCTAAGCACTTTAGAATTATTTACTCATTTTATCCTTAAAACAACCCTATAAGGTGGGTAATATTAATATCCCTATTTTCCAGATGGACAAACTAATACACAGAGAGGGGAAGAAGTAAAGAAACATGCCCAAATTCCCAATGAAGTAGAGTTAAGGTAAGGCTAAGGCATGAATAGCCACGGACCACAGAACATTGCTGAGAGAACACCAATGTCTCCATGCTGCAAACCACTACAGAGAGGCAAGCCTCCTCAGATATCTGTGTGTTTCTCCTGAGAAACAGAGACCTCTGTGATTCAGGATCCACTTTGACTCAAGAGGCTAATACTAAATGGCTGATTGCATCTCTCAAACAAGTCTTTCCAGCTGGAAAGAAATCAAGAATGTTTTCCATTGGGCCCTCTGGTCTCCAATAAATCTCCTGTATCATGTAATGAATAAACTGTCCCAAGGCCCTCCCTCTGAGATAAATGGGCTCAATAAAAAACACTGAGTGTTTGAGGCCTCTTTTGGATTTGGAGAGGAAGCTTCCCATGATAGAAATCCACTGGGCCTTTAGAATGCTCATGACGCTAGGGCTGTGGGCAGCACAGAGGGCTCATGGAGACCAGTGTCCCAGTGTCTAGGAAGCTCATCTCCCCACCCACATGGGAAGAAGTCTGCTAGAGAGCTGTGAGGAAGGCTGGATAAAGGAGCTCTGCAAGAAAGTTTCTTTGTCCTGTAAAACTAGTCTCTAGTGTCAAACTTTTATGAAGGTCAGTAGTTCAACCTAGTTAGGACCTGCTCAAATCTTGTTCAATTCCTGACCCTGCCCCTCGCTTCAGGTGACACAGGTTGTTAGTTACTTAACCTGTCTGACACTCCACCTCCTCCTTGAGGTGGTCAGGGTTTATTGGACTATTAATGAGAAACACTTGATATGGTGTTTGACACTTAATAATCAGAGCAAATGGGCATTGCATACTTATTAGGTGCCTTATGTCCTTCAGCTAATTTAATTCTCCTCAAAATGCTATGAGGTAGGCACTATTGCTAAACCCATTTTAGAGATGAGGAAACTGAAGCACAAAGTGGTAAAGTCATTTGCCCAATGTCATCCAAGTGGGAGAGTCCAGGTTCTAACCTCTGTGCTATGCTGCCTACCACACAGACTCCTGGTTACAGGTACTATGCATTCTCTCCTGGATAAACCCCTAACACCGTTAATCTCATCTATACTGTTCCATAAGCCTCACATCAAGGGAAATAGATCTCTAATAAAATCATTCCAGCACATTTCAAAGCTTTGTCTAGATTGTAGAGCCTACAGGGAATAATAGCTTCTTGGTCCACACCAGTCATTTCTGAAGTCATAGAAAATCACAACAACATCTACTGGGAAGACAGCACTGTGTAATTTTCACCCACATTGCCATTATCTACATCTTCCTAAACTTTCCTGAGAGGTGAGTGGGCTGGTTCATGCAGTAGCTAGTATTGGAGCTGGGCTGCAAGGGATTTTCAACATGGAATCCAGGAGCTGGTCTTCAAGACATCCATGGACCTTTGAGATTATATGCAGGATTGTATGTGTGCATGGGTGTATGGGTGTGTCTGTATGTGTCTGTGTGTGTTTAGGTGGGGCAACATCTCTGGGTTTTATTGGTTCTCAAAAAAGTGTAACACAACCCAGGTAAAAAATTACAAGAAATTATTATCTCTATGGTCTCTTCAGTAATCAGAAATTCCAGTATTCTGGAAATTGGAACTTCCCTGTGGGCTTTGTGACAACAGAAATGGTACTGCCCTTCTTCACAATTATATCCCCAGGACCTAGTACAGTGCCCATGGCAGGCAAATGTTGAATGAAATGATGAATTAATAAACGCTCTCTTTCTGCCCCCAACCCTCAACAGGCGGCAGATTTATAGGGGGCAAAAAGATCACCTATCAGGTTCCTTCCCCACATCATCTCTGAAGAATCACCAGCTGGTCTTTGCTGAGAATCCCTTATTGGACAATTAAAATGTCTTTAACTCAGAACTTTGCTTCTGTGAACATTTGCTGTCTTCCCTAAAGCAAATGTTTCAGAGACCACCTTTTAGTTTTGTAACTGGCTTTATCTGTCTGAATGTGCAAGCCATCATCTCAGCAACAGGCATGGTACATTCACATACCATCACAGGGCCATTTCTGAGGCCAGATCTCCTAGGGAATGTGGTAAACACAGTACATCCCATATGAAGACAACCTACAATTGTACTGTGCCCAAAGAGAGGGCACTGTCAGTTCTACAGACCAGACGTCTCCAGATTTTGCAAAATGAGTTAATTTGTTTTCTAACATAAGCCACCCAGGTGTACCTGGTCCTTATTTGTCATCTCTTCAGGAGGGATGAGGGAGAATTAGAGTTTTGGTCCCAGATTAGGCCATATGTAAGGAGAAGTTCTTTTATCATGAAGATGAGAATAAAGCTAGGTCCTGTTACTCAATGGTGTTCTAATTCCTGCAGCTCCTGGTCCATGATAACCACAGTGAGCACTCACTGAGAGCCTAGTCTGGGTTCAAAGTATTCAGCACTTTACACCTAAGAATTTGCTTAATTCTCCTAACAATGCTATGCGGCAGGTATTTTTATTATCCCCATTTTCCACAAGAAGTAACTGATTCATTGAGAAGATGTAAGTAACTTGTGCTAGTCACTGGGGGGCCCGGATTTCAGACTGGGCGATCTGGCTGATGGCTTTCCAGTGTTAAACTGCAGCTTATGCACAGGTCAGATACTGAAACTATAGGAAGCTCACTTACCCTTCATGTGATTTTTTTATAAAGTGTGCAGATGTGATCATGAAGAGAACCCTAGAGAGAAGAATTTGAGCTTATTGAATATTATTTTAAGATCAGAAGTCCCCTGATTCTGGACCACAAGATAGGAGCCTTTACCAAGGTCTGGTAAAGCTTCAGTGGAATAAACTTCACTGATGGAATTTTCACTCTTTCCCCAGAGAGATTCTGAAGTCGTGACATTGGCTGGCTTTCCCCAACAGTGGGTTGACTACTTCTCTCTGGTTCTACCTGTTGGTCTTCCCATCATACCCTTGGGAATTTAGAGAACCCAAACTTGGTCATAGCCCCCAGATCTCCTGCCTTTTATAGCCTGAATGCTCTCTCTACAGTTAGGCAGGGTGCTTAGGAGAGGACTCCAGGACTTGGGATTGGCCCAGGGTTGCGTCACCAAAGACACAGACAATCCTTGTGACATTTTGAGATGTTTGCAGCCAAACCCAAAAATCTAGACTGACCAAGCTAAGGCTTCAGGTTCATATACCTGGAGCATGGCTTTCTGGGTGGACTGCACCCAAGGAGATCGAGCTCCTGGGAGTCAGCCACATTCAAACCACTTGGGCAGCCAGAAGCACTGGCAAGCTCTCCAAATTTTTCGTTTTTACAGTGTTTATCATTAAAAAGCCACGCTTCTATTCCTGTTTTTTGATTTGCTAAGCTCCTGTCCAAAACAGGTTGCACAACTCATAAATCTTACTGAACTGGTTCTGATCAGAAGTAGGAAGGGAAGAGAAGAAACTTTTTGCTATTTTAAAGCATTATTGCTAATTGGATTATCTACTTTTAAAGCTAGGAGGGACAATGGGAAGCTTCTAACCAATTTCTCTTGTGACCTATCTTTCATGAGAGGTCTGAGCAAGCTGTTCTCAATACAGCCACAACACTCTGTCTTAATAGGACACGAAGAAGTCATTCTGTTCTTCATTTGTTCGAAGTCTTCAAAGCCCAGAAGTTTTCTTATTTTTTTTGTGATTTCACCCTTTTTGCCCTGGTTTCTTCCCATGCCCAGAAGTTTTCATCTTGGAGTCTATTGTGCCCTCTGCTGCCCCCAGGCCTGCCAGTCTAGCAGGCCAGCAGCCTTCCCTCTGCCACCACATCACTCGCTCCCATCTCCTGACACCCATGTGATGGGCTCCTGGTGAAAGGGCGTATTGTTCAGCATCCACTTCTGAATGAGGCCAGAATCACACTTGGTGGCCGAATCGCCTTTGGCTGCCCAGTGCAGACCATGAGTCTTGAGTGACTCAATCTCTCCCGGAATTGCCGTGGAGGCGGATGAGGGTTTAATGAGCAGAGAAAACAGTCATGCACAATCATACCCAGAGAATTTCCTCCAGAATGTGCCCTGGGTTGCTTTCAACTGAGCTATTCATCACT
The DNA here is from genome assembly GCF_049354715.1 of Callithrix jacchus. Lineage (NCBI taxonomy): Eukaryota > Metazoa > Chordata > Mammalia > Primates > Cebidae > Callithrix > Callithrix jacchus. The sequence continues at coordinate 100,512,123 of NC_133511.1, read as the reverse complement.
TGGCACTTAGAAAGGCAAGACACCCCAATGTCTTGGTGTCTGGCTGGATCCTCTGATCTCTCTGCCTTTTTTCCATGGAGCAAGGAGCCTGTCATTGCAGCCAATGCTGAACCAACAGGGGCCCATCACATTGAAGAAGAATCCCAAGGGTTCTCTTAGTTGTTACCCTGTCCCTTCAGCCAAGGCCATCAAATGACCAATCCAATGCACAGTCTAGAAAGCTCTTGGGTTGTTTTGAGAGTTTGGAGAACAGTCCTGTCCCTGCCTCCTAATGGGATGATGGGGAGTTGGAGAAGGTGAGAACATGGAGAACTGTTTAATCCCTCACTCCTGGTCCTGGATCCAAGAGTCTTCCTGGCAAAAGGAAGTGTGTGTCCCAGAACTGTTGCTTTACTGCACCAGAATTCTGTAACACCAGGTAGTCTTTGACGAGTGTGTCTTCAGGGAGAGAAACCACAGTGCGCACCCCTGTGTGTTGCCATGGTGATCAGGAAATCCTCTGGCCTCACAATCTTTGTTTTCTGCTTTTCGGAGCTTATTGATTTAGCAGACTGACTAGCACAAATCCAGGATGTGGTAAATGAAATGAAAAAGCATCTTGGGACCCGCATAGGGTTTTCTTGTTGCAAGTAGGAAATAAGGTTGATCCATTTGATTTTGTCATTGTATTTTGTTTTTCTGGGTAGTTTCAATGACTGATACATCACCTAATCAGTATATAGCTTCTGCTACTGTCTATAGCTGGCATTTTGTGGACCTGGTTAGCTTTAGTTTAAGGAAAGACTCTCATAACAGTTGAGGTAGGCTGAGAAACTGTTACTCACAAGTAATATCTGTATTTCAGGGGTGATTAATGGGTTACTGACATGTTGATGAGCTAGCAGCCCCCATCTGGGAGTATGATGCACTGGTTCTAGCCTTACTTCTGTTAATTATCAGCTAATTATGTGACCTTGAATAACTCACTATAGCTCCCTGAGGCACACCTAGCATTCCTACCACCCAGGTTGAAATAAAAAGTTATGAAACTTTTGGAGCTCATGTGATAAAAACGAGAGGGTCGATGTGCATACCTGGGACGGTATTAAAATCTCAGAAAGCTTCTCAAAAACCTCATATGAATTAAGACACATTTGGGCTTCACCCTCAGCAGAACAGAATTAGAACCAGGATTAAAGTACATCAGGCTTTGCTAGTCTTGCCATGTAGGAGTTTCCTTCACCAATTATAAAGCACAGTCACATCCAAAAGCAGCTTTGTGAGGCCCAGAGGACAGGTGCTATGGACCCATTTAACAGATGAAGAAACTAATGAACATAAGTTTCACAGACTCAAAGTCTTATGGAGAGTTTGATAAACCCAGGTCTCAACTCAGATTTTCCAGTTCTGCTAATTTTCTCCATTCCCCTGTGGTGCTGCCTTTTCAACTTGGGTTGTAACAGGCAAATGGGATCAGTGGCAGCACTCAGAGAAAAGATTGGTGGTTTTCAGACTCTTCTTCCTCTCCCTGCCATGATATCTTAGGCACAACCACAATATTTTAAATGGCTAAAAATAGAGCTAATGGGCCGAGCGTGGTGGCTCACACCTGTAATCCCAGCACTTGGGGAGGCTGAGTTGGGTGGATCACCTGAGGTCAAGAGTTCGAGACCAGCCTGGCCAACATGGTGAAACCCCATCTCTACATTTAAAAAAATGACCAAAAAAATTGGAGCTAATAGGGGCTGGAACGAGGATTGAAGGGCAGACACAGAGACTCAATCTACCAGCTGCTCATTCTCATCCAGCACCCACCCTATCCCATCAATGGTCCTGGCACCCACCACAAGGCCCTAGGAGCCTTGGTGGAAAAGTCTGGAAAATACTGTAGTAGGGACCAATCAAAGTGATGATGGCCACCACTTAGTAAATTCTGCAATGGGCCAGGAGCTCCAAAGCATTTGGAAACCTAGAAGGGTAAGTCATCCCATGAAACAGACATGCAAACAGACACACAGAACAATTAGCACCGTGCAAAGGCTGCAGACCAAATGAAATACATTGTGCAAAAATGCTATTCATGATTCAGCTTAGTATTATCACTTTTGTATTTTTCCCCTCAGTATCAAGAATACAATTATCTTGCAACTTAAAGTTTTTTATAAAGATTGTCTCTAGTTCACTCTGCAGAGCAGATAGCAAAGTCTGAGTTTCCAATCCTACTCTAAGGGGACTGGAGCTAGGTAAATAGTGGAGTTGGTCAGATTTATACAATCAAAAATTGCAGTAAGACTTGTAGTCCTAGAACACAGAGCCATCAAGATGGAGAGAAGCGAAAGGTCACCACCAATTCCATCAGAGCCCAACTTCAACACACAGCTCAGGGCATCTCCAAATTTGCTTTTCTTTCCTCTTGCCTATCTCTTTTAGCATCTCCTTAAGGGAAAAACAAAAGATTTGGAATGTATGGAGCTGCTACTTTGTGTCAGATTGTAGTCTATATGCCTTAACAGATGCTATACCTTGAGAAGTCAAATTATCACCCCCATTTCACAGACGAAACAAGTGAGGCTAAGAGTACAATCCACCCAACATCCTACTGTGAAAGTGGCAAGAGCCAGGAGTCAATCCCCAGGATAACACCTGGTCTCTGACACGAGTTAGCTAAGAGTCAGTTTATGCTTGGGACATGTGGATTCTCACACTGCGGCTGAAAATGCAAGTGGATGGTAGGGTAAAGGATGTCGCTGTAACACTAGGCTCCAGCAGCTTCTACCGCTGAGCCCCCAGTTGGGCTTTCCAGTAATATTAACTCTAATAGAGCACCTACTGTGTGCCAGGCTCTGTGCTTGGTACTTCACACGAACTATCTTGTTTCAATCCCACAGTAGTCACGTGAGATAAGTACAATTCCAATCACGGAAACTTTATACATAAAGAAAACTGAGGCTGAGAGAGGTGCAAGGTTGCACCAGCAGAGGGTGAGGCAGACAGATCTCTTCTTTCTTGGCTGCCAAATACAAATTTCTCTCTCCTTGCTGCACCTTGACTTTAGGAAGGTACAGGCAAGAAGCAGACTCATGCCTCTTCTCAGATAGTTTTAACGTCTTGGGTTAGAATTTGCTAATATCAAGCAAATTTAGCTGGGGGATGGGAGCTGATTACGAGTTTCTTCTCCCAGGAAGTAGCTATCAGACCAAAGGGCGGGGAGCGGCTGGGGGCAGGGGGATTTCATAGAGAAATTGGTCTTGCGCTGGCATATAAGAGGCCCAAGCCTAAACAGGGCCTCTAGGGACCACAGCAAGAGGAAAAGCTTGATGAATGGACTGGATTTCTGCCTGACTGATACAGTCCTCTAATCTTTCTATGAAGGACATCTGTTCTTCACAGGACAGGTTCCATCTGGTGCGCGTACTCCATAGATTGATGCTTTTTAACCCCTTTCCCCATACCACCACTACAATTCACAGGGTGGACAATGCCAGTCACACTCCAACGGGCATTAAGTGCCTTGTAATCCAAGTGGCCTCTTCTCTGTTACTCAAAAAAGCGTATCTGAATGCAAGCAAGCGAGTGTGCATGCTTTTCTAGGAACAACTATGAGTTTGCTTCAGTTTGGAAAAAAAAAAAGTAAATCATTTACAACCCTTGGTACTTGATAGCCAATGGCCCTTGCCTACAACCAACACTGACTTACAGGTGGATTAGACAGAACAGGATTCATGCCTTTAAGTTATCTTGCCTTCTTTAAACATATTAGCAATGAAGTGTTGCAGCTGCAAAAATATTCATTTGCAACAACAGAGCATTGCAAGTGACAAAGTAGATTTCTAGATTTCTACTGATTTCAAAGTCAGAGGACTCAGACATCACCAGGTCACATGTTAATGACTCAATCTCTGTCTTTCCTCGTTCTCTTTTTCTATCAGAGACTAAAGCGAACACGTGTGTGTGTGTGTGTGTGTGTGTGTGTGTGTGTCTGTGTGCACAAGAGCGTGTACATAAGCAGGATCTCCTTTGCAGTCCAAGAACCCTACTGCTATTCACTCTTCAGATATTTTTGAGAGTTACACAAATCTTTCCAAGCAGAAGCCCTACAGAGGGAGAAGCTGGGTTGTGGGGTTATTTTTAAAATCTGGGCCAAAAGATTTGCAGGATTACTACAGTTCCAATTGCCCTGTGAATTAATTGCTTGTAATTCACACCTCTTCCCGAGCTTTCAATCTGTGAAATCTCATCTGGAACAACAGATGCCAGTCTCAAATGCCAAGTTCCAGAGAACTTATTTCTGACAAGCTTTTAAATCCAACTCAAGCCACAGGATTTGGACCAAAATCTTTACCATTCCATGCAAAACTGAAGCAGGCCAAACATAACTTCCTTCTTTTAAGGAGCATGACACATGCAAAGATCCAGAGGCTTGGAAACGAAGGACATTACAAATGACCCTGTGTGCAGTTGTCAAAGAAAATAAGCTCTTGGTTTTCTCTTAAATGGCCCCGAACCATGACATGAGACCACACCTTGCAAAAACCCATTATTTCACCACAGACATTGGAAAGTAGCTCTAGAACCATCAGGATGGGAACAAGTGGGCCTCTTTCTATGAAATGGGTGCCTCCCAAAGCACCATTAGTTCTTATAGGGCATAGTGCAAGGTGTCAATTCACAGCACCTTCCATATGATATGGATGATATGAGCCAGATATAATCTTGGGTGCTGGAGAGTCAGACATGATCTGTGCCTTCAGAGAGCTTCCCTCTAGAGTGAGGAGATAGTACACAGGTAAATGATTAACACATGAACACGCTAATTTCAGATACTGATAGCGCTACACATGAAATAGAAGAGGATATTACAATAGAGAATGACAGGCTCTTTTTTTTTTTTTTTGCGACAGAGTTTCACTCTTGTTTCCCAGGCTGGAGTGCAATGGCACGATCTCAGCTCACCGCAACCTCCGCCTCCTGGGTTCAGGCAATTCTCCTGCCTCACCCTCCTGAGTAGCTTACAGGCATGTGCCACCATGCCCAGCTAATTTTTTGTATCTTTAGTAGAGACAGGGTTTCACCATTTTGACCAGGATGGTCTCGATCTCTTGACCTCGTGATCCACCCGCCTCGGCCTCCCAAAGTGCTGGGATTACAGGCTTGAGCCACCGCGCCCAGAGACAGGGCTCTTTTGACATGTGGTCTGTGTGTCTAAGGTTCACTCTTATACAAACTCATGGGCGTATTTACTTATTTATTAAGGGGCTTTCGGTGGGCTCAGAAAAATGTATTTCCTTTCTAGCAAAAGGAAATACATTCCTCCTCCCCCCCCCACACACAGATTAAATCAGATTTGGAATTCATTTCTGTCTTCCACGGTCCACAAGTGTGGGAAGAAAGTTGCCCAGGTGCCAAGGCAAGAGACTGAAGGCACAATCTGTCCCAGTATAATAAACAACTGATTACTTAGTTTTAGCAATGATACCAAATATGTTTAGAAATAATCACATAATTATATAATCAATCTTATTAAATAATTATTCTTTATTATTAATCTTTGCTTTAGTATTATAGCATAAAAACATTTTAGTCTCATAGTATAGAAATAACCTGGTGAAATATAATTAGAAACCAAAGGGACATTATGAGAAGTGATCAGGAGACGAGAGTGAGAGCCTTGTGGTAGTGCCAGCGCCTGGGAAGGTGCCCATTACTTAGCAGGCAGGCCTCGCGGTAGCGCCAGTGCCTGGGAAGTCGCCTACTACTTAGCAGGCCGTGAGGGGGAGTTTCCCTTTCACTGGGGGAGTTCAGAGAACGCTCTGCTCTGCCCCGCTCTTGAGGAAGGTCTGACATTAGCCAGGCCTGCCCGTAGACATCAGGGGCTTAAATGCCTCTCTGTGATGCTGTGCTCCGATGGTCACCATCCTTGTCCACTTTCATGTTCCACTTTCCCATCTGGCTCTCCTTTTAAACTCTTAGAAGTTGTGAGTAGTAAGAGTAAGAGTAAGGGAATCCTAAAAGCCTTTGATCTTTCTGATAAGTATGGAGAAAAATGCTGACATATGTGCCTCCCTCCCTTGCATCGGCTACCTGAAAGGGAGGGGCCCCCTGTACTGTAAGCATGTGATTTGCTTGACCCTATCAGTCACGTCAGATGATTCACTCTCCTTACCCTGACCCACTGCCTTGTATACAATAAATATCAGCATGTCCCGGCATTTTGGGCCACTGCTGGACTCCGCGCCTTGGTGGTAGTGGTCCCTCGGGCCCAGCTGAATTCTTCTCTTATCTCTGTGTCTTGTGTCTTTCTTTCCTGAAATCTCTCATCTCCGTACATAAAAGAACACCCACTACACCCTGCGGGGCTGGACCTTGCACATAAGGAGAAGTCCTTAGAATTCAGAAGGGAAACTTAGAAGGCAAAGGCTACAACAACTGAATGACCTGGCTTAAGGGACAAGAGTTCCACGTGGGTCACAAGCTGGGTAGAATTGGTGTAAGTGAAGCCACATCTGTCCCTTCTGAGTTTTGACCAGAAAAATTCAAGGCAAAATCCAACCAGAGATTTACAGAGCAGCCCAGCAGAGTGCAACTGTGATGTGTCCACTCCCAAGCCTTCTGAAAGCTTACAAGGCTCTCCTGACCCCCTGACATCTATGCCATCCATTATTTCACAGTTGCTGGTAACTGGTGATTGCAGAGATTTACCCTCATTGTATTGTGAGATTGTGGTAACAATACTCCAAGTATGGCTTGGATCAGAAAGATCCCAGAAAGACTTGGGTCCAAGTCCCGGCTTGCACTCTTGTGGGATGTTATGCGTGCTGTGTTTTCTTAACCTTTAAGCCTCCGTTTCTTCATCAGTAAAGTAAAACCAATGCCTTCCTTATGAGGTGCTTTTTGAGAATTAAATGAGGAAATGTACTTAAATCATTTAGCAAAAGACTTGACTCTCTTCAAAGTACCTGGTACTTAACCAATATTAGCCAATCATCTCCAAGATTAAAGTGTATTAAGGCAGCTTAAATGTAAAGTGCCTCTTACTTGAACTTAATTCTTCATTAACTGGTCAGCCACTTTTGGTATCCTTGGTTACAACCACTCAAGACCTCCAGGCTTCCTGGTAATTAGGAGCTAGGAGCATAATTATCCAGATACATGGGCTCCTACTCTACATTATTTGTGTTCTCTCTTGATAGGATAGATCGGAGATAGGAGGGAAAGAGAGAGAGAGTCTCTATAAGACACCATTCTAAGGAGGAGCCTGCCTCAAGTGTCCTAACCCATATAACCAAAGTGAGTTCCACTGGGACCACTTTGTGTCCCCAGTGTCTGGCATTTAGTATGGCACACAATAAATGTTAACTTGGTTTAGTGGGAAGAGCATTAGGCTGAATGTCTAATGACCTGGACTTTCATATCAGCCTTCCTACTGTTAAACTGTGAGTACTTAGAGAAGACACCTTACCTTCGGAGGCCTCATTTTCTCTATCAGACAAGGACGGAGTTGGATTTGAAAATCTCTAGGTCACCAGCCAACTCAGCCCTCTGCCTCTAGAAGGCTATGTATCTTTCTCACTTACCCTACAAACACTCAAAGAATCCACATGACTCTCTCCTGCCTGCAGAGAAATGGCATTTCACTCTGGTGTCAAGGTGGTTATGGTATAATGAATGCGTCAGACAGGGTGGACTGACCAGGAAGAAGAAACAATTGGCAAAACACAAAAGAGAGTGTTACCAGCATCCTGCTCTCAGATTACATCAAATAAATGCCTTTCAGCACGCAGATATGAGAACCTGCCCCATGGAAGCTGGAGGCAAAGAATGGTTTCAATTACAAGAAATGCAGCAGCTACTGATTCCCTTAGAGAGAAGGCTCCTAAGTTGCTACACACTTCCCCAAAGCTCCCTGCCATAAATTTCAGCATCTTGGGCCAATTAGAACCATTCTTCAGTTCTGAGACAATCCTCGCCTGAGGAGCTGCTGAGTGGCCCCCAATTGAACAATGAATAGGGAGCCGGGAGGTGACCCCACCTGGTGCCCTGATCTTTGGTGGTCTTGGAGGCCCCATTGTCCCTGGGAAGAGTGGGGAGAGGGAAGTTTCACCACCTGCTTTCCTGATGATTCCTCTCAAGAGTTGTAAATTGTTTCGAGCTCCTTAATTCTCAAAGAGCCAGAAAAATCCAAATTCTTAAGAAAAGGAGATGCTTTGAGCTTTCAAGGCTTCATTCTGAGGACAGAAGAACAGGATTAATCCCATGAAACTGAATGGAAACTTGAGGTGTAGTGTTAAAAGGGAGAAAGGGTTCTAGCTGAACCATATAAGAGCTGAGCCATCTCAGGTGAGTTACTTCCCCTTTATGAGCCTCAATTTCTCTCCCTGTAACCTGGCTCTAATGAAATTCAGCCATTCCTTTATTCAGCTGTCATTTGCTGCCTCCCTCAAAGAGAAGTTAATGGGAGTTAGAGAATAAATAGACAAAAAGCACCAGCAGAGAGTCTGGATCATAACAAACACTTAATACGTGTCCATTTTTTCCCTTCTCCTACAGAAAGATGAAACCTTGGACAACTGGCTTCAGCCTTTCCCGCTACAAAGGGGTCTCGTAGGTTCTAATTTACGATGTGTTTCCACCGTAAAAAAAGATTATTTGCACTTTAATAATCTGCTCTTTCATCTCAAACAACAGTCCAAAATCACACTCTCATGAAATTGAAAGCTGATGAGAAACCGACACACATGTAAATACTCCTATTAAAAGGTGCAAAAGCCTTACTCACTTCTGAGGTGTGGCTGGGAGCGGCCAGATCTTCCTTTCTGTAGAGGAGAGCATAATTAAGCAGCTAAACTCAATTAAAGGTATGTTTGGAGATGAGAGAATTGATTAAAAACTATTGACACACTTTATGCATTCAGAAGCTGGCCCCTCATTGGCAACCAAGAAATTCCAAGCCTGGGCTTCTGGGGAGGAAGTGGGCTCTGGGGAACTCCGAACTTCTCAGAGTGAAAAGGAAGTTCCTCTGTTAAACTGCCTCTAGATAATCAGGCCTCTAGAAAGGGCCCTTCTGTACTTTGAGGCCAGAGAACAGCACTGTAAAGAAACAATTACATTTGAGAGGGAGAAAAACACCATTTCTTCCTCCAGCCCCACCACCCACTGCCGGGACAGAAGGCAGGAAGAGGCTGATCCTGCTGAGACAAGCAGCCTGGAAGATTGACTGTAATTGTGCAAGTAAAGACAGGACCTGGAGTGCGTTTCCCACTTCACTTTCACCAGCTACAGCAATAGCCCTGCTTCCTGGAACGTTCCACGCTGCTTCATCTGCTCAGCAACAGTTGTTCCAGGAACCCTGCATGCACATAGTGTCAGCTCGCTGGTGTATCCTCCTAACCAAATTCAATGAGAGTTGATTGGCTAATGTTTTGCCCAGAAATGGAATGAAAATTTCCAGAGGCAGCTGGAATCATTTTCAAGTGCAGCAGGAACACACTTGGGGCAGAATGGTGAATGGAGAGGTCCCGAGTGTAATCATAACAATGATCTTAAGTATGCCTGTTGAATGCTTACTCCATGCCAGTCATTCTATCAAGGGTTTCATGTCTGTGATCGCATCCGTCCTTACACAACCCTAAGCCATAAATGTATTACAACTCGATTTTAGAGAAGAGAAAATTGAGGCTCAGAAAAGTTAAGTAAACTGCTTAAGGCCACGTAATTGGTGACTGGCAGAACTGGAACTCAGTTCTATCTCCGCAGTCCACACGGCTTTCTGAGCTCCCAGGACACCAAAGTCAAATCCCCCTAATGCATCCTTGACAGCCAGGACACTCAACTATGTGGGCTGGAGTAAATCTTCTCAATTCCAGCCTTTGGAAGAAGATAGGAAATCTGACTCAGGGAGACCCTGGTCCCTGCTGGCATATTAGAAGAGGGGCTTGTTTCTGAATGTCTCCCAGGGCTCTGGGAAACTGGTTTTGGAGAAGAAACCAGATGAGTTTTCCAGAGTTTTTAAACAATGCAGAATACAAAAGTAGCTGTTGACTTTAGCCTTCCAAACAATGCAAAGAACAGGAAGCTCAAAGAGATAATCGGGCTCCTTTCCTAGACCATCAGAAACTATGCAGAAGGAAGCCTGGGGATGATCTAATGCGGCTTGTTTCTGAGGAGAGAGAGCTGCCCTAAATATGTCCCGGTGGGGAGCCACACAGAGTGCCCCTCTCAGCCCCAGCAAGAAGTAGCCTGGAGTATCCATGCCTTGCTATCCCAGCCCTTGCCCCAACTGTATTGCCTCTAGAGGAAAAACGTTTCCTTCTTATTCCTCACATCCATCCTAAGTGGTCAGATGTTGCGTATGTTCAGCTTCCCTTGGGGTGATGCCCTTGCAGGGAACTGTGGAAGAGATGATCTCTTACATGATGCCAACCAAGGAAGTGGGTATGGGGACTGCAGTGACTCACAGGCATGAGGAGGAAGGAGGGAGTGAGAAAAAATGTGGCCTGTGTACTGACTCTCCTCTGCTTTTCAAGCACTTGTCTCTTAGTCCAATAGAAACAGTAAGTTAAAAGATGATAGACATAAATATATGATAAATATAAATGGATAAACAGAGATAATATAGATATATGACAGATAGATGATAGAACATAGATAATAAATGATAGATAGATAGATAGACAGACAAGGGTTTTTAAGAAGGTGAATTTGAAACTCACAGGCTGTATCCACCATGGTAAGCTGCAATCCCACCAAAATCACCCCAATACTGAAGTAGATATGGGATTTTCAAAAAGCAGAATCCCAGTTCAGTGCCTCCATGTGCTGGGCACTGTGGTGGGAACCAGGAAAGATCCAGGCATTGGATAAGGCAGACAAGGTCCCTGCTTCAATAGAGGTTATGGACCAATAGAGCAGATGGGCTTCTTTTTTTTTTTTTTAATTTTTAATAGAGATGGGATCTGGCTCATCACCCAGGCTGCAGTGCAGTGGGACAATCCTAGCTCACTGTAACCTCAAACTCCTGGGCCCAAACGATCCTCCCACCTCAGTCTCCTGAGCAGCTGGGACTACAGGTGTGTGCCACCATGCACAGCCAATTAAAAATATGTTTTTGTAGAGACAGGGTTTTACTATGTTGCCCAGGCTGGCTGTGAACCCCTGCCCTCAAAGCAAGTCTTCTGCCTCAGGCTCTGAAAGAATTGGATTACAGGCATGAGCCACCGACAAATATTAAACAAGCTGACAACACAGCACGATAAATGTAACAGACACACGAGGTGTAGCAGGAGCCGAGCCCAGTGGAAAGGGAAGTCTTTCCTCTCCAAGACCTGTTCTGTCCCCAAAGGAGATGTGTCTCTCTGAGGAAATGCCATTGTAGCTGAGAACTGAAGGATGGGTTAGGAACCAGCCGTCCAGTCTAATGCTCAACAGAATTCATGATCAGGAAATTCACTCTCAAAAGAAAGCATACATCATTTTGGTATAGAATCAAATGGTAGAATCCATTTCCTTGAGATCTTTCATCATTAGATACTGAAAAGAACTGGCCCCCTTCCTGCCTAAGACACAATCACATCCTTCAGATCCATCTTTAAGCATCTCTGGATGTAGTCATCACAAATGCTTTAACTATATTTAGGTAATAAAGGAATAAGAAATGGAATCCTGAAGGCTTCCCCCCATGATGCTGGATTCATGAGCTAACTGTGTGTAGGCAGAGGACTGGTCCAGAAACCCCTCCTGTTCATTTTGGGTTTATTAAAAGGTTGAGAGGCTAGATTCTTAAGCTTTGGACTCAAACTATTAGGAAGGACTTCTGCCTATGAAAGAGGAACAATTAATACAAAATCCAATAGTCAATTCTAGACAACTTGAAAGTAAATCAGGTCTATTGGGAGTCAATGATGTCCATGGTGACAGCGCTGGAGTAGAAACTAGGGTTCAAATCCTAAATCTGTACTAATTAGTTGTGACCTTGACCTTTCATAACTTTGCAAAAGTTATTAAACTTCCCTCCTATACAGGAGGACAATAATGCCAACCACAACATGAATATGAGGGCTGCTTTAGATAATGGAGCTGAAAACACTTCACACACATTAATACAATCTAAGAGTGCAGTAGAAAAGGGAAGTCGGCCATTTCCCTTAAGGGACATTATCTCATAATTCAGAGAAAGAGATGTTCATCCAGCGTTGTAGTAATTATTTTTTAATGGATCACTCTAGAGCAGTGGTCCTCACGCATAGTGTAGCTCCAACAGTGCTGAGATGGGTTGCAAGTAATGAGTTTCTAATAATAAAGTACTCAAGTATGCAAAAGACTGGCTGTTTCTTGTAAATTATAACAGATTTAAGGTTATTCCCTGATATGATTCTCTTTTGTGGAAGAGAGGAAAGGACAAAGTTATAGCTATTATCATTGAGTATAAACCACAGATCATCTAAGCCTCAAACTGCAGTGTGTCCCCTGTGTGAGCTCTACCCATGAGGTGTGTCTTCTCAGAAAAAGGTTGAGGATGTGGCACAGAAACACAAAAACTTAGCTTTGCCTTCTTTCCTTAGCCCAAATAAAGCCTCAAACCACAACTCTAGCAAGTAGATGGACTCCCTTGCTCATTGTAGCACACACTGTTACCAATGCAAAAAAACTTATTCCACCTGAAGTGCAATTTTAATCAGAAACCCTGAACTTGTGCTTCAGGAGAGGTGAGATCTCAACTCCCAGCTCCAGTGGGTGGATCATGATTGGTCTAAGTCAGGCACTGTGGTCCAAGATCTCCTTGCCAGTGATTGGTTAGGTGTGGGCATGTGACCCCATTCATCCAATGAGAAATAAAGAGAAGTCAATTAATGACTTCCCAAAAAGCCATTCCTCCAACTTAAGAAGAAATGTTTGTGAATATGCACTCTTTCTTCTGCTGCTAAATATTGATTTTTTTTTTTCATAAGATGCCTGGAACTGTGGGATTTAGTTTAGGAACATGAGGGGTGTTTTAACTGCAGGAAGACACTGGGAGTGGCAGAATTGAAAGCTGGAAAAATAAACCTGGGTTCCGATAATATCATTGAGTTACTGGAGTCATCCCAGACTTCTTGCCCTGGGAGGTAATATTTTATGGGGGTTGATTGTTCTGTTACTTACAGAAATATTCAGCCGGTGTGTACTGATAGGGATATACCAAAATATACACAACAGATAACAATCACACATGAGATACCTCATGGTTTGACGCACAGATGGGTTATAGCTTATGTTCAATCATGATAGCTATAACTCCATCCCTGTCTCTTCTGCCCAATAAAGCCAATTTGAGTAAAAGTGAGTGAGAAAGATGTTATCATCATCATTGGGGGAATAATTTTATTCTCATTTGCAAGACATAGTTGTTTACAACCAAGCATTTGAATTAGCTAATGCCTATACTCTACTAATTTTTAAATATTTCTATTATTACATGTGCTTGCATCTGAAGGCATCTTAAATGATGTTTGTGGTTTTGTTTTGTAACCATAACTATCTCACTGTTCTGAAAGCGTCTACTCTTGTCATCTCCAGGAAGTCACCAGAAGCAACGAACTAATGGAGTGAGGCCCTAGGAGCCAATGGTTGTACATCCATATTCCAGAGTTTGTCTTACTCCTCCTGCCTGATTCCAAAAGAGGCACCTGCATGCCCTCAGACCACATCCTGTAAACCATCCCTTACATATACACTAATAAAACTCTAGCCCCAAACTTCAGACACAAGACCAAGGAACTTTCAGTGAAATGGTTAAGATTTGACTCTAAACAAATGCTTGACGCTCAAGATCCCAAAGTAAATTATGAATTTTCCCCGGTAGCTTAAAATAACTTCTATGCCATGTGACACTTTTTGATTCTCTAGAATTTTGGTTTCCCTTCTCCCCAAATGTGTGCTTCTAAAATCCTGAGTCAGCTTACAGGTTCCCATGATTTTCTTCCCACCAGTGTCTATTACAGGGCAGACATGATAAACCACTTGCTTTCAGAATTTTGAGGAGTACACTTTTTTTCTTGCTCTCTTACTCAGAAGGCCCAGTGGTGAGACAGTGAAAGGGCTGGTGCAGCTCTGAGAAGTCCAACAAGGAGGATCCCCAAGGAATTACAGGGATCCTGGAGACATAGTTACTGCTGTTCATCCAACAGGTCTTGGGAGGCTTTCCCTGATGCTTTAAATCAGATAAGATCTCTGTTATGCTCACAAGATCGAGTGCTTCTCCTTCATAGCACTTACCACAAGTGTAATTAAACAAAGCCATCATTAGTTGTTTACTCTCTGTCTTCCAGATAGACTGCAAGTTCCAGGAGAGACGAGACTATGCCTCTGTTGTCTACAGTGGTATCCTCAGTGCCTAGCAGAGCACACATACTGGTGTTCGACAAGCGTGTGTTGAGTGAACAATTGAATCATCTGAAAACCATTGATTGTTAACTCACAGAATTGCTGAGAGTGTCTGGGCAAGGCAAAGGTCAGGTTGCTCTGGGCCTTCTCGTTTCCAAATGTCAAAAAGGATCAAAACAAATACCAAATATAGATGTGCAAGATACTGCACAGGGAACTAGTTCCAAGCACCACGAGGGGTTCAGTGCAGCATAAACACCTACACCATTTCCTGTTGTGCCACCAAAAATCTCCGTACCCTATTATCTTCCGGTTTTGCATTCCAGGTCTTCTTGTCCTGATCAGATTGTTCTCCTCTTGTTTAGCCAGTGCCCTCTCCTTTATCATCTCAAAGGATAAAATGAAAAGAAAGCCAAACAAGTCAGAAGACCAGGGTTTTGCCACTAACTAGTTGTATGACCTTGAGAAAGTCACTTGCAGTCCTTGAAACTTCTTTATCTTTCCAATCAAACAAGTGAGCTACATAATTCCTAACACGCTTTCCCATTCTGACATGCCATCATCTTTGGCTTTTTTGTCATCAGCCCATGATAACTTCCCATATAGGATCTGTTCTCTCTTTCTCTTTTTCTCTCTCGTTGAACCCACATTTTGGTGCTGCTGCATGGGCCCAGCTCAGCCTGTACCTTCTAAGCTGTCCCATCAGCCCTAGTAAAGCATCTGATGATTATCCCATTCCCACCTCTAGCCCTTTACTGAGTTACCCTAGGAAGGGCACTGAGAGCCACCCTGGCAGGCTGAATCCATTTGCAAACCTCAGGAAATGGCATAACCAAGAAGCCTGAGCCAATACTGGGCCCACCTAGATAAGGAGGGGATGGCAGCTTGGAGGAGACTGCTGAGCATTCCAAAGAATACAGTTTCAATGATCGGGGTCAACCAGCAACAGGAGACATAGATAGAGACGAAAGTTACCCCAGGTAATAATAGGACCTTGTAGTTTTATATCACGTGCTTCTGCCTACTAGCACAAAACACTTTCACACCAGCAGGCAAAGGTGGAAAGGTCTAGGGGAGGCAGAGGGATTATTATCCCCCAATGGTTCACACAGTATATTGAACCATTAGACAGATAAAGCCAATAGCCCAAGGTCAAACAATTAGGCTTTCACAGGGTGGGAATTAGAGCAGAGTGTCCTAATCTTACCCAGGGGCTATTTCTGGTAGACTTTTGATGGAGCCTTTTGTTTATACCTTGGTTCTATCTTATCTTACCTGCGCAGGTAGCTAGCTGGCTTTTTCCCTTGGGGATGAGTAGTGGGAAACTTGAGTGGCCCAGAGTTAGCTAGCTGGCCAGCCTGAGCTCAGAATCCAGCCTTCTTGACTTGGATGCACCAAGCAGGACCCAGTGAGCCCAGTTCGTGGAATGCAGCTGCTGTTTGCATTTGGGAGGCAGAGAAGAGCTTCTAGGGGCAGCTGAGAATGCCGAGGCTCCAGGGCTGATAAACGTTGTAATTAACGTGCACATACCACCCTTTCATCTTCAAAGGCTTTACTCGCATTAGCTAGTTATTCCTCCTGTTGCCCCCATGGGTGAGGCATCACGTTTGTCTTCTCAGTTTGCAGATGAAGAAGCTGATGAGGAGAAGGCACCCTTTGCCAGAAAATCTGGCCTTTGTTCAAACAGAGGAGATATCTGGCTCCCAGCATCTAACTTCATGTGGATTAATGGGAAAACAAAATGGGAATGAATCCTAACAAAAGGCTCTAGTGACTAAACTCTTCCCTATGGGTAAGAGACTGCCTTTCTACTGTTCTAGAAGGAGGTAGAATCTATAGTATATATGGCTAGTTAGCCAGACTCTAGAATGGCTAAACTCCCGGAGGACTCTACACACAACTATCAGAAACATAAACAAAGAAAGCCTGCTGTTCTACTACAGTGATGTCCACGTGATGCATGGAGGTCGAATTCTACATAATGTGCCCATGACAGACATCAATAATGGATCACAGCACTCTCCATACCTGAGCCAAGGTTTGACTTCTTAGCACAGCATTCTAGGAAGCCTCTAGGAGTCACGATGGGAAATGTTCCATGAGCTAAAATCTATTGGCTATACTGCCACTGTAGGTCTTGTTCGGAATTCACATAAATTGCCACTCTCCCACCTAGGCAAAGTTGCCAAAGTTCTTTCTCACCGTTGGAGGCGGCCTTCTGAACTCTGTCTAGCACTGTCTGAGAGGGTGATTCATGAGAACTTCTGAGTTTCTGGGGCAGAAAAATTGAATCTTCTGCCAGTTGACAGTGCCACTGTTACTTGATTGCCTGGAATCTGTCCAACCTCCTCTCTCACTGTTCTAAACGTGAACTCTCTTACCCAGAGCAGACTGACCCCTCCCCTGGTCCCAGTCAAGCCATTCTTATTCCTCCACTTTAAACTCCTGGCTCATGCTTTGCCCTTCCCTGGTTTTTCTCCTTTCCCCTCTCTCTGCCCATCTTCTTTTCCACATCCAAGTCATCCTCAAATTTCTTCAAGCCTTCCCATACAATCAAGATGTCTGTTTTTCCTTATCTTCTGACACTTGATTATGCTCTCCTACATAATTCTTTCACCTGTTTTACTTTTCTTCCACCAAATGGTAAGCTCCTTGAGGACAGAAACTAGGTTTTCCACTTTCCTCATTTCTGTCCACAGTGCCAATACATTTTAAGGAAATTTTATGTTGGCCAGTTTGTCACCATTTATAACTGGGGAGACAGAGGCAACCAACAAGGGAAGGACCTTGCCCACAGTCACCCTGTGACTCAGAAGGGAGAACCTCTGCTGGCTACGAGTGGGTTCTCACTTCTCCTAGAATACTGTGTCTGTATGATTAGCTGGAGATACAGGTGACTGAATCCTATCAGCAATAACTGAGGGCATTGCACAGGATGTGAGATCTGAGCCCCTCTGGGATTTTATTTTAACCCAATGGTCAGTGGATTCCAGATGGGTATAAAGTGAGCACAACCAGAAGGAGCTGTGATCTGACCAAGGTCATTTAGAATGCCAGAAATTAGCCTTACGTTATAGCCTCTGACGCACTTTGACAAACTCCTGAGTCATGCAATCTCTATGATTTCCTTTTTTTCTTTCTTTTTTCTGAGCAAGAGTTTCTCTGGTTTTATGATGATAAGAAATTCTTACTGGGGGTCTGGAAGGCTCTCAGTAGAAGCAGAAATTCACCATCTCACAGGCCTGTCTTCATGCCTTGATGCGGGGGAAGATTATATATAATATTGTGTTTTGTCTTGCTCCCACCCACCTAGTTACATAGGATACTAGCGCTCACCCTCTAAGTACAGTTTTGTCTGAATATTGTGGTTCATTTTGCACCCACATGTTGCAGAGTTTGCTTGAGGAAAGCTGGCAAGTCCAAGGTGCTCATGAAGCTGAGAATGAAGGGAACAATTTTTCTCTTCTTCAGGGGTTTGGCTTTTTTGGTCACATGAAGCAATGATTTTTAAAGTACAATACAAAGAGTACATTGTTCAGACCCTGCTGGTAATCCCAGAGCTGACTTCCTGGTTTCAGTTGTGTGCCTGGGACATGCTGCTAACTTCTCTGGCCAGAGCTTCTTCATCTGCTTACCTTCTAGAGGAGTCTGTGAAGTACTAAGGGCAAAGTACTTTCTCCCTACGAGTCATGCTTGCCCATTGGAGTTAGAGTGTAATTGGGTCCATATGTTTGTTTCTGGCATGGATTAATAATTCACTTCTGACATTTAATACAAATCAGGCATCAATTTTTTTTGACACTGCATTATGGTCATTTTATGTTATTCTTTCCATTACGTTTTATGAGGCCTAGGTGTTAGTAAGCCTGCAGAGTGGTGAATTTACAGAACATGAGGTCTGGAAAGGTCTAGATCAACTAGAATCCAACCCTCTAATTTTACACATGGAAAAGTAGAGGTAAGTAGGGGTGAAATACTTTGCTTGACAGCACATCAGTAATAGAGAGAAGCTAAAATACAATAATCATTTCTATTCTCGGGGTATCTTCTATGAACCAAACATTTAGCTTTAGACATTATGTGCTAAGCATTGTACCAGACCCTTACCAAGTGCCATAGCCCAAGCTCATGCCGCTCTTAGGTGGCGAGAGAGGAATGAACTGGTGTGGATCCTCCTGTCTATTACCATTGCCCTTATACCTTCTGAATAACTCTCCTCAAAGCCAGACCTCCTCATTCTCATTACACCACACCAAGCATCTGAGTATATGGAGGTGATTTTTAATCTGGGAGGTCTTCACACCATTGCTTGAATTGCCCCTTTATTCCTCTAACATGGTGACCAAAAATCCAACAATCTTTCTCTGAGTATTGTTGAGAATATGATTTTGAGGATGGGTTTTTTTAAAAATATATGAGGCCAGATTTGGAAATAAAGGTGGGGATAAAGAGGCAGCCAGACCTATAGGAAATCCAGATCCTCATTCTACTGGACAAAATATAATGAGCTCTAAAATTCCCCTGCTTTGCCTAACATTTCAAACCTCAAGCAAAATCCTTTCAGGCTAAAGAGTGTACAGAGAACAGAAATTTCAAGGGGTGGTTGGGTGGGTGGTTGAGGATTGCTACAAGCAGCAACAGAGAAAAATGAAAAAAAATTTGTATAGGTCAGAAAGAAGAAAAATGGTGACAAAGAATTAGACAGACCTACAAAAATCACAAACAAATAAGTGACGAAGATGGGTTTGCTAGCCAAGTCTAGAAACGTTATTAATTCGGTCAGCCATCCAAATATTTACTGAGCACCCACTATGACTGGGGAACTGTGCTGACTGCTCAGGCATATTGTGAATATGAAAATATGGAGAGGGTTTGGGCTTTTCCCTAAGGAGTTTTTATGCTCAGTGGCAAAAGAGAATAGAGAGCCGTTACGTAGCATCCCTTAAACTTTCTCTTTTTAAATGGAGATATGTTTGTGGAGTTTTTATGAATTTTCAGTGGGGAACAACAGGAGAGAGTAAATCTCTCAAAGGAGTCTACAGGAATGTACCTGACCTCTAATGATATTGTAAAGACAACTGGTCTTACCACAGAGGATCCACTGCAAAAACAAACTTCCTGGTAGATTTTTTTCCCCAAACTTTTATCCCCTCTGTGTGTGCAGCACTCTTGGAGTTGCCAGAGGGGGTTTTCCCCTCCCTCACTTGCAGGCAGATGTGGGCCTAGCAACTCGTTGGTAGCTGCAGAGCTGACATCAGCTGGTTTCCTGCAAGATGGTGCGTAGTTAGCCCTGTTGGATTCTGTTTTTTGGGCTGGACATACTCAGCAGAGGCAACATCTGTGATTGGCATATAGTAGCTACCCATTTAGAGTTCACAAAGACTGGGGCTAGGGGCTTGGGCACAAATGCCCTTCTAAGCCAAAGGCAGCAGACCAGGTGTTGTCTGCATGGAATCGTTCGTTTCACCCTGGCATCTTAATGTGCATAATGGTAAATACTTGTGAAGAGGCTTCATGTTATCACGTGACTATCTTGGAAAAGAAGTGGAAACAATGCTGCCCAGTTCCATGATTGGTGTGTGGGTCTTCCTAGAAGTCACTGTAGACCTTTTTAAGTGCAAAGAGACGCACTAAAATTGAAAAAAAAAAAATGTTGCTGGGGGTAGAATCTGGGTTGAATCCCTATTCCCAGGCAAAGACCTGGGTCCCTTCCTGTGGACTGAGCCAGATGTTCCTGGGGGGCCTTGCCTCCTCCCTTCCTGGGTGGCTTTTCTGTCAGTGAGGGGTACCCAGAGGAAACTCTTTGCTTGCTGATGGGATGGTCACATGTGGGATCAAATAGAAGCCCGATCATGTGGTTGAGGCTAGGGCTGGAGAGAAGGGCTATAGCACGCTTCCTAGCTCTTACCAAATTCCTTGTGCCCTGGATGGCTCCAGCCCTACTCTTGACAGCCTCTTTCTCAGAGTATCCTTCCCTCCCTCATTCCTTCTGGCCAGTAGAGAGAAGACCCTGGAACCAAGGGCCCTTAAGCTGAGGGCAAGTATTTTGCCGCTATTTGATTGACTCATTTCCCAGTCAGTTTTAGATGATGGAGAAACACTAATCAGCCATTGTCACCTTTCATCCAGCTAACAAATAATAAAGTGATAATGAACAAACAATTCAATTCACATCCCTTTCAGCCCTACCCTATCCCCAACTTTCCATCACATAGAAGAGAGTAGCGCTTCTATTCAGAGATCGGAACGAATGAGTCAACTTATGCACTGGAAGAAGTTTCCATTACAACTTCTTCCTCCATTTTTGCAATTCTAGCCCCTTCCTCTGACATCATGTTTAAAAGCTCTGTGGATATTATAACCTCACCCACAACTAGATTCCCAAATGAAGTTTTTAAAAACAACCAAAGTACTACCAGGTACAATCATCTGGGTTTCTGGGGTGCCTCAATATCTTAATATACCAAGGGAAGCACTCTAATGTAGTGACAAAGAGCATGACCTCTATAGGCAGACTTGAGTTTGAATCCCAGAGCCATCACTTAGCTGCATGGCCTTGGGCAAGTTACTTAAATTATCTGTGCCTCAGTTTCCTCATATGTAAAAAACAGGTAACAGTACCACCTTCATGAGGTCAGTGTTTTTGTTAAACAAGGCAGTATATCGGAAACAATAGAATGGTGCTAGCACATGGTCAACACTCTGTAAGTGTTTGCTATTATTACTAATAGTGGTGAGGGTTCTCAGAAACGTACAACTTGTGCAAAGATGCAAGCGGAAAAAGCATAAGAGCTTTCAAAAACAGATGAACTTTCAGGCACTGCCGAAGGAGACTTGCAATGCCACCACAGGAGATGCTCGGAATGACTGGTCTATGTGAATAATCTCTTCCCCTAACCCCAGAGTTTTGCAATTAACCTTTATTTTTGAACGCTGAAGACTTGGAAGTTTCTGGGACCTGAGTGTTGCAAATCACCTCCTTGGTGACTCAACCCCTCCCCACCCACCTGAGATCTGTCTGCCCACACTTGCACTTAGCAGGGACACTTGCCTCAGGAGGACACACCCGGGCAGCCACTGCACCCCACACTAAGGGAGATCTGGCTCTGTGAGTTTCCATTGTTCCCCACCCCCACAACAACCACCCTCTCATTCTGTGTTTGTCTCCCTGTGTCTCAAGTCTTGCTAGGCAATCTTTGGGAAGACAGAACCTGTCCCAGTTATGGGTAATTTCTGACATCACAAGCTCTGTGGAGAGGAGACATGGTTTGCTTTTGTCAAAGTGGCTCCCCACTGGATGTTAGGATTCCCTACAGATTTGCCCCTGAAGAAGCTACAGTAGTATCTGGTCAGATGACAGCTTGATAATTGCCCAAAGAGACCCACAGAGAAGTCAAGAAGTGCAGTAAGTACTTCCACTTCTCTCCTCTGCCACCACCTTCCAGAAGCAGGCGTGGGGGCTGGAGGAGTGTGGGCTGCTCACCCAGGGATCCCAACCTCATATCAACATCTCCAAAATAACTAGAACTACAAGCTGGCTGCTGCTGGGGAATGTTTTGTTTTGAGGCTTAAATTTGGGGTTGGTGTCACCATCTCACTGGCTCCCACTCCCTTCTCAGCCAAACTATCTAGTAAACCTGTCTTTAGACAGATGTCTCCAGCCGTCACAGCAGGCAGCCACCAAAGCCACAAACAAACAGATGGGTGAGCTCACTGTTTAGGGCAGACCAAACATGAGCCCTGTGGTGGGCAGTCAACCAACCAAGCGCTCTCCTCAGCCCTGTCCCAAGCACCACAGCCGTCACCACAGTTCTCATTTACACATACATGTATTTGCACCTTAGCCATGCTGACAGCATGCTTCCATATATATAGATACCATTACTTTTATATTCTAGACATTCATTGCAGTTCAACAGTTATGCATCAATACTACTGGGATCTGGGCCCACAAAAGTGTGACATGATCTCTGGTATCAGGGGACTCCCCCGGTGCCACAGAAGACAGGAAAAGATACATTGGAATTTGTTTTGTTGTGGCTATTTTCCCCTTTAAGGGATGAGAAAGTCTTTAGCATTCTTTGGCATCACCAATTCCCACCACACACATAGATACATCAGGCACGTACTTACAGGCACACCTGTAATGTGTATATGTCCACATCCAGCAAACAAGAATCAAACATGTGGCTTATCTTGGAACTTCACACACTGGGGTGATTGAGCAATTGAGAGCAGAGGAATATGAAATATTTCTCTCCAAAGTACACATGTCCTGAATCAAACATCAATTTGATTGACAGCCTCCTAAACATGTGAATTTCTTTATGCAAAAAGCATTTTTTAAAAGTATTTGGCTTCAATCACATGAAGTCATGCATTTATTTGTGGAAAAATATATAAACATTTAGTCAAAATACACACTATACATCAATTGTAGAATGTTTGCATATTTGAGATCCTGACTGTCCTGGAAAATCTGGAAGGCACAATGACTGTATCCACGCCAAGCCAGACTCCAAAACCACAAACTTAGAAAGCACCCTTTTTGGTATACTCTAGCAAATTGGGCAGTTGTGGGGGATACACTTAAAAAAGAACCCAAACCCAGTTGGACAGTTGTGGGGGGTACGCTTAAAAAAACCCAAACCCAGTTGGGCAGTTTTGGGGGATACGCTTAAAAAAATTCAACCTGCTGAGTGAAAAGTGGGATTCAAATTTAAGGTAGAAGGCATCATCCTACCCTGCAATTCTAAAGAAAGCCTGTGACCTTCCCATTAAAGCAGGGACACAAAGGAAATTGAATCATCAGCTTCTTGTTGTGCAAACCCCCAAAATTTCTCTCTGAGACAGAAAAAGATCCCCTTTAAAAGCTACATGGTCCCTGGTAGTATCTGCCACCTGCTTCAGCTCATTCTTTTGCAAGAACCACTTCCTTTTCAGGCTCTTGGGTGGAGTCAGCTAAAACAAAGGTCCTGGGGAAACACAATTGCAGTCACTATCTTGTCCCCAGCCCCAGCCCCAACCAGGAGGCAGTGCTGGGGAGGCCCAAGTGACATCCCACCACCTCCTCTCCATCAGGGGACCCCAGCCTTGAAGCATCTGACACTGTAGGCTGATCTGAAACCTCACTTGGGTGGCCATGTGTCACCTAGAACTACACATTGGGTTTCAGTTCAAGACCCATGTCAGCCAACTGCCTGGGGTCTCACAACCTACTACTGAGCATGTGAGGAGTGGGTCTCTGGGTCAGTGCATGTGACATGCTTGCTGGGTCAGAGTGAGAGCTTCTGTAGTGCCTCTTTTCTCGTTTTCAGGCAGAGGGCATTGCCCTAACTTGTCTCATAGACAAGCAACCACCTCTCCCTTTATTCCAAGCATGCAAATGAGAGCATGTCTAGAAGGGCAGCTGGACTCTGATAAGAGAAGTGACTTATTTTAGTTACAAATAACTTGGTTGGCATCTCTGACAGCTGTGGCCAAACCTGGGGAGAGACAGGCCAGGGCAGGGCAGCCAAGAGTCCTGAGCCTCCGGAGGTAGAGAGAGAAGCCACCCATGCAAGGCTTCACTCATGTTGGCCATAGCAGGAAGGGAGTGTGGGAGAACCACACACAGTTTCCAAAGTCCTCCAGACACAAAGTAACGAATCAAAGGAGCATAAGCATTGGAGTCTAACATGTTAGACAATGGGGAAATCCCAACTCCACCACTGGTCCTGGGGCAAGTCATGCCATCTCCCCAAGCCTCGATCTCTTTATCTATAAAATGGAGTTAAGAGAGTGTGTAGGGCTGTTGGGAGGCTTAAATGAGATATCCTGTGCTACCCCCAGCTTCATGTCTAGCATAGAGCCAGTGGTCACTGAGTGGTATTTCCCAGGGACTCAGGACTTAGGACCCTGCTTTACATAGGACCATATGGTACCATAGCAGAGTGTCAGGCTTTGAACACTTCAGTGCTTCTAACCATCTAGCGATGTTCCAGGAGGTGCTAGAAGCCCCAGGACAATACAGAAAATCTTTCTCGAACACCAACTTTGCTATATGGTAAAAGTATATATATATATTATTATTATTATATTAAACTCAATTTGGGTATATTGTAGAGTAATACATAAAATTGTAATGAGTGTGTAAGGCAGTATTTAAGGTGTGAAACAAATGTTACATCAGTAGACCACACCCTCCCTGTTCACTGCCGGGGGTGGGTTTGAGGCTCCCACAGTCCTCATGATGGCGATGTATCAGAGACCAAGTGTATAAAGAGTGCCCTGCCCTAATATCTTAACAAGTCTCAGAGAGGGGAAGTCACTAGTGCCTCTCTTTAAGGTTTTCTAAATGATCCTTGGAGTTCCCATCTCTGAGTCTATGACAATGAGTCAGGAAATAGCTCCTGAATGAATGGAAAGGAATCTGTCATAAACTAAGAATTTCATGCTGTCCAGCATCCCCTCCTGTGTGGGGCAATTTGGGGAAAAAAAAAAAATGGAACATTTTCCTACTGGCTGCCAGCCTCCCACACACAGACTTGTCACCATGCCTTTGCAGGAAGTAGATGTCCAATGTGTAAATGGGGAATCCCTGAGTTAATTGATGCCAGCCCCAACAGAGATGAAGCTTTGCCTCTTTGCTTCTTCACATGGGAAAACACAGCCAAAGATCTAAGTCCCAGCAAGAGGTGGAGTCTCTAATGCTCAATTAGAGAGAAAGGAGCAGAAAGGTGTGTGTGCCTGCCCCAAGCCCGAGGGCTCTTAGATGCTCTCCTCTTTCTCAACACCAGGCACGCAGTTCCCAAGCAAAGACCCCCTCACCCACAGAGAAAAGGAAATGCGTGCGCATGAAGGACTCATCCCCTCTGCCATCCAGCAAGGGTCACTTTCTTCCTCCTGCACAGGACCCCTAATTCAACAATTCTATTCCCCAACTCAGAGTTTCTGGGTCCAATGTCACTTAACTACATTTGGCCATTTCTCCACTTTTTGCTGTCCCATACACAGATTGGACCCCTTCCTCTTTCCAAAAGCCTTGCTCCTTTCCAAAGTTTTCTCATGGTTGTCCAGAGCCCACCAACCCCCAGAATGGGGCAACAAGAGTTCCTTTCCTTTCCCCTTTCTCCTTCTTCGTCCGCCTCCCCCCATCCACCCCATGCCCAGACCCAAGCCCTCTGACAAAGTCATGTCTCCTTTCCAAGTCTCAGTTCCTGCCAAACAACTTTACAAGCACATGAAAGCCAGGGCCGGGGCAGTTATTGCTACTGGCACTTCATTGTGCTTCCTCTAAATGATGCTCCGCAAAGAGGCCGTGGAAATTCAGGGCAGGAGGGAGCCTGCCAGTCTCTGGGAGAACCCCAGGGGTTAGGACACTGCCAAATATTTGGAGGTGGGGCCCTTTAGAAGAATCAGGGAGACAGGCTGGAAGGAGTCAGGAGTCAGAATGCCCAGAGACAAAGCAGAAGATGGCACTGGTAGGTGACACACAAATAAACTCCCCTAGAAACCATAGGGAAACCATCAGGACCCTCTTCTCTGAGGCCAGGCCCAGGCCTCTCTGAGGCCATCTCCCTGATCTCCAGCTTCCCACTTCTCTCCCATTCTGACTGTTTCTGCTTTTCAAGGGCCTATTTGAGCTCTGGCTCCTTTTGGAACTTTTCCTAAGGCCTAGGGTCCACCGAAATCCTTCCCTCCCTGAAATCCTTTTCGAGTGTGTCCATCTTATATTCTAATCCAACACATTCTAAGCCTAGGCTTTGGAACTCAGTGGAGCTGGGTTTTCATCCAGCTTTGCTCCTGGCCGTGTGAATGCCAGCAAGTCACTTAACCTCTCTAAGCATCAGTTTTCCTCCTGTCAAACAGGCCTGATAACAGGAAACTTCTTACTAGGCCATTATGAAGGTAGAATGAGATAACACATGGAAAGGATTTGACATAATGCCTGGCACAGTGAAAATATACAGTAAATGGTAGCTGGTGCCGTATTCCTTTTTTTTTTTTTTTTTTTTTTTTTTTTTTTTTAGACAGAGTCGCATTCTGTCATCCAGGCTGAAGCGCAGTGGTATAATCTTTGTTTACTGCAACCTTCGCCTCCTAGGTTCAAGCGATTCTCCTGTCTCAATGTCCCAAGTAGCTGGGACTACAGGTGTGCACCACCATGCCCTGCTAATTTTTGTAGTTTTTGTAGAGATGGGGTTTTACCATGTTGGTCAGGCTGGTCTCGAACTCCTGACCTCTGGTGATTTGCCTGCCTTGGCCTCCCAAAGTTCCGTGATTACAGGCGTGAGTCACCATGCCTGGCTGTGTTATTGCTGTTATTATTTCAGCTTCAGTAGCATAAATCCGAGATCCCCATATCCCCACCTAGCAATGACCTCCGGCCCACACAGAAAGGGAGATGTGTGTGCACAGAGAACTCATCCTGCCTAGCCTCTACCTAGGGTCACTTTTTTCCTACTGCCCAAGGTATTTAGTTCAAGATACTTTACACTGGGTACTCAATCTAAAGTACCCAGGTGGGACTGTATATTTCACTTCCTCAGTAACCACCCCCCCTTCCAAGAACTGGATTAATAAATATTTGCTGAGTATAATTTGCTGCAGGCTGAGGTGTCTTAATGACCCAGCTGGCCCTTCTTAAAAGAAAAATTAATTTTGGCTAGTGATAAGCAAATCGGCCAGGTAATTATCTGTACATATACAGACAAAGAAAGACAATGCTTAGAGTTGAGCTGTGCTAGAGTACCTCACAGGCAGCCTCTCCCCTCCACAGCTACTGACAGGCACCGACCCTGTTCAGAGATGTGCTATTGGAGCCCTAGCTCCAGGGTTCCTGATGTTGCCCTGATATCAACACTCCTCTCTCTGCTCTGAGGCTACCAGGCAGGGAATATGAGACACTTTACTGCTGGGATTTCCCCACACTGATTGGCAGAAGCAGGAGGTAGCAAGGACTAAGCAGCTGGTCCAGTGGTTGCCTCTCCTATTCATGCTCCCTGTCCCAGGCTGGAATCTCCTGGAGACCCGCCCTAGAGCTCACCGCAGAGCTGGTTCAAGCCTCCACAGCGCTAAGGTGGCAGTGACAGTGCGTACTGTAAGCTTTGGAACAAAGCTCAGTGGGGAGTTGGGAGAACCCAGGACTTCTTTCTGGAAAGCCTATTGCCAGCCAGTCTCTCACGTGCAACTGTGACCCCCTGTGTGACCACCTTGATAACAGCCACTTGCCCTGTCCCAGCCCCAGTCCCTACCCCGCCTAGCTCTGCCCTGCCTAGACACAGCCCGGTGGGGCTTGGTGAGCCCTTGGGCACAAGAGCCTGTTAGTCCAGACACCGACCGCGCGCATCCAGGAGAATGGTTACTTTCTGCCATGTGCTCCAGCTCTAGCGACCTCGCCCAAAACTGCGCGCCGGCAGCCTGCCCAACAAACTGCACTCTTTCTCTTTTCGGTTCAACCAAATGGTGCTGCCACAGACACACTCTCCAACGGTTTAGCGCCGATCCCAGCCCCGCTTTCCCGAGCCCAGTGCACCTCGCTGGCAGCTCACTCGACTCTAGTCCCCCAGGGCCAACTCAGCCCCAGGGGCTACCGCCGGGTCGGCGCTGCGCACCCCGCACCAAAGCTTAACAGCTGCCCCGGCTGCCCCGGTTGCGGTGGGCACTCACCGATCTGCGCCAGGCTCAGCTGCACGAGGCAGAGTCCCCAGGCTGCGCGCCACCAAAACTTGTCCATGGTGTCGGGAGCCAACCGAGGGCGCAGGCGAGAGGAGCTGGAGAATCCCGGGGGCGCGGGGCAGGGGCCGGTGAGGAGGGCGGACTGAAGCTGGCAGAGGCTGGGGTCCGCTGGGCAATGAGGCTGCCTCGGAAGTTGGCTGCAGTTTTTATTCGACAGCTGAAAGTGACCTAAGACGGAGGGAGGGAGCGAGCGAAAGACACACCCAAGCGAGAGGGGCTGTGACTAAGCTGCCGGCAGAGGTTTAAAGAAGTAGCGCGTTCCTCGGCGGAACCCTCTGCCCTCGCCCAGCGCTCTACTGAGGTTGTAAATCGGAGCTGCCGGGGACCGGGTTGGGAAAACCGGGTGCTTGTGCCTCCGAGCCCCAGCGGCCCTTGAGCTCCCGGGACGCACCGGCTTTCTTCTCCCGCTGGCCCCGAGGCGTCAGGACAGAGGATGACTGAATCCTAAAACCTCGCTCCGTTGGGTTCAGCCTTTGGCCTCTCCTTCCCCGCTAAACTTCTCTTTGAATCCAGCTGGAGAGAGATCTCTGGGTTTCACAGGTAGTTGGATATCCTGGGAGAAGTTCTGGAGACGAGGCGAGGTCTTGCTTGCCCTGGGTGGCGCGGTGCCTCCCAGCCCCCAGTGGAGAGTGAGGGATGGGGAGAGTGAGGGGTGGGAAATTGGTGAATCTTCCTAGGGGAAAGAGGGAGAACTCATTCTTTTCCCCCTGAAAAATGAGGGAAGTCCACATGGCTTAAGTGAGTTTTTGCTTCTTGTCAGAACAGCTCAGGGAAAGCTACAGGTGGCCGGTCATAGGGCTGGCATTTGGCTCGGCCAACCCATGAGTTCAAGCCAGTGGGGAGCAGGCACCTCTCTCCAGCCACCCACATACATGCTCATTTATCCTCCTAAATATCCTTCCATCCATTCATCCATCTATCCACCCATCTTCCCTTATGTCCTTGCAGGGCTCTCGCATCCATCCTCCTGTCCATCCACTAACAACTTAGGTCCATCCATCACCCCTTTCATCCATTAATCCAACCACACACTTTTTAATTTATTCATACATCCAACCACCTATTCTTCTGTTCATTCTCCCATACAACTTCTCACCCATTGTTTCACACATCCTTTTTCACGTCTCTTCATAAACTCACAACAATCTACCATCCTCCTCTCCACCCATCCACCCACACACCTGTTTATTGATATATCCACTCATCTCCCATCCATCCATGATCGACATACCCACCTATCATTTTATTCATTCTCTCATCCACCCATACATTTATCTATTATTTTTTGCCCCCATTATCCTCCTTTCTGTGTAAACATTAATTCATTTTCCCCCATCTCTTCTACCCAGCAGTTTTTAAAGTAGAGATTGTTATATTCTTCAAGGGAAGCCTTTTGAGATTGAAATATCATACTTGAATGATAACTGTATATTTACCTATAATATACTATGCTTTAATATTTGGAAATCAAACGCGGTACTTATTGTTCATGTGAACTACTAAAAGTAAATCTGCATGGACTTCTTGCTGCGTGAGTTACACAGAAAGTGAAAGTGATAATCAGTGTCTGTGGCAAGACTGAAGGAACCATGCCAGAACTTCTGAGGGAAGGTAAGATTTTGTATTTATTTCAAGAAATTGAAAAGTTGAGAGAAATGCACCCAACCATCCACCTACCCATTCATTCATCAAATATGTCATAAGTGTTGCAGGGTATCAAGGTAAAAAGACCTTGCCCTATTTTCAGAGCCCTCGCCCTCTGGTAAGGAATCAAACTCCCAAGCCGGCCATTACCACACAAGGTGAAATATGCTGCAAAATATGTGTGTTCAGGGTGCTACCATTCCTAGAGAAGGGAGTCATACTCTCCTGGAGAACACCAGGCAGTCTTCACAGGGGAGGTGATATTTGAGACAGGTCTCAAAAGAGGAGAGGGAATTCTTCAGATGAAACTACAGGGATGAGTCATCCACTGGCAGCACTATGTAATGACAAACAGCATGGATGGATTCAGGAGCCAGAACACCTAGGTCCAAACCCTATCTTGGCTGCTTCTTAGTTGTGTGACCTTGACTAAGGCAATTAACTTAATTTGCTCAAGTATAAAATGGGCTCATTAATAGCATATATGTACTTTATAGACTTGGTGAGGATTAAATGACTCAAAGCCCTGCATGTATTAAGCATTAGATTTAGATTTATGTGTGCACACAGCAAGCACTATAGATAAGTGTTTGCTATTGTTACTAAAAGCAAAATTGTGTTTGAGCATAGAAAAGTGAAAGAACATGGCTTGTACAGAGAATGGAGAGCAACGTGGGTTGAACATAGATCAGATGGATGGGTCGGGGAAGACAGCAGACATGAGGCTACAGATGTGGGAGAACAAGGTGTGAGCTATGCCAGGGAGTTTGAACTTGAATCTGTAGGAAATAAGGAACCAATGTACATATTTAAAATTATTATTATTATGTCACAATATGCATAACATAAAATTTGCCATTTCACCCATTTTATTATTTTATTTTATTTTCGAGATGGAGTTTTGCTCTTGTCACCCAGGCTGGAGTACCGTGGCAAGATCTCGGCTCACCGCAATCTCCACCTCCCGGGTTTTAACAATTTTCCTGCCTCAGCCACCAGAGTAGCTGAGATTAAAGGCAACGCACCCCCCCAACACGCCCAGCTAATTTTTTTGTATTTTTAATAGAGATGGGGTTCATCATGTTGGTCAGCCTGGTTTCCAACTCTTGACCTCAGAGAATCCACCTGCCTCAACCTCCCAAATGCTGAGATTATAGGTGTGAGCCACTGTGCCTGGCCCATTTCACCCATTTTAAAGTGCATACATCAGTGGTATGTAGTACTTTTACAAGATTGTGCAACCACCACCATTGCCTAGTCCAGTGTAAATTTTTCAGGTGCAGAGATTCCTGTTTGACTAAAGACTGCTCCTCTTGCATTTTCAGGAAGAGTGTTTGAGACTGAAAAATCCATGTCTGAACCTAGTCCTCAGCACTCAGAAGCTGGCAGGCCACGATGCAAAGGGCTGCCCGTCTGGAATGAGGACAGGGCCCCAGAACTCCCACCTGAAGAGCAGGTGCTTGGAAAATGCTGCCAGTCTGCAGGAAAGAGTTGCTGCTGCCGCTGTCTGTGACCAAGAGGACACTTCATTTCTTCAAACAACTGGGGGTCAAACTGGCTCCTGGGTAAGGCTTCAGGCCCTACCCATGTGAGAAACCAGCCCTGGTGGGTTCCATGGACAAGAGTACAGGGCAAGGAGTGGCCTTGTTCACCTCATGCAACCTCCAGGCATTTCAGCCTTCTTTTCTTGGAGGAAGAAAGTGAAGTGGATAGTCACTAGGAACAATGTGTGTTTTACTGCATTTCATGGAACCTGGAGGCTCCTTAGAGACCCTTCAGAAGCAGACACAGTGGTCAGAGTAAAAGCTTAAGAGTAGGCTGTGCCTCTCTGTCCTCTGTGCCCAGTCCCCATCCTGACTACAGAAGTTTCACCTGCATCAGTTTTATATACCAGACTATTGCATGAAATTTCATTTTGACAAAGGACTATTTTTAAAAAATACATAAAAATCAACAAAGTAGGCCATATCAAGTCCTGGTCCCTTCTCTATTAGTGCAGTAAACAATTCCACCAAGGCAAAAGCAGGTCTGAAAGTGCTTCACAAACTATAGAGGGGCATGCAAATTCTAGGGGTTGCAATCAGGATTTTTCTCCCCAGCAGGGAGTATTTTGTTTGCCTGCTTCCCGATAGTTCAGTGAGGGACTGAGGTCATTTGCCCCCATACCACAAATGACTCATTTCAAATAACTGACCTGGTGACTTACTGAGTCGGGGCCTGCCTTTGGGAATTCCTGGATCACCTCTCTGAGCTCTCCTCTGCTCCACTTTTCACTCTAAACACACCCTGCCCATGCCCTGGTCACACAAACTCTTCCCAAAATCTTAGCTGCTCCATGTCTGTAGTGTGTTGCCCCACCTCTCTTTCTAAGCCAAACCATGGGATGTGGGAAACTGGAAAGGAAACTTGATTGATTTGGGTTGACATGAGATCACACTATTTGGAAAGAATCCAGAATGCAAACAGCAGCTTTGGACCAAGAAAGCCCAGGTATGAGCATTGGCTTTCCCCCTTATCAGAGGATGACTTAACCTCTGGGAGTTCTGGTATTCCCAGCCCCAAAATGAGGGTAATCAGACCTGTCCCATAGTTGACTATGAGTAGTCAGTGAAAGAAGACATCGAGACCTTTTTCTGGGGTGCCTGCCTCATGGTGGAACTCAAGGACCTCTAAGCTACCTGAGAACAGGGACACATCTGTCTGGGGTGCTAGCACCTACTCAGCTCTCAGTTCCTGACATACACACTGTGCTCCATAAATAAGCATTACATAAATGCAGGAGGGACTGTTATTTTTTTCCCTCCCATCAGAGAACATAGGGGTGTTTCAGGAATCTCATGTACTAGTGGGTAGAAACACATAGACAACTTGACAGTTTCTAAATAAATGCAAGCAATGGTATCCTACTCGGGGTGACTGGTTCAGGGAGACTTCAGTGCAGCCAGAGCATTACTCACTCTGGCAGACTAGGGTTCTTTGCTGAAATACTGGGGCCTGATGGCTTCTGACTGGTAGTAATAAATCCTGTTCCTCTCAGGCAAAGAAAAGTCAAATCTAAACCAAATGTGAGCAAGAGTGTAAAATGCAAAGCTGGGAGATCTTGGGCCGAATCATGGAATTCCAGGATTATAAATGCAACAGATCACAGACTCTTTTAAAAAGACGACATTTAATTATTTCACAGGACTGCTTCCCAGAAAAGGAATGATCTGGCATGGGAAAGAAAAGATGACATTCCATTTAAACCTTAACTCTGAAAAAAATTGATCCTTAGTTCCTATTCGGTGTGAATTCTGCACATACAAATGAGTTGTGGTGAAAAAAGCTCTTGCAAAATAATTATTAGTAAAGTCTAAATAAACCAGTGGCTGGGAAGCAAACTTCATAAAAATAAATGACCTCCAATGACTAGTCTCAAGCTAACCAACTGTGATTACAGAGCTGATTAATAAGGCTTTATTAATAAGGCTTTAGGATTAATAAGGCTTTCAAATTATGGCAAATAAAGAAATTGGTGTGGCTGCTACACTCTGGAAGTGCCAAGGAGACAGATGCATCTAGATTTTATATAGGTCCATTTTAGCCACAAAGTGAGTTTTACACAGACTTTTGGAGTTTAAAATAGTATGCAGATAGGAGAAATCCTAGACTTGGATGATAATAAATTTAGAAATGAGAATATTTGAGAATGAAATTTGAATTAATGATGTGTGACTTTACGTAGCAAGCTAACTGGAAGGAAGACAAGTGAGACAGTGTATATTTTATGCACTATTATTTAAGGGAAATGTAATTATATTTATTTTAAACTATATTTCTTTTATGTTCATGTAGTAACTAAAATTCATATTTATTCCTCTTCTCTCCACTTCATACAAAGTGGTTAAGCATTTATTGGCAGGCTTTAGAAATCTGTTACTTAAGCATGATTTCTTTAGAACATATCCATGGTTGATATGTAAATGGTAACTAAAAGCCTTGTAGTTGTCTGAAAATTACATGTTCTCTGCATTCATTCGCTATATGAGAACTGTATACTGAGAACAATTTATACATTCTTGGTTCTGTCATAATTAATCATCACCACTCCATCACTGCCACTATTGCTGTTATCACCACTACCACAACCACCGTGACTACCTTGAGAACTAACACCACCTCTACTATCACCACTGCCGCTCTCATCAACGCCACCACTACCACCATCCACCATCACCACTGGTTATCACTACCATCACTATAACCACCGTTATCTTCAACATCATAGCTAATAGC